>NC_142879.1:61525000-61840000 GCF_051225735.1 Oryctolagus cuniculus
CCTCCCCACCCCCCAAATACTGGGACTGGGCCAGGCCAAAGCCATAAGCCAGGAACTCAATGTGGGTCTCCCAAGTAGGTGCCTCTCAAGATGCCCAATAGCAGGAAGGTAGCGGAGCCAGGACTCAAACCCAGACACTTCAATATGGGGTGCAGGCATCCCACATGCCTTAACCACTAATTCAAATGCCTGCCCCCATGTTCTGTTAAAAAAATTAACCGTTTCTTCAGGTTCAAGTTCTTTTAAAAAAAGAAACAGAAGAATATATGTATTAACATTATGCTTTTTTTTAAAAAAAGATTTATTCATTTACTTGAAAGTCAGTTACACACAGAGAGAAGAAGAGGCAGAGAAAGAAGTTTTCCATCTACTGGTTCACTCCCTAATTGGCCACAAAGGCTGAAGCTGTGCCAATCCGAAGCCAGGAGCCAGGAGCTTCTCCTGGGTTTCCCATGCATATACAGGGGCCCAAGGACTTGGGCCATCTTCTACTGCTTTCCCAGGCCATAGCAGAGAGCTGGATAGGAAGTGGAGCAGCTGGGACTCAAACTGGCGCCCATATGGGATGTCGGCACTGCAGATGGCGGCTTTACCCACTATGCCAGAGCATCGATCCTATTATGCTTTTCATAATTTAGTTTTTCCTTGGATGTTTGCTGCTGGTTATGTCTCACTCATTTCTGAGATTCCCCCATTTATTTTTCAATCTTTTTGCACAGACTCAGGAGCCAGAGATGAGGAGGTAAAAGGAGGAAGGTGCTGCAGAGGTTGTTTTATTTTAAATGAGAATAAAAGAGGAGGATTTGCAACCTAGTGACTATCTGGATCTCCTCATCAGCATATGCTCCCATACTCACTGCACACAGCTGGCAAGAGACCCCCATTTCCTGCTTCCTGTAAGGTTTTATTTTGGTGATCTCACCAGTTATCCTGAAATTCCCCTGGGATCTTTCTAAGGTTTTTAACATCCTTGGGGATGAAAGTATACTTGATTTTCTTTCCTTGTGCATAAAGGGGATGATTGGAAAGAGTGACCAAGGAGCATTCCTAAAATGTTTTTAGTATTTTTATTTATTTATTTTTAGTTCTCAAAAGGGAGTCAAACATCTTTATAAAGACTCTCAAAGGTGGATGAAAATCATTGCTAGAGTTAACTTTGTTACAGAAGTGACAAAACATCCTTCTTTGTGTAAAAAGGCAAGTTTATTTTAACATTGTATGCACATAAAAATTAGCTGGAGGTAATTATTTAAAAGACACTATAAATTCATGTTGATCATCCATATTCTGTATAAGAACTCTTTCATAGTTCTATTAAGGTACCACCATGCATTAAAAAAAAAAAGTAAGATTAACTCCTGTCTAGACCCTGAATTCCTGCTATAATGGGCATAATTTAAAATGTGGATGCTTACTTTTTAAGTCAAGAGATTGGAGGTCTATTGTTTTCAGTACATAAGCACTTCATGGATAGAGGTGTGATTTTCAGAATTCTTTGGGCAGATAGCAGAGGACACAAGAATAGTAAGGATTATGTTTAGTCTTAGGTTAAAAAAAGTAGTTAAATGATTCTAGCACTATAAAGGTTTTTGAAGTAGAAGTTCTAGGATGCAGGGAATGTACAGTAGGTAAGACTCCCTGAGCTTTGTACAGTAGAAAATGAGGCATCTCTCACCATTTTGTGCTTTCTTCCCATGCTAGAGAAAGGATTAACAAATTGCTAGCATGAAGTCCTAAATGCAGGCCTTCATAAGCTGTTTCATAAAATGAACAGTATAGATCATAGGCTAGGTGGGACCCTAAGGAACACAGGGGTTAAAATTACTTGATCTTTATGCCCTGCTGGAAGTTCTCCCCAGGCAAGGATGGGCCTTGGGAGAGGAATAGGTGGAGGACCTACAGCAGATCAACAAGGCCAGGAGAGGGGATGTTACTCAGCTCATCCTCTCTGGATGATTCTGAGTTGAGAAACCTGAATTCAGGACCTGATTTATAATATCTAGGTTGTGGTAACTTCAAATACATCTCCTAATTTCTCTTTCCCTCATAATCAAGAGTAACAACACTAGTCCTCTTTAAACTATGTAAGGCTGTTTTAAGAGTAAAATAATACAGAACACACACGTACAAACTATTAGCACTATTACTGATAAGTGATACTGACCTATAGGCTCTTTTGCTCACATCTCCTTTAAAGATAACAGTTTTTCCAAAGAGTTTTTGCAACACATAGCACTTGCTGAAAAAAAATGCCACACTTAGAGATGTAAGAACTAGAGAAAGTACACAACATGAAAAAAACCACCCAAACAATCCTGTAATTTCCTGAAAGTAGGGATGAGCTTGGTCTTTATCACTGATGTATCCTGAGTACTTAATCCAATTCCTGGCATTTAGAAAGTGTTCAACAAATGTTTGTCAGTTGCATGATGGACATGGAAGTGATCCAATATCCTGTGTTCTGAATAAAATTGACACTGACGGTCTGATTTCAAGGGTCTATGTTCTGCCTGAAGTGCAGGGCATGTTAACACGGGGAAATCATGTTTTCTACTGTACATTCCTTGCATCCTCGAACTTCTACTTCTCCAAAACTCAAAAAATACCAAGAAGAGACAATGTTGTTAGATTTTATTACATTTTTATTATACAGATGATACTCATGTCTACATTAACAGAGCTCATAAAAAGGTAAAATTCCAGTAACACACTGCAGACAAATTAAATTCTTATTTGGAGGTAATTGCTATTTCCTCTCCAGCCTCCATGTGTCTGTGGATGTCTGTATTTGAATTGTGTAGTTTGAATTGAAAACTGCAAAATAACTTCAGCTTTTTTTTTAATTACTTCAAATGCTTTGTTGGTATTCTAGGAGCAGAATAAAATCAAAATACATTGCTTCACCCTTGAACATTCCCTTGAAATTATTTATACTGTTTCAACTGACTATAAGGAATTTGTTCATCAGAGGAAAATGAAGATGCTATCCAATTTCCCATTCGGACAAGGAATTCCTTTTGAGGTTAGTCATTATCATGTGAAAGTGGGATATGAATAAAAATTCAGTAGTGGGAAGGAGGGGAATAATTAACTGATGTAGGACAAATTGAAACTTAAATTGATAGAAGTGTTTTCTAAATGCCTCTCATAAAATATTCCTAGTGAAATAGCAAAGCAAATAGAGTTCAAAACTATTTGTTTCAAAATATATCCCCCTCATTAAAATTTTGTCGTTATGTAGAAAATTACTTATTGCCTATATTATTTAGACTTTTGAGAGGAAGCTAGTGTATAGAACAGGAGGATTTTTTTTAAACATTTATTTATTTATTTGAAAGAGTTACACAGAGAGAGGAGAGGCAGAAAGAGAGAGAGGTCTTCCATCCGCTGGTTTACTCCCCAGTTGGTTGCAACGGCCAGAGCTATGCTGATCCGAAGCCAGGAGCCAGGAGCTTCTTCTGGGTCTCCCATGCGGGTACAGGGGCCCAAGGACTTGAGCCATCTTCTACTGCTTTCCCAGACCACAGCAGAGAGCTGGATTGGAAGTGGACCAGCCGGTTTTGAACCGGAGCCCATGAGGGATGCCGGCACTTCAGGCCAGGACGTTAACCCACTGCGCCACAGCACCAGCCCCTAGAACTGGAGGATTTTTAACACTGGGTCAGGGCAAGAATCCTGGCACCTTAAAGCTGCCTGCACAATCCAGCAACAACTTTCTACTGTTCGTTCTGACTAGGGAGTCGTCTGTATCCTCAGGAAAGCAGGGAGTGACTGTTCAGAGTAAACATGTATCTTTAGGCAGTCAAAGCATCTGGAAATATGTATGCCCATTCACTGATCATGTGACTTTGTGCATCTGCACAGTAGACTCTAATTAAAACCCACCTCCAGCCACTTACAGACCATTACAGGTGGACCTCCAGAGGCCTTTGCAACAAGTCAAAGTCTTGATTATTAGACACCTAGAATAGGGTATTAATGCAGCATGGATAAGGCGACAAATTGGCATCAATAGATTGTAGGAGTTGGAAATATCTAAAAGATTCCTAAGAAGTGGTGGATTTTTTTTTTTTTATAAAGAAGATGAGGATGAGATTACCAGATTTCGGAGGTGATGAATAAAGCATGGCAGGTAGGAATGGAGTCATGAATTTTTGTTACTGCCTGGACAAGAGTTGAGGTATAAGGTGTCCAGAGACTGCCCTGAAGTGGGTAGGCTGCAGTAAAGTGGTGAAGTGACTACATCAAAAGGGAGCTGGTATTTGGGTGAGGATATCAACAAACCATCAATAATCCAAGTGAATAATCACATGTGTGGTTGTGTTTGTGTGTGTGTGTTCTCTCTGAACCTAGTTTCTTATTCATCCTAAATAGCGAGGCTATCAGCTATATATATATATATATATATATGAATGATATATATTGATATCCATCCTACTGCGGCATTCCTAATGTCTGTGACTTCTCTGACTAAACTATAAGGGACCATTGTAGAAAGAAGGCTCCTTAAAAGGGAGCACAGTGTGTAGCAAACATTACAAGATACTCATAAGCCTGAAAGAAGAATTAATCAGTATATTAGTCTTCTCACACTCCCAGAACAAAGAAACACAGGCTAGGTGGCTTAAACAAAGAACATTTATTGTCTCACAGTTCTAGAGGTCACATGTTGAAAATCAAGGTGCTGGCAGGGTTGATTGTCAGTGGGGCCTCTCCTCCTGGTATGTAGTCAGCTGCCTTCTTACTGTGTCCTTACGTGGCCTCTTCTTTGTGCTTGCTTGGAGAGAGGGGCACCGAGGAAAGGGGAGCACTTGTGTGCTTCTCCTCTGGTTTCTATTCTTATAAGGATACCAGTTGTATTAGATAAGGGCCCAACTCTTATGATTTCCTTTAACATTTATTACCTCCTGATAGACCCCCATCTCTGAATACAGTCACATTGGGGTATAATTCTTCAACATATGAGTTTGAAGGGGACATAATTCAATCTATAACAACCATTATGGGGGAAAAATCCATGGAGTGGATTCTGTCTGGAGTGGTCATGCTGTGATTTTAGGAGTGTAAGATGAGTAGTATAAAAAAGTTACCTCTGAAGTCCAAGTAGGACGTGAGTTCAAGAGGTTAGCGAGAGTCTACTGTCTTCCATGGTCTTGAGTTTGAGACTGGGACTACCCTAAAAGGGAAATGTTTAGGAATCTTCTGCTGTAGTTTTTCCCAAACCACTACTTCCAGCCAATGGTGATTCTGAAGTGAATCTATCAGAGCCTTCAGAACCTTAAGCCCTGCATAGAATCAATCACAAATTTGGGGGTAGGAGAAGTGCTGCTTCCAGATTCTGAGAAGTGTGATGCTGTACTATAAACTCAAAAGTGCTGTCGTGGGAGCACTTGTGTCTCTTGAGTCTCTTTGTTGATCTGTGGCCAATCAGAAATGTAAGACCACTGGCAATTTCTGAATCATCTGAATTCTACTACTATATGATGGTGGCATGTCTCATAGTTTGTTTTACCCATGATTAGAACCAGGTCCTTTGGCTCTCAGTCTGTTGAGAACTGACCATCACAATATGTAAGGTATCAGACAACCATTGGTGAGAAGTAGATGTACTTTCCATTTCCCCTTGAGCATGGTGAATAAGCTCTAAGAGAAGGCAGAGAAGTAAGGGAAATGTGGTGAGCCCTTAGGACTGGAGTGTGCTGATAAGGACCTGAAGAAGGTGCCTCCATGCATTCTACTTCATTGAAGGTGGTCACAGGTGTGATAGGAAGCCATGTGGAAATGGAGCACAACAGGCATAGAGAATGACTTTGTGGAGCAATTAGGAGAAATGCTTTGTTGTTTTTTTATTTAGTGTGTATGTGTGTCTGTGTGTGTGTGTGTATGTGTGTGTGTGTGAGAGAGAGAGAGGTGAGAGACAGAGAGAGAGAGAAAGATGTAGAGCTATCTTTCATCCACTGGTTCACTCTCAAATGCCCACAAATTTCCTGGGCTGGGCCAAGCCAAAGCCAGGAACCCAAAAGTCTATATAGTTCTCCAATGTCAGTGGCAGTCACCCGTCACCCAAGTATTTGAGTTATCACCTGCTACCTCCCGTGATGCACATTAAGCAAGAAGCTGGATCAGAAACAGAGGAGCCCAGACACGAACTGGTGGCCACATGGGATGCCAGCATTTCAGGCAGCTATTTTACCCACTATGTCACAATGCCAGATCCCCATTCCCATTTTATCTTCTCGAGGCTCTGTGCATACAGGCTTATAAATGTCAACTTCTGTAAAATGCCTCCTACGGGTGGCCCTGGCTTGAATGATGAAAGAAGAGGCAAGGCATTTCCCTTTTTTCTGTTTGCTGACTCTTTTGTAACTGATGGTGTTTCTGACTGCTGAACGCTGGTATAATTATCTGCAAAGGCCAAGGTGTTATCTGTGAGAGAAGAAAGGAGGATTGTGGGGAAAGAGTAAGTCCTTAGTGGTTCCTCTCACTCTAGGGAGACAGGTAGATTCCAAGAATGTGTCAAGTTACTGAAGGATGGCAGGTGTGGAGTGGCAAAGCTAGCACTCAGTTCAGTTCACTGACTTTTTGTTGCTTTTGCAATTCTGTGAAGGCCCTTGTGTTAAAGAAGACAATCTGTAGAACAAAGGAACAGAATGATGGAACGAGTTTTGCCAACCATTGAATTACATTTTTCATCCTGAGCACAGCACTCATTAATCTCTACATTAGTCAATATGTTGGTTATAAAAATGAGCTTCCTTCAAACTAACTATTCTCATTTTATATCCTCTTTTAAATATGCAAATCAGCTTAACTTTATCCTAAATTTATCTCATCCTGTCTTATAAAGAAAACTTGAGAGTTTTATAACTCTATAAATATTTAAGAAGAAACAATGGAGTCACACGAGTTACTTTTTATCCTGTGTACTTGCCAAAGAAAGGAGAAAGTAAATATCAGAAATCTTATCACGAACCACAAATTGCAATTTATGCCTAAGTCAAGATGTAATTCGGACCATAAATCAGCAGGCTCCACAGAAGCCTTTTACATACCTTGTAATATCTCTATTATGCCTTATAAATAAAAGTGGTTGCCAGACCTCAGTTGGTTCATTAATCACGATTCAGCTTAATCCTGGAAATACAAATAAGTTGTCGGTTACATTTGTATTCCATTACTTTGACACTAATATAGAATTAGTTGATTCATTAGCTGATTCCTAAATCAAGAGCCCACAAAATTTTAATAAGAGCAATATTTTGTATTGTCTCATGGAAATGTATGTGCCCAGTGCAATATTCTTAATTTATATCGTTGCTTAACAATGATAGTAAATAAATCAAGGCTCTTGTTGAGCCTCTGTCAAGGAGAGTCATTAACTGGAGAAATTTCCCATTGCTCTTTTGACTGATAACCTATGCGCTGATAGGTTGCATTAGCTGGAACCATCATGGGATTTTTAGCAGCTCAACAGCATACTTTTGTTTAAGGCATTGCAATCTTTTTTCTTAATTCAAGAATGCCAGTGTTATCACCTTTCATATGACTGTCCTCTTCAAGGAAAGTCCCTGACTCAGAAAGAAGGAACCAGTCCCCAAAGGAATTTTCAGGGGAACTCCTCCAGGGTGATCACCTGAGACAGCCTCTAAGGAAAAGACTGAAATTCGGGGAGTCAGCACTGTGGCATAATAGGTTAAGTCTCTGCCTGCCATGCCTCCCATATGCGTGCTGGTTTGGGTCCCGGCTGCATCTCTTCTGATCAAGCTCTCTGCTATGGCCTGGGAAAGCACTAGAAGATGGCCCAAGTGCTTGGGCTCCGATACCCATGGGGGAGACCTGGAAGAAGCTCCTGGCTCCTGGTTTCCAATCAGCTCAGCTTCAGCTGTTGTGGCCAGTTGGGGAGTGAACCAGCAGATGGAAGACCTATTTCTCTGACTCTCCTTTCTGTAACTCTGCCTCTCAAATAAATGCATCTTTTAAATTTTAAAAAAAAATCTGAATAAGTCTATTAATATTTATAAGATAAGGATTTTTCTCCTTAATATCATTATTAATATATACATTCATATGGAAAGAAAACTCAAAAATAGAACAACCCAATAGATGGAAGAAAGACCAAAACATAAAAATTTAGAGGAATAAGCACACTAAGACAAGCCCATGAGCTCCATGAGACCAAGCACTTCATGTATTTTGTTTGCTGTTCTTTGCACAGCACATGGGAGCCACTCAAAGTCAAATCCATAGTTTTGAATGGAATCACTTTGGCCTTTGATGGTAGGATAGTTAGTTCATGATCCTCAGCAAGGGGTGAAATTTGTTTTGCAAGTTCAAGAATGGAAGGAGTCAAATAACAAAATTGAGAGGTTAAGCCATAAAAGACTATATTTTTTCTGAATTGGGGTAGATTTGAATTAATTTTAAACATAATTAATCTGTGACTGTGGTCTGTATACATTTTGATAATTTTTCTTTGGAAATGTGAGGCACATAGAACTTGCTCACAGTGTACTCTCTTTGGCCATGTATAGACTCATAAAAGAGGTCTTAACTGGCTCAGCTCCCTTCTTCTAGGACTGTAATTATTCCCCCCAACCTTAATCTTTCTGATGTCATAAACTTTCAGGTTGATCCCTGCCATATTCAATCCCATTCTCATAAGTTGAAAATTACTTGCAATGTTAGTTATCTTGAAGTTACAGTGACTTTTTATCACACTAAGTCTTTGAAAGCCATTGTGTATTTAACACTTAGAGCATAATCTCAGTTTGGACTAACTACAGCTTATTTACTCAACAACCACACATGCCTACTGGCCAGAGTACTGGATGGCACAGGTCTAGAAAATGCATGTATTTTTCCCCTCAAAAAGATGTTCTGAGTTATGCTACAAATTAATTTTAATTAATTGAGTCAAATGGTGGTAGTAACTCAATCATAGGATCATAAAATATTCTGAAGCTAACAAGGCAAATTATTACATTTGTTGTTGTTTTTGCTGTCATTCTTTTCAATGCTCCTCACTTAACATTTGGCAAATGAATCAATGAGAATGTGGCTGCAAAATAGGCTACATCATGACAAAGACTCCCTCTTTTCACCAAAATTAGGCTCCTCTGAGGTTTCTTTTTGACTAGTACTGCACTTTGGGCTCTGTCTACTCCAGTGGTTCTGTGTACTTACTCAGACCAGTTTTAGCAAGAACCCTGTTGGGTCTGTTTTAGAGAAAATCTGTTGACTATTTTTGATATCTGATCAAATTCCTTTTCCCTTACCCTCAATATCTTGCCACGCTGGCCTGTCTTCAACAATAATCCTGTCAAGACAATTTAGCAACAATCCCCCTAATATCCCTGGTGTTTTATCTTGGTAATTTCCACTCACTGATTCCCACCCTACTCCTTGCCTATACATTTCCATTTATTCTTGTTGTATTTAGGGTTGAGCACAATCTTTCTCCCAAACTACACAACCCACTGTAACTCCTCTTTAATAAAGTCTTTCCTACCATCTTCAACAGATGTCATGAATAAGTTTTCTTTAATAGTCAAGAGAGTGCTAATGGAGAAATACAATAAAAGATGACTACTTGTAATGGACATTTGTTGGGTTTGCCAGACCAGTATCCTTTTCTTCTTCCTCTGTTGTACTATATCTACAATTGCATGTGGCCTTAGTAGAACTCTCAGCTAATTTTTTTCTGGCCCAAAGTAAGCAGATGAGTTGAACTAAGACCAAATTAATATTCTCTTGGGAGATTTAAACTTGAGCATTTAAACCAAGGATGAAAACGGGTTGGTGTTCTGTTATTCTGATGGCATGGTTCTTCTGAAAGCATGTCTTCTGAAAGCATATGATTTCCAGGTCTACCATGGTTCCTGTCTTTCTGAAGATAATGACTGCATCGATATGCTGGGTACATTGTTGACAGAGTCTTCTTACAGTGGCCTTTGTGGACCAATATGAGAAGCATAATAGATTTCTGTAAATTTTTATTTTTTTTATTATTTTTTATTTTTTTTTATTTATTTATTTTTTTATTTTTTGACAGGCAGAGTGGACAGTGAGAGAGAGAGACAGAGAGAAAGGTCTTCCTTTGCCGTTGGTTCACCCTCCAATGGCCGCCGTGGCCGGCGCGCTGCGGCCGGCACACCGCGCTGATCCGATGGCAGGAGCCAGGAGCCAGGTGCTTCTCCTGGTCTCCCATGGGGTGCAGGGCCCAAGGACTTGGGCCATCCTCCACTGCACTCCCGGGCCACAGCAGAGAGCTGGCCTGGAAGAGGGGCAACCAGGACAGAATCCGGCGCCCCGACCGGGACTAGAACCCGGTGTGCCGGCGCCGCTAGGCGGAGGATTAGCCTAGTGAGCCACGGCGCCGGCCGATTTCTGTAAATTTTAAAAAGATCCTTTTGCCCTTTTGTACATTACCATTCATGATGAAAAATCTGGGTGTGAATAGGGGTAATTTGGAAAAGGTGAAGTTACAGCTTCTAGACTAGGCATGCTTATCATGTGGTGTGGAGGGAGAGCACTTGGCATTAGGGGAAACAAAAACCTTGACCCCAGGAAATACGGGGAAGTGACAGACTCTTGCTTTTCAGAAATGCTCCAACCTTCCTCATAAAGCAACATGCCCTGTTGCAGGCTCCTGCACTCTGGCAAGCCCCTTCATTTAGCTGACTGCTGAGTTGCCATCCCCTGCCAGAGAACTCTGACCATGATTTGATTGCTATTCTTCCTAGCCTGATTAAAAGACCAGTAGAAACAGCAGGGCCCCAGCTCCTCCACTTCCCATGAGAGTATCTGTCAACACCTATGATTATCTTCCCACCCCATTCCTGTAGATGTTGCTTATCCTTTGGTGTGGGCAAATACCATCTGGATGGTAGTATGGAAAAACTGGACAAGCTGGATTTGCAGCAAAACAAGGACTAGAATCAATACTGAAAGCAAACTGAGCACTCTAGAGCTTACCAGCCTACCAGGAACGCTCATTGGAAGCACTCAACCCAGGCCTTTTGACTGATTTGAGTCTTACTTGGGAGATCCCAACAGTTGTCACTTTCTTTCCATAGGCACCCAGTTGACTTGTTTCTTACGTGAAAGCCAGGCCTTAAGTTTATTTCCATTCCCAAAACACATGGATTTGTACTTTAGGGATGGGACTAAAAGTCCTTAAAGTATTTATGGAAACACCACCATAAGGTCATGTAGCACTAAGGTAACTGCAGAAATCTCCCCCCCCAAATGAGACTATTCTTGGTGATGCAAGGGAACTCTCTAGAGGGAAAACTGATGCATTATTTGTATACAGATTACAGACAACAGGAGAAAAAGTGACGTAAAATTTGTCCCTTACTTTGATAAAGTGATCACCATTTTGGATTGAGAGGCAGTGAGGCCAACCTCAACTCATTGGTCAGGGTTATTAGGAATGGCAGAATTGCCCAGCACTTCCTACTTGTGGGCCAAATCAGGGACTGTACTATCATGAATTCATCTTTCTGCACCTGTGTTACTTCTGCACATGGAAAGGTCAGTACAAAACCCTAGTGACAATGATGGTTTATGGGATTTGCTCAGCTAATTAGGTCAAGTACCTTGAGGGGCATGGTAAAGGTAAATGCTACAGGTGAGCTGCATTCTCCTGCTTGGGTCTTGTGGATGGTAGCTTCAAATACCGTGTCAGGAAGAATGAATTGATTTGGCCCTTGACTTATTAGTCAAAGTCAACAGAGTGACTTACAGGGTAATACACTTATGAAAAAATTCACCAGACTCCAAGATAAAAATAAAGAGTAGTTGCTATTTAACAATTCTCTATATATTTATTTTTTGTACATCCTTCGGGCAGAGGCTAGAAAAAGCTATCTTTCCAATGATGTTATTATAGTGAACATCCTTGGAATATATATAGGGAATGTTCCTTTCCAGGGCAGAGGGCAGGTATGTTTGCTGTCCAGTACATTAAAGGTTATGTGTCCATCTAGGGAAAGGACAGGCAGGCTTGCTGTCCATTGTAAAAGATTTGGACTCTCTGTGCTCAGAATTCCTCAGCTATGATGCAAATTTACTACACATGCAGCCTCCACTTAAACTGCTCTTCTGTTACTTGGAGAAGGAGGGGAACAAATGTGAACTTGAAGCTGATGACCTTCTATGTAATGAGTAAAGTCCTTTGTTTCTGAACTCAGTACTTTGTGTTTTCTGTCAGCATCCATGAAACCAGAGCAGACCAACTTCTTACCTTCAGGGAGGGTGAAATTTCAGCCCCTTCACAGTTCTTGATAAGTCAGGTAGGCAGTTAAATTTACAAGAATGGAGTTCTCTGGAGTGGTATGGGAATTTTATGTCCTAGAACATTCCTAATGTGTAGGTGGAGAGTCTGAACTTTAGACATAAGCAGCTTACTGCAGGATATGACAAGGTTATGGCAGACCTGAAACTGCAACCTGCTGTCTTATTGGTTAAGCCTGGCTGTGAAGTCAGACTGCCTAGATTCAAATCTTGCTCTTCTCTTTGCTTCTTCTTGTTCTGCAGCTCTGCTTCATAATTTATGAAATGGTAATAATAGTACTTGCTTGAAAGTGCTCTGAGTTTTACTTTTCTAAATTTTGTCAGGTAAATGTCATTGTACATGGTGTGTGCGCACACACACACACACATGCACACAAGAATGCTCGTTACTCAAAAAATGTTTCCTGGGGTTGGTGCTGTGATGTACTAGGCTAAGCCCCCTTGGGTGGTGCCGGCATCACACATGGGTGCTGGTTCCTGTCCCTGCTGCTCCTCTTCCAATCCATCTCTTTGCTTATGGGCTGGGAAAGCAGCAGAAGATAGGTCAAGTGCTTAGGCCCCTGCTCCCATGTGGAATATTCGGAAGAAGCTCCTGGCTCCTGGCTTCAGATCCACCCAGCTCTGGCCATTGCAGCCATTTGGGGAGTGAACCAGTGGATGGAAGATTTTCTCTATCTCTCTCAGCCTCTGCCTCTCTGTAACTCTGCCTTTCAAATAAATAAATCTTTAAGAAAAGAGAAGAAAAAAGTATCTCCTCTTTTCAACTTCTTTTTTTATTTTTTTAACTTTTATTTAATGAATGTAAATTTCCAAAGTACAGCTTATGGATTACATTGGCATCCCCCTCCCCCCCATGACTTCCCTCCCACTCGCAACCCTCCCCTTTCCCACTCCCTCTTCCCTTCCATTCACATCAAAATTCATTTTCAATTCTCTTTATATATAGAAGATCAGTTTAGCATATATTAAGTAGAGATTTCAACAGTTTGCACCCACACAGAAACACAAAGTGAAATATACTGTTTGAGTACTAGTTATAGCATTAAATCTCAATGTACAGCACATTAAGGACAGAGATCCTACATGAGGAGTAAGTGCACAGTGACTCCTGTTGTTGACTTAACAAATTGACACTCTTGTTTATGGCATCAGTAATCACCCTAGGCTCTTGTCATGAGTTGCCAAGGCTATGGAAGCCTTTTGAGTTCACCAACTCTGATCATATTTAGACAAGGTCGTAGTCAGAGTGGAAGTTCTCTCCTCCCTTCAGAGAAAGGTACCTCCTTCTTTGATGACCTGTTCTTTCCACTGGGATCTCACTTGCGGAGATCTTTCATTTAGGTGTTTTTTTTTTTTTTTTTTTTTTTTGCCAGAGTGTCTTGGCTTTCCATGCCTGAAATACTGTCATGGGCTTTTCAGCCGGATCCGCATGCCTTAAGGGCTGATTCTGAGGCCAGAGTGCTGTTTAGGACATCCGCCATTCTATGAGTCTGCTGTGTATCTCGCTTCCCATGTTGGATTGTTCTCTCCCTTTTTTATTCTATCGGCTAGTATTTGCAGACACTAGTCTTGTTTATGTGCTCCCTTTGGCTCTTAGTCCTATCATTATGATCAATTGTGAGAAGAAATTGATCACTGGGACTAGTGAGATGGTATTGGTACATGCCTCCTTTATGGAATTGAATTGGAATCCCCTGGTATTAACATTGCTTTTTCTATATCCCATTAGGTTTAGGTATTTTATGCTTACATTTTCTTTTGTCTCATAATATTTTAAAATTTTCTTTGTGATTTCTTCTTTGACCCATTGGTTGTTTAAGACTGTGTTATTTGATTGTCGGTGCTGCGGCTCACTAGGCTAATCCTCCTCCTTGAGGTGCTGGCACACCGGGTTCTAGTTCCAGTTGGGGCGCCAGATTCTGTCCTGGTTGCCCCTCTTCCAGGCCAGCTCTCTGCTGTGGCCAGGGAGTGCAGTGGAGGATGGCCTAAGTACTTGGGCCCTGCACCCGCACAGGAGACCGGGATAAGTACCTGGCTCCTGCCATCAAATCAGCGCGGTGTGCTGGCCGCAGCGCGCCGGCTGCGGCGGCCATTGGAGGGTGAACCAACGGCAAAGGAAGACCTTTCTCTCTGTCTCTCTCTCTCACTGTCCACTCTGCCTGTCAAAAAAAAAAAAAAAGATTGTGTTATTTGATTTTCATAAATGTATGAATTTTTCAATTTTTCTTCTATCAATTTCTAATTTAATTATGTTGTGGCTGGCTGTACTTTTTTTTTTTTTTTAGTTAATAAATGTGAATTTACAAAGTGCAACTTTTGTACTGTTTTGGCCTCCTCCCCAACCTTCCTCCCTCCTGTAGCCCTCCCCTCTCCCACTCCCTCTCCCATCCCGCCCTTCATTGAGTTTCACTTTCAATTACCTTCATATACAGAAGATCAACTTTTTTTTTAACTTTTATTAATGAATATGGATTTCCAAAGTACAGCTTATGGACTACATTGGCATCCCCCTCCCCCCCATGACTTCCCTCCCACCTGCAACCCTCCCCTTTCCTGCTCTTTCTCCCCTTCCATTCATATCAAGATTCATTTTCAATTTTATATATATACAGAAGATCAGTTTAGTATACATTAAGTAAAAATTTCAACAGTTTGCACCCACATAGAAACACAAAGTGAAATATACTATTTGAGTACTCGTTATAGCATTAAATCTCAATGTACAGCACATTAAGGACAGAGATCCTACATGAGGAGTAAGTGCACAGTGACTCCTGTTGGTGACTTTACAAATTGACACTCCTGTTTATGGCATCAGTAATCTCCCTATGCTCCAGTCATGAGTTTCCAAGGCTATGGAAGCCTTTTGAGTTCTCCGACTCTTAAGAAGATCGACTTAGTATACACTAAGCAAGGATTTCAACAGGCTGCCCTCACACAACTGCACAAGGTATAGGATATTGTTCGACTAGTAGTGTTATCTTTAAGTTTCATAGTAAAACACATTAAGGACAGAGATCCAACATGGGGAGCACGTACCCAGTGACTCCTGTTGTTGATTTAACAATTGGCACTCTTATTTATGACGTCTGCAATCACCCAAAGCTCTTGCTATGAGCTGTCTAGGCTATGGAAGCCCCCTGAGTTTACCAACTCTGAACTTGTTTAGTCAAGGCCGTATCACAGTGGAGGCTCCTTCCTCCCTTCAGAGAAAGGTGCCTTCCTTCTTGATGGCCTGTTCCTTCTGCTGGGGTCTTGTTCACCAGGATCTTTCATTTAGGTTGTTTTTGCCACCATGTCATGGCTTTCTATGTAGCTGTATTATTTCAAACTTTTTCAAGTATATTAAGACTTTTTGTGACCTAATATATGGCCTATCCAGGGGAACATTATTTGTGTACTTGAAAAAAAAAGTCTATTCTGACTTTGGGTCTAATTGGTCTATAAAGATGGTCAAATCTTCAGTTTCCTTATTGACCTTCTGTCTGGGTGTTTTATCCATTATTGAAAATGAGGTATTGCAGTTAATTTCTCCTTTTAATTCTATCAGTGTTTACTCCTTAGGTGCTCTGATGTTTGACATATGCATATTTATAATTGTTACATCTTCTCAGTGAATTGACCTTTTTTTCATTACACAAGGTACTAAATGTCTCTGGTGACAGTTCTTTACTTAAAGCTTATTTGTTTATCAGCATAACCACCTCTGCTCTCTTTTGGTTATTATTAGCATGGAATCTTTTTATCCTTTCACTTTCTGTCACTCCCCCACTCGCGGAGGAACGACACCGCTGTTTTCTTTCCCCGGGCCTCCGCGAGGAGCGGCACCCCCGCCACTCCCCTGCTTTCGCGGAGGAGCGGCACCAAAGAGCTCTCCGACCCACTCTCTCAGGGGGCCCCGCATGTTGGCTCTCTCCCCCTTTTATAGTCCTCTCCCACCAATCCGTGCTCCACTGCCCGCGTGCTGAGCACGCCGCTTTCTTCCAATCAAAGGTTGGATCGGGAGTCAGCTAATTAACGAGGCAGCTGTGTAAGATTTGTTTACTCCCTCTCAGTGCCATATGGTGGGAGATCAGACGCATAGAGTTAGTTTCAGTCCACAGTCTCAGTACTTATTTGTCTCCCGGGGGCCCCGCCATGTTGCGGGAGACGGACCCTGCTCCCCACACTTTCAATCTGTGTTTATCCTTAGATCTAAAGTGAGTCCCCTGTAGACAGTGTATAGCTGGATCCTGGCTTGTTTGTTTCAAACCCATTCTGCCATTCTGTGCCTATTGATTGAGGAGGTTTTTTCATTTATATTTACTTTTAATGCAATCAAACATATTTAATACAATCACTGACATTATATTTAATGCAATTGCTTTTGACATTTTGTTATTTGTTTTTTTGTACTTTGTATATCTTTTGTGTCACTCATTTCCTCCATTATTGCCTTTCTTCGTTTTCAGGTGATTTTTTTTTTTGCAGTGACATGTTTTGTTTTGTTTTGTTTAAGATTTCAAACACAGCAGCACTTTATTAACAAGGACACGGTAATCTGATCACAGGAAATACTTATAAGTCTAGAATAAATGATTTGGGGTAGCATAAAATGAATGCTAACAAGGGCAGGCATCCCAATGTGTCTGTCTCACAGCTGTTCAATGTGAAGCTGGCTTGTAAGCAAGGAAAGACAAGGCAACACTTAGACAAGTCCAGTATAAAATACTTCATTGCTTTCAAAAAGGTCATGAACGGTCATAACCCGTAACTAAAAAAGGGAGCCTATTAATTGGGCCAAATAGTCCTGTTAGACTTTAATACTGTCTGGTACTGATTCTCTCTCTCTAAGTAATGAAGCCAATGTTTATGTTTTTGACAGGAGTCATTAACCTTTCTGATAGAGATAGTTCAAAGCCATCTCATCTCAGAACACTGGGTCTAAGAGTCAAATTCTTGCCACATTGAGATATTTTGCTTGAAGTCTTCAGTGATGTTACATCAGCATGTTAACATCATCTGAAAACCCAGCGGGCACAAAGGAGTCATGCATGTATACAAATACATAAATGGAGAGGATCCCGTATTCTAAGATCATACGACAGAACTTATGGCTAAAATTATTTCTTGTGGCCACTCAAGTAAAGAATATCAGTGTTTTAATAAGGTCCCTTTGGAACACATGATATTTCTAAGCAGGCATTTGGAATGCTCAGAAGATTCTACTTTCAGTCTCCTAGGGCCTCCTAAGACATAATTTAAAGTGAGAACAATTGTCTTCTGACTCGAGCTGAAACAGCAGAAACAGTTTCTCTCTAAATTCTGGGAAACTGTATATAACATGCCTTTTTGTGAAACTGAAAAAAGCCAATCAGCATACAAAGATAAAGGATGCAATATACATTGAGATGGAGAAATGCCCAGGCATTCTCAGTCATCACTTGTGCAAAGCTGGGTGGCACAGTGGGCCAGTTCTGACTGGGTGGTCTGGGGAAGATGTGCTATTTGATGCACAAGAAAATGATTGTATGGAAATATGGGGATAGAAGAGGCAGCAGCTCTGTGCTTCTTGCTGTGCTGCCTTTATTATGTTCCTAGTGCCACTGAGACAAGTTAAAAACAGCCCGCAACAGCAATGTTCTAATCATCAGCCACCTTTTCTACCTTTCTTCTTTTTCTGTAGATGTTTCTTTTTTGTTGCTGGAGTTCCTGCAGGTTTCTGGTGTCTCGGGAGGATGATGTTACTCGTGGAGGCAGACACAGCTGCTGCAATGCCAAGTCTTGGAGAGGTGGGCGGGCTGTTCACGGTTTTACTGGCATCCAGTTCAGACGAAGCTGCCACGGTTGCTCCCTGTGTCCCCTTTCCAATTTGATCCTTCTTTTTCCCCTTTTTTCTTCCTTGGTAGTAGAAACGTCCTCACATTGGCAGCCACCTTTCTGGATCTGGGGTAACTTCTGGGTCATAATTCTTAGGCAGCTTTCCCTTCTTTTTTTTTCTTCTTCTTTTTCAAATCTCTCTGTCCTTGCTCCTTTGGCTAGCTGTCTCCAGTAACTTTTCCACCCTTCTTCTGAATGTATGTAGCACCAGGAGAATTTTTCAAGAGCCTCCACATCCACCTTTAGAGACATAACTATCTGAGGATGGCAGGTTTTTACTAAGAACATTTGCTTTCTCTGGATCTACAAGCGAGTAAGCAGACATAAGCTGTGCCAGGGTGTGAATATCTTTGGGACTTTGCTTGCAAAACTGTTCTAGGTCCCTGATTGCCTCCTTCTGCTGCCCGTATTTGAGGTTGAAGTTTGCAGTTTATAAAGGACAAATGAACAGGAGATTTGTTTGGGCTGATGGTTTTGATACCACTGGATAGCTTGGATGAAGACCTCAAGGGCACTATTAATATCTTCCTCATGGCTGTACATGGTCACTAACACAGACACCTTGCCTGGTTTATGCTTTAACTTCTCTATGCTTCTCACCATGCTTCTCAATATTAGACATGCTTTGGAAATATTGGGAAATTTTTGACTGTGCCATGATCAACTTAATTTCAACTGCATTTTCTGGATGCTGATCTGAGAATTCCTGAAGCAGCCCTGTTGCTTTTACGTGCTGCTTTTCATGGCAGAGCGGGGCAGCTTGGATTAACACTGGCAGGAGATGCTCAGGGCTTTGTGACTGTAAATTGGCAGATATTTTGTAGCACTGTTCTGCATGGTTTGTGTACATAGCAAGTAAGGCGTTGTTAAATATTATAGCTTGCAGTTGTTTCTTGAAAAGCTTAAACTCTACACCTTCTGCATTGGTTAATTTCACCTTCTTGGAGTCAGAGACATTTTGGTTCTTGTTAATGGTAATGATGTTATTTGCAGTTACAGTGAGTAATCCCACATCTGTTGGCTTTAGTTTTATTATCTGACTGTAAAGTTGCAATGCCTCCTCTGTACGACCCTGAAGCTGTAGAATATAGGCCATCTGACCTTGAATGATGGCCAGTTCTGCCTGTGGGTCTTCCTCAGTCCCATCACAGTCTTCTGAAAATGAATGGCAGCACAGATCTTCAGCTTTTTGTAAGATTTTCATTGCCTGGTTCAGGTGGCCCTGTCCTATCAATGTACATGCAGCATTGTAGCACAGTTCATGTGTGCCTTCCTGGAGGCCTACGTTCTCTGGAGCCACTTTTTCCCAATTGCTTTGAGCTGCAACAACTGCTGAAAGGTTTGTTTTCCTCTCCTCATCATAATCATCTTGGGAATTTCAAACAAGATCTCTACACAGTAAAGCATTCATCATAGCATTCCAAGTGATATTAACACTTGTCTTTAAAGCTCCTTCAGTTTGTTTGCTGGTTGGCACTCTCTGTTGTCTTCAAGGCATTCTCCATTCTGTTTAGTCTGTACTCACAGTATGCCTTCTCCAAGGAGAGTGAGTTATTGGCTAACACTTTGGTGTGGGTATTGATAACATTCAAGGCTTCCTTGAAACTTCCGTTCTGGATAAGGCCTACCACTTTACAGTGCAGAGCAGTTACATCATCCTTGTTGATCTGCAGGATCTGGTTGATGGTCTTGAGAGTGCGCCTGAAGCCGCTGTTCTGGCCATAAATGTTGACTTTGCTCCACAGCGCGGGAACCGAAACTCCCCCGCTGCCACTGTTCGCCATCTTGGAGGAGATGAAGGTTTTTATTCCTTTTCCCGTTCCTTTTTGTGTGTTTTAAATATGTCCTTTGTGGTTACCATGGTCATTACTGATGACATCCTTAAATTGTAACAAGCTATTTTGACTCAATACCAATTTAAGTGCAATCACATACCAAAACTTTACTCCATTACAACTCTGTCCTCCCTCCACTTTCGGATATTGATGTTACAAACTGTGTCTTTACATGTTATGTACTCATTTGCATAGATTTATGATTATTTTTATGTATTTGGCTTTGAATTACTTTAGAAAAGAAAAAGTAGAATCATAAACCAGTATTACAGTAATACTGTTTTTATATTTGGCTGTCTATTTACCTTTAACAGAGATATTTATATCTTCAAATTACTACTTACCATTCTTTTTCTAATGATTGACCTTAGCGTTTATTGTAGGGCAAGTCTAGTACTAATGAACTCCCTTACTTTTTTAAAAGACAGTTTTGCTGGGTTTAGAATTTTTAATTGAAAAAGGTTTTTTTTTCTTTCAACATTTTTTAAAGATTTATTTTATTTATTTGAAAGGTAGAGTTGGAGGGGGGGAAGAGAGAGCAAAAGCTCTTCCATCCACTGTTTCACTCTCCAAATGGCCACAATGGCCAGGGCTGGGCCAGGCTGAAGCTAGGAGCCAGAGGCTTCATCCAGATTTCCCATGTGGGTGCAGGGATCCAAAGACATGGACCATTTTCCACTGCTTTCCCAGGCTCATTAGTAGGGAGCTGGATTGGAAGTGGAGCAGCCAGGACTCGAACTGGTGCCCATATGGGATGCCAGCATTGCAGGCGGTGGCTTAACCTGTTTATGCTACAATGCTGCCCCTTCTTAAACATTTTAATAATATTAACCCATAGCATAGGATTTCCAAACGTTCCTGTCCTGTTCACAGACTTTCGAACTATCCTTGTCTAAAATTAAAATATTCAAAAATTGACAGAAAAATAGACATACCAGTTTTTGAATAAGGAAAGGTGGTATAGATCAGATCTCATGGGCACCATGACATGTGAAAGCTACAAAGGGGCTGTGATACCTGGGTAAAAGTTTATAGTTAGAGAAGTACAATAGAACATCTAAGGTCCTAAAAGAAGCTGAAAAAATTAAGACATGTAAGACTAGACATGAATAGGAGAGTGTATTAATCTATATTCAAGAAATGGCTACCAGAAGGCCAAGTGTAAAAATATGCTACAGAATGTTGGGCTTAAGAGACCCTTGGAGCTAACTGTACCCTGAGAAGTTCTATGTTGTGATATAAATTAAAGGGTACTTTCTCATTCTTTTTGTGTGACTTTGATCTATCTGAATTGTCATCTTTTTAAAGACACTCTTTTTTTGAGATTTATTTTATTTGGGGGCCAGTGCTCTGGCTCAGTGGGTTAAAGCCCTGACCTACAGCACCTGCATCCCATTTCAGCTCCAGTTGGAGTCCTGGCTGTTCCACTTCCAATCAGCTGCCTGCTAATGTGCCTCGGAAGGCAATGGAGGATGTGACCCAGAGAAAGCTCCTGGCTCCTAGCTTTGGCTTGGCTCAGTCCTGGCTGTTGCAGCCATTTGCAGAGAAAACCCGCAGATGGATCTCTCTGTCTCTCCTTTTCTTTCTCTGTATCTCTGCTTTTCAAATAACATAATTTTTTTTTTTTAAATAAAGGCAGAGCTACAGGGAAAGGTGCAGGGCCAGGCTGAAGCCAGGAGCCAGGAGCTTCATCCAGGTTTCCCAGGTGGTTGTAGGGGACCAAATACTTGGGCCACCCTCTGCTGCTTTCCCAGGCACATTAGCAGGTAGCTGGATTGGAAATGGAGCAGCTGGGACTTGAATGGGTGTCCATACAGGATGCTGGCTTTACCTGCTACCCTACAGTGCTCACCCCTGTTACTGAATTCTACAGTCTGAGTATCCATTATCTGAAATGCTTGGGACCAGAATTGTCTTCGAATTTGCATTTATTTGGATTTTAGAGTATTTCCATGTATAATCTGTAGTCCCAGTTTCATTTCAAGGCTCAGGATTTTCCCTGCTAATTAGTCAAGGCTTTCCTCAGAAAGACCAGTGTGTAATAAGGCAAAGAAAGCAACGTAGTATAATCAAACTGTAAAAAGCTAAGACAAGGGGCCGGCGTTGTGGTATAGCAGGTAAAGCTGCTGCCTGAGATGCTGGCATCCCATATGGGTGCCAGTTCATGTCCTGGTTGTTCTACTTCGGAGCCAGCTCCCTATTAATGGCCTGGGAAAAGCTGGAGAAGATGGCCCAAGTGCTTGGGCCCCAGCTACCCATGTGGGAGACCTGAAAGAAGCTCCTCCCTCATGTTTTTGGCTTAGCCCAGCCAGGCGGTTGCCACCAGCTGGGGAGTGAAGCAGCAGATGGAAGATCTCTCTCTTTGTCTATACTTCTTTCTCTGTAACTCTGATTTTCATTATAACTCTATTTTTTTAAAGATTTATTTTTATTTATTTGAAAGGCAGAGTTACAGAGAGAAGTAGAGACAGAGAGAGAGAGGTCTTCCTTCTGCTAGTTCACTCCCCAACTGATTGCAACAGCCAGAGCTGAGCCCATCCAAAGCCAGGAACCAGGAGCTTCTTCTGGGTCTCCCATGTGGGTGCAGGGGCCCAAGGGCTTGGGCCATCTTTTACTGCTTTCTCAGGCTATAGCAGAGAGCTTGATCAGAAGTGGAGCAGCCGGGACTACAACCGGTGCGCATATGGGATGCTGCCACTTCAGACCAGGACTTTAACCCGCTGAGCCACAGAGCCACAGCACCAGCTCCTAAATAACTCTTAAAAAAAAAAAAAAGGGCAAAGACAAAAAAAGAATAATGAAAGCACCAAAAGTAAAGTTGTTCTAGACAAATATCACTTGAACAGCCGATTCACCACTGCTGAGGGTTAATAAGAGGAAAGGGTTTATTTCAAGAAGCCAGCAGTCCAGAGTGATCTCTGGATCCAAAATGTGCTCTTTCCACCCAACAAAACAACAGAAATGACTTTTAAATGGAAAGGGTTAGCCGCAAGGGGAGATTAGAAACAAAAAATGAGTCTAGTCAGTTGATATGGGCAGATTTTTCAGGCTTTGTTCTGATGATCCTTGGGATGTCAGTATTATGGGACTTCACTGTAGTTGATTGGTTGCATTTCCTCCTTAGCTGGGTGTGAGGTCTTTCATTCCAAGCATCTTTACTAGGCTCCTGAAATTCTTATGCAAACGTTATTATTGGAAAGCATAGTCACAGGTAACTCATGAGATTAGTAGTTGATTTTTGTTAGTTAAAATATGAAAAGAAAGGGAGGTAAGATGCCTTTATTACAGTTACACAGTGACCTGTCATGTACAAGGGGTGTTTGATTATATTATAAGCAGGTTTCCTAGCAGACTTGCAGTCAGTGGAGTATGAGGGGCCATTTATATCTGTTTCTCTTCCCACAAGAGATGATCCACATGTAAGAACTTTCCATTCATTACTCAGAACTCCAGGTCAGCACTATTTTAATCAGAACCAGCAATGTTAGAAATACCTTGAAGACAATTTCTCTTCTCTGTGATCCTATACTCAGTTTCCAGGAAGCTATGTTTGTCACCAAGCATTGTATTCATATTTAATGGGTATAATCTGTATTTTATGATAATGTTTTGTTTTCTATGCAATTTTTATAAAATAACTGGAAATTTTAAAAACCTGTACTGTAAATATACTAAAAAGCTGGAAGAGGAGCAGCCAGGACTAGAACTGGCGCCCATATGGGATGCCGTTGCCGCAGGTGGAGGATTAATCTACTGCACTATAGCGCCGACCCTCTATTATTTTTCAAAAGAAAGAGAAATATCTTCAAGAAATGTCAGAAAACTTGTTATTAAGTAAAAATTCACTCATATAAGTCACAGATATAAATCCAAAAGAAATAAATCACTAGCCTCTCCTTTATAATCCAGTATTTGAAGCCACCAATATCTATCTGATTCATTAATACAATTCATCTTGCTATTGAAAATGCAAATTGTGTTATCATACTTTCACTCTAGCATGTTTAATGTTAAAATAGAACTGTTCATCAACTGTTTCCTCATTCATTAAAATAAGAAGTCAACCAAAACACTGTCATGGTAGAATGATAATGCATTTGTTAGTGTCATGGAAATGCAAATACTCAGTGCAATTTAATTCACACTCTGTTTAAGTGCTATAATAATCCAGCAAGCAACTCCGAAACTTCTGTTATAACAAGTATTATTAGCCATTTAAAATAGTGTAATAGAGAAAAGCTGACAGGATCTTATACATTGGCACCAATTTGCCCGATAAACATTGAGACTGTCTGATAACCAATGTTAAAAACCAATTTTTAAGGATTTTTAATTTTTTTTTTTACTTGAAAAGCAGAGAGAGAGAGAAAGAGAGATATCTTTCAGCTGCTGGTTTACTTCCCAAATGCCTGTAACATTTGGGGATAGGCTAGGCCAAAGCCAGCAGCTTGGAACTTAATTCAGGTTTCCCTTGTGGTTGGTAGGGACTCCTGTACTTGAACAATGACTTCTGCCTCAGAGGGTGTGTAAAGGCAAGAAGCTGGATCAGAAGTCAAAACAGGACTCATATCCAGGTACTCTGATGTGAATGCAGGGATCTCAATCAGTCTTAACTGCTGCACCAAGTGCCTGTCTCTAAAAATAAATTTTATTGTGTATGAATAAGATATACAAAATAATGTTTTGGGGTACATATAGATAGTAAAAAAGTCTCTATAGTGAAACAAATGAACATGTCCATCAACTCATATTGGCAAGAATAGCTAAAATTTACTTGCTATTAATGCTAAATATGAAGGTACTTTTAAAGAGTTTATGGAAATACGAAGGTACTTTTAAAGAGTTTATGGAAAAATATAATTCACTTTAGGAGTGGGTATTTGGTTTTGCAGTTAAGACACTGGCTAAAACACCTGTATCCTACGTTGATGTGGCTGGCTGATTTCTGGCTAAGCACTTGATTCCAGCTTCTTACTAACGCAGACTCCAGGAGGCAGAGGTGATACCTCAAGTAGTTGGGTTTCTGCTACCCAAATGGGAGACCTGAATGAATTTCTGGCTCCTGACTTCAGCCCCTTTGCTTGTTGTGGGTATTTGGGAGGTTAACCATAGGATGGGAGGAGCTCCCTCTCTTTCTCTGCCTCTCAGGTAAATCAATACTAAGGCTGTTTTGGTACAAAAATATTTTGAAATCTGTGCACAGAATTTTCTATAATATGCATTTTTATGAACTTCTTGAAGACACCTTCTATGCATGGATTTCAAAGTTTTTAGCACCAAAATAAATTTATCCTTTACTTCATTTTCATAAACATTTTTAAATGCCCTCTTACAATACAGTTTTATTATCTGTAATTCTCATGTTGTCCATTAGATCTCTGGACCTGTTCGTCCTGCATATCTGCCACTTTATATCCTCTGGCCTGCATCTCCCCATTTTCTCCTCCCATCCTGCCCCTGGTAATCACTATTTTATTATCTGTCTCTGTATTTTACATTTTTTCTTTTTAAAAATTTCCACATATAGGTGAAATAATGCAGTATTTTTCTTTCTGTATCAGGCTTATTTCACTAAGTGAAATAAATTCCCCCAAACTCATCTATGTTGTGGCAAATGGAAAGATCTTAGTAGTTTGTTATTGCTAGACAGTATTCATTGCATATATGCACCATGGTTTCTTTATTCATCTGTCAGTGGATACTTAGATTTTTCCATACCAGGAATCTGGACACACACCAGGAAATGAAATGACCACCTTGTAAAGATTGCTGCATCCCGTGTGCATTCAGCGTTATTCTGATGACATTTTTCTAAGATGTTATAATCTGCTTGTTAATGAAAGACTGCTCTCTATATTGGTATCTTTTCCAGAAATGCCATATTTAATCCATCCAAAAGAAATATCCAGGATATTGGAGAAACAAGAGTCATATTTTACCTAGAAATAAGTATTAAGGTAAAAAATGTCTTTTTTCTGAAACAAGTATGAAAAAGACAATAAAGGAAAAATACCTTAGTGCTTACCACTTAGAAATGAATTTATACCTCACATGTGCTGGTGAAATGGTAGGAGCAGATGGTGAACCATCATCATAATGATGTACACATTAAACTTAGGGTAGGTTAGATTTCTACAGTAAGCGAACTTAAAATTGAATTACCCTGTAATAAACATGTAACACATACAGTACCCCTACAAAAAAACTTGTATCCTTAGGCCCACAGTGTAAGGAATAGGCAAAAATTTTTTACATTTAAAAGTAGGTTATGGCCGGCGCCACGGCTCAATAGGCTAATCCTCCACCTTGCAGCGCCGGCACACCGGGTTCTAGTCCCGGTCGGGGCGCCAGATTCTGTCCTGGTTGCCCCTCTTCCAGGCCAGCTCTCTGCTATGGCCCGGGAGTGCAGTGGAGGATGGCCCATGTCCTTGGGCCCTGCACCTGCATGGGAGACCAGGAGAAGCACCTGGCTCCTGGCTTCGGATCAGCGGGATGTGCTGGCTGCAGCACGCTGGCCGCAGCGGCCATTGGAGGGTGAACCAACGGCAAAAAGGAAGACCTTTCTCTCTGTCTCTCTCTCTCACTATCCACTCTGCCTGTAAAAAAAAAAAAAAAAAAAAAAAAAAAAAAGTAGGTTAGTATAGAATGTTTTACTCTTCATTTAAAAAAATAAAGCCATAAACTCAGCTTCATGATGCTAGAATCAGAGTATGTTCAGACCTCTATACCACTTGGCTAACGTTCTCTTTTCTTCGTGTGATTACCCTGATAGATAAGTAAATATTTCTCAGGCTTCTCCATTTTCTCTGTCTAGGAGTAATGAAAAGTACTGTGTGGTCTTCTCAAAAGTATTTGTATCATTGGTCTTTATTTTCTCTTAAGGAAATACTATCCTGTTTTTTGTTTGCTTGTTTGTGTTTGTGTGTTTTCTTTTTTTTTTTTTGCCTTAGGCTTTGTCTTAGTCTTTTGTTTGTTTGTTTGTTTGTTTTCTGTTGCTACTAATGCAATACCACAGAATGATTAGCTAAAGGAAAGAGACTTATTTTAGCTCAGTTCTGAAGGTTGACAGATGACAGGCTTTATCTGATGGTTACTTTCTTGCTGGCAGTCCCACAGAGGCATGAGGATATTACATGGCGATAGGGAGTGCCTGCATGTGTGCGTGTGTATCCCCTGGTTTCTCTCTCTTCTTGTAAAGCTACCAGTATTCAATCACGAGTGCTCTACTCTGATGACTGAATCTAATTGTAATCACATTCCAAAGGCCCAACCTCCAAATACCATAGTTGGATTAAGTCCCCCCACCTTAATATTTCATAATGGGAATTAACTCCAATATGAGTTTTTACAAGGAGAAATCATATTCAAACCATAGCAGTCTTCAAATTTAATAAGAGATAAGGCAAAATACCTAGGGCTTATAATGTCCTCTTTCCATAAAAAGCACCAGTCCTAGAAGTCATCTGAGATATCCCTTGAGATCAGATGGAAAATTTAAATATACAGGGTTCAATCAACAAAGGTTTATTGGCAACTGTGTATAGGTGCTGTGATAGGGAGCTCTTATATGAGTAAGGGATTCTCTCTTTAAGGATGTTACAGTCTGGATGGGCTATGGTACAAATATGCACATAAAGGACAATAATACAGGCAACTAATGGCAAGGGTAAATGAATGTGATGGACTACATTTGCCATGGGATTTCAAACAAGGCAGATTGCTTTGGCCTATGGTAGTGAGGTTGGCTGAATCTCAGAGAAAAGGTGGCGTTTGAGCTGGGCTTTGAGGGACTGGAGGAGTTAAAGGATTGGGCTAGGATGGAGAGGGGGGCAGCCATATTGAAGGAGGATGGGGGAAATATTCTCAGGACAAAATGAAAGAATCTGTAATGAAGGAAGTTTGCATTAGTAGGTTGGATTAGACTTGAATGTATTTCATTATTTTAAAAGATTATTTATTTGAAAGGCAGAGTAACAGAGAGGGAGAGACAGAAATCTTCCATCTGCTGGTTCACTCCCCAAATGGCAGCAATGGCTAGAACTGGGCCAATCCAAAGCCAGGAGCCAGGAGCTTCCTCTGGGTCTCCCACATGAGTGCAGGCCCAAGCACTTGGGCCATCCTCTGCTGTTTTCCCAGCTGCATTATCAGGGATTTGGATTGGAAGTCAAACCGCCAGGATTTGAACCAGTGCCCATGTGGGATGCCAGCACTGCAGGCAGTGGCTTTACCTGCTATGTCACTGCACCAGTCCGAAATATATTTCAAAAATGTATTGATCTGTTCATATTTTCACAATGTTCCTTTGAAAGAGTGAGACAAGTAGTGTTGACTCTCTCAGCCCCATACAGAGCCATAGAGCAATTGCCATGGCCATAGTGAAATCATAATACAAAAGGACTTTCCCTACCCTGAGTCATTTTATATGATAAAATTTCAGGATGACCTCCTCTCTCATGCCCAGGACTTTTCTTCAGTGTGGATTAGGATAGTTCACCCTTCTTGATTATCCAGAGAGTTAACAAATCTCTGCCTTCTTTACTAGAGAAAGGAAATGATCTCCTTCTTCCTGCATTGCCACTAATTTGCTGTCCAAATTGGAGGCAACTTGTTTAACTTGTTGGTATTTCAGTACTAACTCTGTGGGATTACTGAGAGAATTAAATAAATTAATACTTGTATGTGAAAAGAACACTGCCTACCATATGGCAGTGCTGGCAGCAGAAGTAGCAGCAACAGTAGTATTAGTTACTTGCCCTGTAATCCAGTTTCTATCTCAGTCATCACGGTGAGTGTGCAAAATTTCAAGGTAAGAGTAGGGAAAGGAAAAATGCAAGAACTCTCTACTTTATTTCTCAAAAAATTAGGGAAAATTTGGGGAATGTAAGTTTGAAGATGACCAAGAGGATCATAATTTTTAATCCAATTAAATATTTTACTTTCAGTATAATAACCATAGTCTACATTTAGTAGGCTAACCCTAATGTTTGGTTATATTTTTATAGGTTAGCTATTGTAAGCTTGAACCTAATGTGCCCATGTTATGTTATGTAAATATATTAGAAACTCCTTGGAAAGGTGTAGTAAATGGTTCTCAAACAATTGGGCAGTGTCTACATTTTTCACTGTCACAACTGGAAAGGTGCTAGAGGTTTCTACTGGGTAGGAGCCAGGGATGCCGTTAAACATCCTTCAATAAGCAGAATACCTCCTCCCCACTTCAAAGAACTATCCAGCCCGTAATCGTCATAGTGCCAAACTTAAGGGACCTGAGGTAGAAGAAGGTATGCCAAGACTTGGAATGATGGAAATACTGGCTTTGAGCCATATATTCTAGAGTCTTCAAAAAGGTCATTCAGAAGCACATTATATATATATATATATATATATATATATATATATAAACTGCATGGACTTGAAAATTTGTTGCACCAAAATAAATTCATCACTTAATTCTATTTTTTCTCAGCCTTTTTAAAGTACCCTCACATATTACTCTCATCCTTAACTTTATTATATTCCCAACGAAGTCAAGAAGATTATTTATATCCCATTGCAAAGTGAGTCTTTTAATTCAGGAAGCAAGACAACCTGGGATCTAAACACTAATCTCCCTTCCCCTTGTCAACTCAGTATGCTCACGAGTACATCATTCACAGTGACAGGGATTTCCATCACATGAAAGCACAGAAATGTAGACTTCCCATTGCCAAAGCATCCATTGCAGTGTGTGTGTATTTAATTTTCCTAATTTGCTGGCCACCATAATTCACACTGAACTCCCAAGCTGGTACCCTATTTTTAGGTGACCAGCCAGATACTTGGAGGTATGCCAATGACTGTGGTCTTTTTTCCTTTATGGAAAGGACAGCCATTTCTTTTTCCTCATGACAGATCATTCTGTATTTGGATTTCTTTCTGTGTCCTGCCTGTGCCAGCCAGCATCATTACCTGTGGATTCTCTTTTTTAACAGCAAATAGTCAACAATGAGACAGTAAGACCCAAATAATTCTGAAACTTTAAAAATTAATCATGTGTGAAATATTTTTAAAAAGATTTATTTATTTATTTGAAAGGCAGAGTTACAGAGAGAGGTAGAGACAGAGAGAGAGGTCTTCCATCCACTGTTCACTCCCCAAATGGCTGCAATAGCTGGAGCTGGGCTGATCTGAAACCAGGAGCCAGGAGCTTCTTTGGGGTCTCCCACATGGGTGCAGGGGCCCAAGGACCTGGGCCACCTTCTACTGCTTTCCCAGGCCATAGCAGAGAGCTGGATTGGAAACATAGCAGCTGTGGGGAGCAATTCAGACTAGACTAAGTTACTGGAATTAAGACTTATTCTATGCATCTGCTCTCCCACAATATGGCGCTGAGAAGGGAGTAGCAGCTTCTACGCAGCTGCCTCTCGCCAATTTGATTGAGCTGCAGGAGCTGATCTTGCTCCTGATTGGAGGAGAGCAGCGTACTCGGCGTGTGGGCAGCAGAGTTGGGATTGGCGGAAGAGGACTATAAAGGAGGAGAGAGACATCATGCACCAGGAACATCTAAGGGAACATCTAAGAGGAACACCTGTGCAGCCCCCAAGAGAGCTGGCCGGCGGTGTGCCACTCTCCTGCGGAAGTGGGGAAAGTGGCTAGGGGGAACTGCCCTTCCACGGAGGTGGAAGGGTCGGTAGCCAACCCGGGAAGAACCAGCAGCAAACCCGGGGAGGGCCGAGCAGACAAAAGAACAGCGCAGGGTCCTGTGTCGTTCCTCCACGAAGACGGGGAGCGACAAGCAGCCAGGTCTCAAACCGGTGCCAATATGGGATACCAGCACTGCAGGCGGTGACTTTACCCACTATGCCACGGCCCTAGCCCCCATGTGTGAAATATTTTAAAAATAATGAAAATATTATAAAGGATGTTAAATCTGATTTTTTAAAAAACTGTCTTATAACAGCTGAAATGTGGTTATTATATACAGGAACCCATGAGGAAATGTCTAAAAGTTCTTGGAAAAAGTGTACTATGAAAAACCTGTGCATGGATTTCAAATGGGTTTTACCAAAATAAACTTATCTTTTATTGCATTTCTATGAACTTTTGTTTTTAAAGGTTTATTTATTTATTTTAAAGGCAGAGTTAGAGACGGAAACAGAGATATCTTCCATATCCTGATTCACTCCCTGCTGCAATGGATGGGGCTGGGCCAGGCTGAAGTCTGGAACCTGAAACTCCATCCATGTCTCCCACGTAGCTGCAGGAGCCTAAGTACTTGGGTCATTTTTCACTGCTCTCACAGGCACATTTGCAGGGAGCTGGATTTGAAGTGAAGCAGCTGGGACTCGAACTGGCAGCCACATGGGATGCTTGACACTCTGCACCACAATGCAAGCCCTCCATGAACTTTTTGGAAGTACTCCTGTAAAGTTATATGAAATTGCAAAACATCTGTTACCTTTCTTATATAGATGTTTGATAAAGAGTTAAAATGTTATGTAATAAATTTATATCTTTTCTTAGTAATTTGGAGAAATATAGTTCTACTTTGAGCAATGTGATTTTAAAATAAATTAGAAATAAATCGTTAGACACAGGAATAAGGATCTAATAACTTTGATTAAATACTGAAGCATGTTGCAGAGAAACCCACAGATTACTTTCTTTCAAGATCACCAGATGGCTGCCAGCTGCTTAAAGGACAAGAGACACTTCTTCACTTACTCCTATTCCACTCAGAGAATGAAAGCCCATCCCGTAAGTCCCTCTGGACCAACTTCCATCACTTATCCCTCTCCTGAACCAATAATAGGTTCCAGCGGTTGTCATGGGTTTGTAACTCTATAATTCTAAGGCCAATGGAATCATCATATTTGGCTAAGGTGAATGAGGACTCACTTCTGTGACTGGGAATGGAATTACCTCTCAGATCACATGATCTGTTGTGGGAACAAACACATAACTGATGAAAGTGAAGGTTCCAATGCTGAACAGGGAGGGACAGGTGCTGATGAAAGAGTATCCACAAGAAGGGCGATACTCTTTCCCTTATAGAGATTCAGGGTCAAGCAAATATGTCAATACTCTAACCCTAACTCCCTTAATGTCTGTTTCTCTGGTTGTGTTACCAGTGAATGGCAGGATCCTTGTCTTCGCACAAGAAAGAATTCAAGAGTGAGACAGAGAGTAAGTGGAAAGCAAGTAGCAAGGTTTATTAGGGTAGGGACATCCATAATAACGGATGGGCGCCTCTCCAGACAGAACCTGAGAGAGAGTGCCCAGTCGCTGAGACTGGGGGAGAGTGGGGTTACATGGTTGAGTGGAGAGAGTACACCTGGCCAGGCCAGGCGGGCGGCTCAGCATAGAGGCAGAGGGTGAGTGCGCAGTCTGGTTGAGGCCAGGGTTTTTTAAGGGGATGGTTTTCTCCTCAAATGCCAGTATAAGCCAGGAGTGGGCCAAGCCAAAGCCAGGATCCGGGAGCTCAGAATTCAGTGGGTTGCCGGGACTCAAGTACTTGAACTATCATCTGTTGTCTCCAGGGGGCATATCAGCAGGGAGCTGGATCAGAAGTGAAGTTGCCAGGACTTAACAAGGCACTCCAATATGGGACATGAGGCCAAGCAGTGACTTGTGCCACAAGCATACCTCAAGTTTTTACTTACAGATGCATGCCTTGTAATGGCTTTGAGTTGTCTGTCATTGGCAAGGGCATGTGAGTGTTTACAGTTTTGTATGAATTTTGACAGGAATATTTTTGGAAAGCTCAAAGAGAAGGATTTGTGTTGTGTATGTGTGTGTATGCTGGGAAATAAAGTGCTAGAATATGATAGTATTGGATTATAGGTGAGTTTTTCCTGCTCATCATTTGAAAAACAGTCCTTGGACATTCATATGATTTTTGGTGTGTTAGCCTAAGAACTTTGAGAGACAGATCACAAAATGGGATTAAATACTCAAGAAAGTTTGGCTGGTGGGGAAATGCTTATAGAGAAAATGGAGAAGGAGTGGGGAGAAACCAGGAGAGCATCAGACTTGTATATAAATCGATTAAAGAAGAGAGAGGACACTGGAGATGGAGTGCAAAAATCTTAGACTGGAGCATAGCTCTAAAAGTCTATTCTGCCTTCAGGAGTCTGCCTCCCTCAGGAATAGACTTGCCTATGTCCTGCTGAGCTCAGTTGTTGGCTGGGAACAGCCTGTGAAGGAGCTGTGATGGATTTCTGAGCACAACCTCAGGGCTCTCAGTCATTTAGACCCCCTGCAGTTGGGGATTTGAGAGACACATTCCCATTGGCTCCACAATCAGTAGCAGGAGGGTGCTGGACCATCCATCTCACCACAAGGGAAAACAGAGTAGATTGGACCAATAACATACCACTGGCATTTGAAATTCCAAGGGGAAAACATACAGGAGATTTGAGATATCAAAGGCAGAGCCACACTTGTAAAGTCTACAGGGGAGTTTTTGCAACTGTGTACCTCAGTGCTTTCTTGATTCCATTTCAAGATTTTAGGGTTCAGCACTTTCTGTGAATACATGGATTGTTTGGTATAATTCCAATATCAATACACCCCTTTGTTTCAAAAAACCTTAGATATTTTCTATTGCTTGTGAATTTTAGTCATTTCCTGTTTCTCCTGAACTTCCAAGAACCTTAGTGGAAGTCAGCAGAGAAGGTTAATTTTTAAAAACAAATGCTTTTAGAGATAAATAACAGTAGATTGTACTCCTTGAGCAATTTTACAACTTTATAGAACTAAGGCAACTAAATTGAAGCGTGTGCAAATTGTTACTCTGAATACTTGTTTATAACAAATTACTTGAACTTTACCTTGGAAAAACAGGCTAAAATGCTAACAGATGTTACTTAGGGAGGTGAGATGATAAGTGATTATCACTGCTACATTAGATTATTTTTCTTATATTTCCTTTTATAGCAAGTATAAAGATTTTAAGGTTTTACAAAATATTTTACACATTAAAAGTATAAGGAGCAATATGCTGAAGACTTCTTATACTGCAAGCCAACTTAATAAGAACTTGCTGGGGCAGCTTTTAGCCTTGCAATGAAGATGCCAGTTAAGACATGTGTTCCACGATGGAGTGCCCGAGTTTAATCCCCAGCTCCAGCTCCTGATTCCAGCTTCCAGCTACATGGACTTTGGGAGATGGTAATGATGACTCAAGTAATTATGCCCCTGCCACCCATATGGAAGGATTGAGTTTCGGGCTCCTGGCTTTGGTCCTGGCCCAGCCTTAGCCACTGCAAATGTTTATGCAGATGGGATCCCACTTACTCTGCTTCTCAAATAAGTAAACAAAAATTAAAAGAGAAGAAAAATTACAATGGACCTAACCTCATTTCAGACTCTTTTTTCCCCACACACAGTTACTCTAAATTTAGGGGCTACCTTTCTTATACATTACTTTATACTTTTACGCCATATAAAGGGGCTGGGCTGTGGCTTAGCAGGTAAAGCCTGCAGTGAGAGCATTACCATGTGGGTACCAGCTGATGATCCCATATGAGTCCCAGAAGCTCCATTTTCAATCCAGTTCCCCGCTAATATGCCTGGGAAAGCAGCGGAAGATGGCCCAAGTGCTTGGGCCCCTGCCACCCACTTGGGAGGTCTGGATGATTCTCCTGGATCCTGGTTTTGGCCTGGCTCAGCCTTGGCTGTTGCAGCCATCTTGAGAGTGAATGTGTGGATAGAAGATCTCTGTTTCTCTGTCTCTCCCTCTCTGTAAATTTGTCTTTCAAATAAATAAATAATAAATAAATCTTTTTTAAAAAGTTCATGGAAAATGAAATTTAAAAATAAATTTATTTTATAAAAAAGAAAACATTAGCTGTGTGAAAAATGCATCTCAAAAGATTGCATGTTATGATTCCATTTACATAAAATATCCAGAAAAGGTAAAACTACAGAGACAAAATTAAATTAATGATTGCAAGGGGCTGAGGGAATTAGAGGGAAATAGGGGATGCCAGTGGGCATAGAGTTTCTTTTTGGACAGATGGAAATGTTCTAAAATTGACTGTGGTAACGGTATACCAGAAGTCATTTAGCTGCACATTTTAAATAGATTAATTGTATTATATGTATGAAGCTGTTACCAAAAAAAAAAAAAAAAGTGTGGAAACTACTGGCCTAACTAAGGTAGGAAATACTAGCAATAGTAATAATATAGCAGGTGGAGAAATAGAAATAAAGAGGCCAGAGATTTTTGAAGATGGGGTGACAAAAATGTAAAATTAGATGTGACTGAGACTGCAATCCAGGTAGACTTGCAAACATGTGGTATTATTAACTGAAATGACACTAAAGTAATAAAGGATACAGGTTTTGTTAGCAGCTCTGTGTGTCACCAATAGCTGTGAGTTCAGAGATTGTCAAAGCCTAGTGATGCTGAGTGGCAGAGAGCTCTTGGTGTCCTGTAAAATAGATAACTGATTTCCTTTTGTTAAATATTTTGTTAAACAACATATTCGTTAAACAAATATGTATCATGTAAAGATTTTAAAGATGGGAAGTAATTTTAGTTGTGCCATAAACATAGTCCAACAAGGACTAGGAGTGCAAACAGGAGATACACTTCTTGTTCTTTCTGGATGGTATACATGTTAGTCAGCAATGTTTCCTCATTCCTAGTTGAGAAATTGTGATGCTTTTCCTAACTGTACATGTTCTAAAAGAAGCTAAATATAAGTTTGTAATTACTGATTACTTAATGGAAGAACCAATATGCTCAATTATGGTTTTGATGACACTGCTATTTTGGTTCATATCCACTTAAATCTGAATGTACTTCTGCTGTATCTGAGGACTAGCTCTAGATTTTCCAGGGATTTTGGTTAAATATGACTTAATGAGTTATGAAGAATATCTAGAAGTAATTCATTGCTTTAGAAAGTGTCAAAACAGAAAAATAAAAAATCTCCGACTATATATTTCGGTTTGGAGGTTGAAAATGTTTTTATTGAAGAATTACCATGAAAAAATTCTTTCTATGAAGGATTCTCTCTCATTCACTATGTACATTAAAATTTTAGGAGTTTTCAAGGAATAATCCCTTAATAAGTTAGAAATAAATTGGTCATCTTTTTAGCTTAGTGTAGGCATGAAATTTGGAGTATATTATCTATTATCTGTATAATTATCTATATAATTCTGGTATCGTGACTTATTCTCAAAAGGATCATTTGTGAAATAAGAACACTATGGCTTTAAAAATCTTAGGTTTTGAAGATGATTTAGTATGAAGCAAGCCCTGCCAAAAGGCCGTTTGATAAAATGGGTCTTCTGGTTACCTGAAATCCTCACTGTTCATACCATTCCCTTAATGGCCTCTAAGGAGAGGTTTGCCCTTTGCATTCTGCTTGTTTTTGGTCTGGCAATAGTCCCTAATCAAGTAAATGAAGTGAACAGCCTTTAACCAGAAAAGTGCTAGGCGTCTCGTGAAAAGGGCTGAGATCAGGGAAAGACCTGAGAGGCTGTAATCAGGAGCAGGAGGTACAGACATTAGTGAAAAAGGCTTCTGGGGGGTGGGCTGGGAGGGGCTGTGCAGAGGCGGCACACGTGCCATTCCAGTGGCAGCAGCATCTGCTAAGCTCCAGCTGATGGTTGACATGTGGGACTGTTGTGAGATCTCCGATAATTTAGCGGTGGCTGGTATATAAATGTGAACTGTGCATCCTGCTGAATGTTGATAACTAGTTTAATTTTTATTTTATTATTTTATTTTATTTTTTGACAGGAAGAGTTAGACAGTGAGAGAGAGACAGAGACAGAGAGAAAGGTCTTCCTATTTCTGTTGGTTCACCCCCAAAGTGGCCACCACGGCTGGCACGTTGTGGCCGGTGCGCTGTGCTGATCTGAAGCCAGGAGCCAGGTGCTTCTTCCTGGTCTCCCATGTGGGTGCAGGGCCCAAGGGCCTGGACCATCCTCCACTGCCCTCCTGGGCCACAGCAGAGAGCTGGACTGGAAGAGGAGCAGCCAGGACAGAATCTGGTGCCCCAACCGGGACTAGAATCCGGGGTGCCGGCACCATAAGCGGAGGATTAGCTTAGTGAGCCATGGTGCTGGCCAATAATTTAATTTTTAAAAACATCTGTAGGTTACCACTTTGCAAGTCAAACAGGATAGTTCTATGGCCACAGACCACCAATTTGAAACCCTAAAGATAGTGTATTTCCGAAAGGGAGTTCAAAAATGTTGAGGGCAAAAGTCACCTTCTCCTCAGCTGAACCCACAGCTAATGGCACAAGGAGTTCTTGCCTCTGATTTTCGTGCACTACTCAGGATTTAAACTTTGCACAGGAATATTTCCATGAGCTATGCCAGCTCCCTACTTGAAGACAGAGTTCATAACCAATATTTAACTTGCAACATTTTTAGAACAAGCAGAGGCCCTGTTCTGTTCTGTAAGGCACAAGTCAGTCTTTTGAGTTGAATAAAACCTTGGGGGATATGGTTGCTGCTTCTTGTAGGGCTTTAAGAGCATGAAAGTTGTAATACAGATACTGTGCTCCACTTTCCTCCCATGTATTGATCAGCCCTTAGCTTCTTCAATGACAACTCACTGGGAGCTTAGGGCATCAAAGTCAGGACAAGGACTCAGGAGTTGGTATTGTATACATTACTAAGCCAATAAAGGTTCTGCTATGGTTAAGACCATGAGCTCTGGAGCAGACATCGTGGTTCAAATTCTTTTTTTTCATTTTACCTTTTTAACCTTTTATAAGGTATACAAACTTCATGCATTTCATAAATACAAATTTAGGAACATAATAATTCTTCCTACCCTATCCGCCCTCCCTCCCTTCTTCTGACTCTACTACTTACTGGTAGGTATTCAAGCTTAGGCAAGTTGCATATCCCATCTGTAAAATGGAGATAATAAAATAACTACATAGGAAGCTGTTGTGCTGATTAAGTAAAATTAATACTTAGAACAGTGTACTACCATATGTATTTGCTATTATGGGGAAAATATTGTCCTGGAAATGAACTGCATGTGTCATTTCATTTTCTATTGATAGTAACACAATATCACAGACTGACTTAAAAAACATGGGTTTATTCTGGCTAGTGGTTCTGGAGGTAAAAGGTCAAGAGTCCATACCTGGTAATGGCCTTCTTGTTGGCAGCGTCCTGAGGTGGCTCAGGGCATCATGTGGCAAAAGAGGAGCATGTGTGCGTATGTGCTCTTTTCTTATAAAACTGCCAGGATTCAATCATGGGGGCTCTGTCATGGTGAAAGGATGTGATCCTAATCATCTTTCAATGACCCTACCTCTGAACACTGCAGACAGGTTGTTTCCACCCCCTTAATATGAGATTAAACTTAGCATGAATGTTGGAGGAAACAAAACTGTATTCACACCATAGGACTAGTGCCCAAATAGCTTATCGATTTGTCACAAGCCACACTTCTAAAAACAAAAAGACACACACACACACAAAAAACAAAGTGTCTGATCTCTGGAATGTCTAATTCCAAATATGGTATTATAGGTGGTATCTTCCTTATCCAACCCCCAAGTTTTCTCATAATGATATTGGGATTGTCTGATTTCTCAGTGACTTGTACATAACCATGTTTTTGCTGCAGATCCTGGTTGTGTTTCAATATATTACAGGAATCAATAGAGGTAATTCTAGCTGAACAGCCTTCTATGCATTAACATTCAGTGGAAAACAGGTTCAAGACACTAACAGATTAATGAGGCAAAGCAGGTATAGGTTTTAGAACCCAGAGGGCACAGGAGGAAAAAATGCTCTCCAGAGACAGTGGATTCCAAATTTGTAAATTTGTACTTTTAGAAGAGAAAACTAAAAGCTGATAGATTGGTGCTACTGGGGGGATGTGGTACAGTCAGTTCAGTGTTGAGTTGTAAATCAGGCAGGAAAGCCTAGAGATCAAGAGTTCTCTTGAACTAAATGGTCTGGCAAAATTAATGAACAGCAAAAAGTTCACTCACAAACATTTTAATCAGTTCAACATTTCTCCATCAGCAAAGGTCTTCCAAAGAGTAGGTGTTTAAATAGTACTTATAAAACCTCAGCTTAAAAGCAGCTTAATGATCATTTACAGATAAGCAAATTAGGGCCTGGACAAATGAAGGACTTGTACAAGCTCACCTAGTTAAGCTGGTAGCAGAATTAAAAGTAGACTCCATAGGCACACATTTAGCCTAGCGGTTAAAATAGGGAATAAAATGCCCACATCCCAAATCAGAGCGCCTGGTTTCGATCCTGAGTTCTGACTCCTAACTCCAGCTTATTCATAATGAAGAACCTGTGAGGCATTGATAATGACTCCAGTAATTGTCTTCCTCCACCCTAACCCCAACCATTGCAGCATTTGGGGAATGAACCAGAGATGGGAGCTCTGTGCCTTTCTGTGCCTCTCAAGTCATTAAAAGTTTAAAAAACAAACTACATTGTATCTATGATTCCTCTCTCTCTCTCTCTCTCTCTCTCTCTCTCTCTCTCTGTGTGTGTGTGTGTGTGTGTTTGTGTGTGTATGTATAGGGGGTGATTTTTTAGTAATGTTATATAAAAACATTTTTAAATTAAAAAAATTTTAAATTACATTTTCGATGTGACATTATTTGGATGTATTTATTTAGAAAATAAGGCAATAAAATGGTTCTATAGTATCAGGGACTGAAGGTTCATATTGCAACTTTTAACAGTAAAATTATGACCCATTCATGCATCTTCTAAAGCTGTAAAAATAAGTTAACACCAGCAACTTAAACAAATGGAGGACACTGGTCCAATATAATTACTATATTGCTTCTGATAAGGGGCAACAATTATAACTTAAAAACTGAACCAATGTTTTTAACATAGAACTTCTTTGTGGTCAAATATTTATTCTTAGCAAGTAGTGGTTAGGTAGAAAAGACAGATATGAAATTTCTAAACCTCAAAAATCATCTTATTAAAAATAAAAGTTAAGGGCTGGTGCCCAATCCTCCGCTTGCGGTGCTGGCATTCTGTACAGGCGCCGGTTCTAGTACTGGCTGCTCCACTTCCAATCCAGCTCTCTGCTATGGCCTGGGAAAGCAGTGGGAGATGGCCCAAGTCCTTGGGCCCCTGCACCAACGTGGGAGACCGGGAAGAAGCATCCAGCTCCTGGCTTTGATCTGCGCAGCTCTCTCTGGTCATTGTAGCCATTTGGGGAGTGCACCAGTGGAAGGAAGACCTTTCTCTGTTTCTCCCTGTGTCTGTAACTCTACCTCTCAAATAAATAAAATAATAAAAAAAAAAGTGAATGAAGATAAAGTTTCAAATGAACAGGTTTCTCTTTTTAAATAGTATTCCTATTTAAATTACCATAATTTTTGGTAAATTGTTACAGATCATAATAAAGTCTGGTTGTCTACAAGCTAATATTTAAGACAGTGGCAGGTACTACAGTTCTCAGGGTTTCTGGCCATGCTCAGCTCAGCACAACCATTGTCAAGTTCAAATTATAAAGTACTATCTTTCTCTTTGCTCTTTCCCTGTTTCTTTTCAAGTAGAGAAATTGTTTACTTCATTGATAATTAAGTATTTTTGTCTGGCTCCTGAAAGATAGAGAGGACATCTTACAGAATGATCCAGAAATGAAAAAATTCTAAGTCAATATAAGGAGATTCATTCAGCCCATCCTTTATTGTAGAACTATATTACCTATTACAGTGAAAGACCAGACATGAGAATGTGTAACCAGAACTGAATAAACCATGAACAATAATCCATCCAGCATGAAACTACTAGCTACCTATCAGGTTTGAAGGACCAATGATTTCTTTAACTCTCTAGAATACTTCAAGTAATATATTTCTATTTCATATAATCTCTATCCACATTGTTCATATCCACACGTATGCAATATTTAGGCTTCACAGTCAACAAACAATACTACTTAAACAAGCAAGTAGAGAGGCATTAGTATATATTTTCCAAATCCCTTCCTGTGTGGCTACCATCCAAATCAAGTTGAAATGTTGAGTGCTGCATTCAAAGCCCAAGTATGGGCTACTTTCTTTTTTTTTTTTTTAATTTATTTATTTGACAAGTAGAGATATAGATAGTGAGAGAGAGAGAGACAGAGAGAAAGGTCTTCCTTCCATTGGTTCACCCCCAAAATGGCCGCTACGACTGGCACTGCACTGATCTGAAGCCAGGAGCCAGGTGCTTCTTCCTGGTCTCCCATGCTGGTGCAGGGGCCCAAGCACTTGGGCCATCCTCCACTGCACTCCCAGGCCACAGCAGAGAGCTGGACTGGAAGAGGAGCAACCAGGACTAGAACCCGGCACCCATATGGGATGCTGGCACCGCAGGCGGAGGATTAACCAAGTGAGCCACGACGCTGGCCCCTATGGGCTACTTTCTCAGAGTTAATTTCTCTAGAGATAATCAAGAAGGTAAGGCTTCATTTCTATTTGACAAATACCTATTGACTATTATGTATTAGCTTCCTGGCCTGGAGCTAAGCAATTTGTTGTGATCAATACAGGCACTCTGTCTGCCTTCATGGAGGTTAAGGTTTTGTTGATTGATTTTGCAATTCATAGCCCAAAGTATGGTTCCAATTATAGCTCTTATCTTAACAATGCAGTTGGATCCTCTGATGAAACTTGGATAACCATTGAAATTAAAGGAAAAGTTCTTAGAAAGAGCAAGGAGTCAGTACCACCGTTATTTCATTTCACTTTTGCACAGCCTTTTAAGACTCAAGGAATACAGAATTGTTCTCACTTTAGAAATAAGGACTTATAAAGAGAAGTTAAATGTGATCAAGGTCACTAAAAGCTGGTTGGTAGTAGAAAATTGGCAAGAATTTTGATTTCCTGCCAGCCAGGTAACCAGTGATCATCATCATCATTATTTTCTCACATTGAGCAAAGTCTTCTTTTCACTTCCTCCAAAGAACCCATCTTTGCTTGAAAAGAAAAACTCTAGCACTTCCCCATTGTACATAAGCATCAAGATTACTGTTCCTTAAGGCCCCCTTTGTCTGTTGTCTTATCAAATTGCCACTTCAATAAATCTTTTGGAGAGACTCCCCAAGTTTTGAATGTCTGAACTTAGGCTCTTTCTTACTGTTGATCATAAACTTTTAAGAATAGGAAAAGAAAACACGGATACTTAAAAGTTTACCTCAGTTTGAAATCATTTGGTCATACACTCGTAGATACTCGCCTCCATCCTATCTTTCTCCCTAGCTAGATCTTTAGTGCCACTATTGAAGTTTATTTTAAAGGTAAGGTAGCTATCTTTACATGTAAGTAAAATTTTAAACATACCTACATTCTTGCAAACATATCAAACTGATTTCATTTGTCTATATTTTCTGTACAAATCTTATCCAAGTGTAAACAAATACCACCTGTAGTTTTTAATCATGGTTCAACTTTTATTTTAAAAAAGCATGTAATGGACCAGCGCCATGGTGCAGTAGGTTAATTCTCCGCCTGCAGCGCCAGCATCCCATATGGGCTGCCAGTTCTAGTCCCGGCTGCTCCTCTTTCAGTCCAGCTCTCTGCTGTGGCCCGGGAGGGCAGTGGAGGATGGCCCAAGTGTTTGGGCCCTGTACCCACATGGGAGACCAGGAGAAGCACCTGGCTCCTGGCTTTGCATTGGCACAGCTCCAGCCATTGCGGCCAGTTGGGGAGTGAACCAGCAGATGGAGACCTTTCTTTCTGTCTCTCCCTCTCACTGTCTGTAACTCTAACTCTCAAATAAAATAAATAAGATATTTTCTTAAAAAAAGTATGTAAAAGGGGCTGGCATTGTGGCATAGTAGGATAAGCTTCCACCTGTGATGCTGGCATCCCTTATGGGCACTGGTTTGAGACCCAGCTGCTTCACTTCCAATCCAGCTCTCTGCTATGGCCTGGGAAAGCAGTAGAAGATGGCCCAAGTCTTTGGGTCTCTGCACCCACATGGGAGACCCAGATGAAGCTCTTGGCTCCTGGCTTTAGCCTGGCCCAGCCCCAGCCATTGTGGACATTTGGGGAGTGAACCAGAGGATGGAAGATTTCCTCTCTCTGTCTCTCTCTTCCTGTCTGTCTCTCTCTTTCTGTCTCCAACTCTTCTGTTCCAATAAATAAAAAAATAAATCTTAAAAAAGTATATAAATAATATTGCTCTAAATAACTATACTAATTTTTTCACCTTAAGAATGTAGGACTAATTTAAAGCAAGGATAATCAATGATCATTTCTCTCTACTTGAACCCTTAACTAAAGAATGACAGCTTCATAAAAATCTTTACTTTGTGGATTATAGGATGGGAAGAGAGAGACATTTAATGGCTTTGCATTTAGACATGGAAGTAGTTTGAGATGACATTGCATGTGGAGATAGAACCCCCACCAAAATCTTTTGAGGAAGGGAGGGACTTTTTTTAAGTCTCAGTTTTTTTTCTTAAGATTTATTTATCTGAAAAGCAGAATGACAGAGAAAAAAAGACCACACACACACACACACACACACACACAGATAAAGAAATTTTCCATTTGCTGTTTCACTCCCCAAATGCCTGCAATAGCCCAGGCCAGGCCAGGCCAAAGACAGGAGCCAGGAATTCCATCTAGCTCACCGATATGAATGGTAAGAACACAAGTACTTGGTTTCATCCTCAGTCTTACAGGCGCATTATCGGGAAGCTGGATTGGAGTAGCCAGGACTTGAACCAAGCACTTGGATGTGAAATGTGGGTGTCCCAAGTGGTAGGTTAGCCTGCTGTGCCATAACACCTACCCTAGTTTTTTTTTTTTTTTAAGATTTATTTATTTTTTTACTTGAGAGCTAGAGTTACACAGAGAGAGGAGAGGCAGAGAGACAGGGAGAAAGGTCTTCCATCCATTGGTTCACTCCCCAATTGGCTGCAATGACCGGAATTGTGCCGATCCAAAGCCAGGAGCCAGGAGCTAGGAGCCTCCTCCAGGTCTTCCACATGGGTGCAGGGGCCCAAGGACTTGGGCCATCCTCTACTGCTATCCCAGGCCACAGCAGAGAGCCGGATCAGAAGTGGGGCAGCCGGGACTAGAACCGGTGGTGCCCATATGGGATGCCGGCACTTCAGGCCAGGGCATTAACCCTCTGTGCCACAGTGCCAGCACCTACCCTAGTTTTTTTTTTTTTAAGGAATTATGAACATAAATACTCTCAACACAGGAAAGCTTATAAAAGTGGCAAATAGAGTAGAGTATAATACAAGGGAGCTTCATAAAGTTCATGGAAAATGGGATTAAAAATACTCAAATTTTCATGAACTTTTTAAAGCTACCTTGTATTATTTTAATCAAATATTCACTCTGAATATTTGTTATCTTATAATAAATTATCTTGTGGTTTACAAAGGAAAGCAGTAATTTTAAAAGGAACAGTATCTAGCATAAGAGCATACCAGAAAAGAGTTGACTTATTACATCATAACAATCTATTTCATCATCTGAGGTTTCTCTCTAGTTTACATAGACTATTCTTTCTTTCAAGGATTTTAGATAAAATATACATTCAAGAAATAAACAGTTAGATTGGGTGCTGGCAAAACATTTCACAAATCCTCAAAATACAAACTCTTACCAATAAAATATCTAGCGTGGTAAACAGAAAGGAAGCATTCTTCAGATGTGGATTCTAGATTCATTCATTATATGTGATTTGCTCCCTCAATGTAGTTTCAAATGCACTGGACTTAGATTTGTTGCTGGGGTGGGCATTCGGCACAGTGGTTAGGAAGCTAGTTGGTACGCTCCCAGCCCACACTGGAGTGCTTCACTTCAAGTCCTAGTTCTGCTTTTCATTCCAGCTTTCTGCTAATGCACACCCTGGGTAGCAGCAGGTGATGGCTCAAGTATTAGGATCTCTGCCACCCACATGAGAGACCCAGACTGAGTTCTGGGCTCTTGGCTTTGGCATTTGGGTAGTGAACCAGCAGACAAAAGCTCTCTCTCCCAAGTATAAATAGATAATAAATAAATAAATAATAAATAAATAAAATTCAATTTGTTCCTCTAAGAGACTGAATGTTATTGCATAGTGAGGCTTTTTATAGTCCATCAGGACCACTAAAAACCAGGACTGATAAAAATCAAGAATTACAAGTTTGATTAGAACTTGCTACTCAAAGTGTAGTTCAGAGATTAGTGCATCAGTTGTACCCAGGAGTGTATTAGAAATGCAGACTCTTGCCGGCGCCGTGGCTCACTAGGCTAATCCTCCGCCTTGCGGCGCTGGCACCCCAGGTTCTAGTCCTGGTCGGGGCGCCAGATTCTGTCCCGGTTGCCCCAATTCCAGGCCAGCTCTCCGCTGTGGCCCAGGAGTGCAGTGGAGGATGGCCCAAGTGCTTGTGCCCTGCACCCCATGGGAGACCAGGATAAGTACCTGGCTCCTGCCATCAGATCAGTGCGGTGCGCCGGCTGCAGCGCGCCAGCCGTGGTGGCCATTGGAGGGTGAACCAACGGCAAAGGAAGACCTTTCTCTCTGTCTCTCTTTCTCACTGTCCACTCTGCCTGTCAAAAAAAAAAAAAAAAAAAAAAAAAAAAAAGAAAGAAAGAAAGAAATGCAGACTCTTAGGCTTACTGTAGACCTCCTGAATATGAATATGCATTTTCCTTTTTAATTTTTTAAGATGAACAAATTTCATGTATTTCAATATACAGATTTAGGAGCATAGTAATACTTTTCACCCTATCTTCCCTCCTCCTTCCTTTCCTATTCCTTCCTTTAATTTTTACAGTGATGTACTCCCAGTCTATTTTATACTCATAGTATTAACCCTACACTAAGTAAATAATTCAACAAATAATAATTAGAAAAAACAGCATTCTCCAATAGTAGAGACAAGAGCTATAAACGGTCATTGAATCTCAAAATGTCAATTTCACTCACAGGCATTGTGTTGGTACTCTGTTACCACAGATCAGGGAAAACATGGTATTTGTCTTTTGTGGGACTCACTTACTTCACTAAGCATAGTGGTTTCCAGTTGCATCCATTTCATTGCAAAAGACAGGATTTCATTACAGTGTAGTACACCATACTATATAAATCTACATTATCTATCCATCTATATATCTATCACAATTTCTTTATCCAGTTATCAGGTGATGGACATCTGGGTTGATCTTAACTATTGTAAACTGAGCTGCAATAAACATGGGTATACAGATAACTCTTTTATAGGCTGATTTCATTTCATTTGAATAAATTCTCAAGAATGTGTTGCAGGATCATATGCTACAACTATTTTCAGCTTTCTGAAGTATCTCCATAATGTCTTCCACAATAGCTATACCAGTTTACATTCCCACCAACAGTGGATTAGGGTACCTTTTCCCCCACATCCTCACCAACATTTGTTGTTTGTTTATTTCTGTATGGGAGCCATTCTAACTGCAGTGAGGTGAAACCTCATTGTGGTTTTGATTTGCATTTCCCTGATAGCTAGTGATCCTGAGCATTTTTTTCAGATGTCTGTTGGCCATTTGAACGTCCTTTTTGAAAAATGCCTGTTCAAGTCCTTTGCTCATTACTTAGCTGGATTATTTGTTGCTGTTGAGTTTATTGAGCTCTTTATAGATTCTGGATAATAATCCTTTATGAGTTTCATAGTTTGCAAATATTCTCTCCTATTCTGTAGATTGCCTCTTCACTTTACTGTTTCCTTTGCAGTACAGAAGCGTCTTAGCCTAATACAATCTCATTTGTTTATTTTTGCTTTGATTGCCTGTGTTTCTGTAGTCTTTTCCAAGAAGTCTTTGCTTATGCCAATGTTTTGCAGAGTTTCCCCAAGGTTCTCCTCTAGTAATTTGATGGTAGGAGTTCATAGATTTAGGACATGATTCTTTTTTTTTTTTTTTTAAAAGATTTATTTATTTATTTGAAAGGCAAAGTTAGAGAGAGGCAGAGACAGAGAAAGAGAGAGAGAGGTCTTCTATCTGCTGGTTCATTCCCGAAATGGCTATAACAACCAGAGCTGGGCCAGGCTGAAGCCAGGAGCCAGGAGCTTCTTCTAGGTCTCCCACAAGGTGCAGGGGCCCAACGTCTTGGGCCATCTTCTACTGCTTTCACAGGCAGTAGCAGAGAGCTGTATCAGAAATGAAGCAGCCAGGAAACGACCTGGTGCCCATAGGATGACAGTGCTACAGGAGGTGGCTTTACCTGCTATGCCACATCAGCAGCCCATTTGATCCATTTTGGATGGATTTTTTTATACAGTGTATGGTAGGGGTCTTGTTTCATACTCCTGCATGAGGACATCCAATTTTCACAGCACCATTTATTGAAGAGATGACCCTTTCTCCAAGGATTGATTTTAGCTCCTTTGTCAAAGATTAGTTGGTTGTAGATGTGTGGTTTCTAGATGTAGATGTGTTGATTTCTAGAGTTTCTTTTCTGTCCCATTGGCCTACGTGTCTATTTCTGTGCCAGTTCCAGGCTGTTTTGATTATAACTGCCATGTAGTATTTCTTGAAATCTGGTATTGTGATGCTCCCGACTTTGCTTTTGTTGTTTAAGATTGCTTTAGCTTGAACATGCATCTTAACAAGATCCTCTAGTAATTAATATGCTCAATAGAGCTTGAGAAGCACTAGACTAAAACACATACCATCTTCCATTAGGTAAAACAACAGTGAGTTTTTTTTTTTCTTAATGTTTCTGTTAACATGCCAAACATGAATATAAATTAAACCAAGGGCACTCAATAGTGGTATTTAATCTTTTGTTTCTGATGTCTACTTACTGTGATGAGGAGACACACAAAATTACTGTTAATGAAAATCCTACTGCAGATTACAAACATAGGTTTAGAGAATTTAGACAGCCTGACACTCTGGCCATCTGTGGAGATAGTGATTTAATGTTTGTAAGGGGGACTGGCAGTTGACGAATCTATTTAACATTGCCTGTTCTCTCTCTTTTTCTCTCTGCCTTTCAAATTTTTAAAAATCCTGTGGCCCAATCATTCATTTGATATTTAACATACACACACTCTTGTCCATGTACAGCATCTTGAGAACTGGTTTTACTCTCTTTACTTACCTGCAGTGGCAGGGAAGTGACTATTTTATCACATATTAATAGGGTTCCACTGAAAAACAAAATTATACACAACTTTTCAGAAGAGTCAAGAGATTTTTTAGTTGTCGCTCTAAACATACAAATCAGAGCTATGCTTTTCACATAGATACAAAATAGAGAAACTCAGATGGCATAGAAGTCTGTACAGCAGGCTGAGGTGCATACAATAACAAGGTAATTCTTGTGTGAGGCACTAGTCATTTCATAGGTGAAGTTACAGAATGACTTGAGAAGAATGAGTCGTAGGGTGCTATCTCAAACCACCAAAGGACAGTCACTATCTTTGTCTAGGATGCACTAACAGTGACTTAGACCACATGGCTTAAACCACCGATGTTTATTTTTTACAGTTCTGCAGGCTGGGAAGTCTAAGATCAAAGTACTGGCAGAGTTTGTATCTGGTGAAGGCCTGTTTCTTGGTTCATAGATAATAGTCTTCTCTTGGTGGAAGGGATGTAGAACTCACTGGAATCTCTTTTATAAGGTTACTAATCCCATTCATAAGCGATCTACCCTCACAATCTAATCATTTCCCAAAGACGAAATCTCTTAGCACTCTCAAATTAGGGGTTAATAAATTTTGGAGGAGCACAAACATGCAGTCTCTAATAGTTACTATATCTTAATTTTATCCTATAATTTTGATAGTGCTGCAAACACATTTCTCAGCTCTGATTTAACTCAAGATTTACAGTTACACTCTGCTGGTACATCATTTTCGTTGAAATATTGAGTTAATAACGATTAACATTTCATAAGATAAGTAGACACAACTATCAGTATTTTTTCTTTTGAAAGCACATCATGTAGACAGAAAGAAGAAAAACCATTTCAGGCTAATTTGATTTTTGTTTTGTTTTAATCTAGTTGGTCAGAATTAATTTCAGGTGACATGAACTTTTCCATTTGTGACACAAACCTCAAGTAAAAAAGTGTACTAAAAATGATTTCACTGGTTAGAAAGGATTATGTAAATGGAGTCAGAGGAGTTTTAGGGCAGTAGACTGATTCTGTATGATTCTACAGTGGTGAAAACATGCCTTACACATTTATCAAGGACCGTAGGATGAATAACATGAAGAATGAGCCCTAATGTAAACTATGAACTTGGGTTGATTATCACGAGTTAATGTTGGTTAATTGATTGCAACAAACATAGTACACCTGGTGGTGATGTTGATAATAGGCTGTGTGTGAGAGAGGATTATAAGGGAACTCTCTGTCCTTTCCACTTAATTTTGCTGTAAGTTTAAACTGTTTTAAAAGACAAAGTCCATTAAACAAAAATGATTTTACAAAGCATTCAGATATAAACATGTTTTTGAATAACTACATGCACTCATTTTTAAAATATTCTCTTTGATATTAAAGATCTTAAAGTAATTTTGTATAAACTAGTAAATCTTTATAAATGGTGATTCAAAAATCACCAGGAAAGGACTAGATAAGAGAACCTCTATTGTAAATTGTTTTGTACAGTGAATAGTCATTCTACTGTAGTTATATAAATTCAGAGATGCCATAAAAGTGCCACAGATTAGGAACATTGGATTTCAAGACTTATCTAAACAGAATCTGAAAATTAATGAAAAGATTATGTCAAGAAATTTTAATCTTAATCAGAAATTTTCTTGGTGTTTTTTCAGTTATTTTATAACCTGGTGGCAATTGCAGACTCATGAAAATAATATAGTACCTAGAGGGCTGGCACTGTGGCATAGATGGTAAAGCTGCCGCCAGCATCCCATATGGGCGCCAATTTGAGTCCCGGCTGCTCCACTTCCGATCCAGCTCTCTGCTATGGCCTGGGAAAGCAGTAGAAGATGGCCCAAGTCCTTGGACCCCTGCATCCACATAGGAGACCCAGAAGAAGCTCCTGACTCCTGATTGGTGCAGCTCTGGCAGTTGTAGCCAACTGGGGAGTGAACCAGCAAATGGAAGACCTCTCTCTTTCTCTGCCTCTCCTCTCTATGTGTAACTCTTTCAAATAAATAAATAAATAAATAAATCTTTTTTAAAAAATTGCCAGATACTTTTCTTAGAACAGGAAGCAAATCCCTGGATTCACTGGAGAAATGAGAGGCAAAAATGGCCTTATTCTTGAGGGAACTAGATGATTCCCTAGAATGTAATTTACTATGGTGGCTCATCCTGCTCCTGTGGGTGAACAGTGGAGTCACAAACAAGGGAATTCCCACTGGGGTTCCAACCCTAAGAAGTTATTAGGTGAAAGACATGTTTAATGCCTTCCAGAGTGTGTGCTAGCTTGTCTTTTTTCCAGAGAAGAGACACAGGTGTTTATATAATTTTCTAAAGGCAAAATGGGCCAAATGGAATCCAAATCCTAGCCAAGATGTTGGCAAATATGAAATGTGACACATAGGAGGTTAGGATCCTGCTCATTTGGGGCTGCAAAATAAAAACCAGACTCTACTGAACAGGTGGGAAAAGGAGTAAGTAAGGAATTGGTGGGGGGAGGGTGAATGTAATCATCCAAGAAGTTTGAACATAATGCAATGATGAAGTACTTGCCAGGAATCAATATACACACTTGACTGATCTCAAGAAAAAGCAACTGAATTTGGAGAAACTAAACTTCTTGAGGTTCTCAATGACTTGTGGTACAGATTAACAAGGAAAAAGTCAGTGCCAAGATAAAACCAACCCACAGGCTACCTATGATACCGTTGACCCCTCTGTCCCTCACTGCAGTCCCCATTTTTTTTCCTCTTTTTTTTTTTTTCGGACAGGCAGAGTTAGACAGTGAGAGAGAGACAGAGAGAAAGGTCTTCCTTTTCCATTGGTTCACCCCCCAAATGGCCGCTACGGCCGGCGGGCTGCGCCGATCTGAAGCCAGGAGCCAGGTGCTTCCTCCTGGTCTCCCATGTGGGTGCAGGGCCCAAGCATTTGGGCCATTCTCCACTGCACTCCTGGGCCACAGCAGAGAGCTGGACTGGAAGAGAAGCACCCCAATCAGGATTAGAACCCGGTGTGCCGGCGCCGCAGGCAGAGGATTAGCCTAGTGAGCCACAGCGCCGGCCTGCAGTCCCCATTTTCATGGTCGTGTGCCTCTGTACTTACCATGATGCTCATTTTTCACACTTTAAAAATATGCATGGTGGCCGGCACCACGGCTCACTAGGCTAATCCTCCACCTGTGGTGCCGGCACCCCGGGTTCTAGTCCTGGTCAGGGCGTCAGATTCTGTCCCGGTTGCTCCTCTTCCAGTCCAGCTCTCTTCTGTGGCCCGGGAGTGCAGTGGAGGATGGCCCAAGTGCTTGTGCCCTGCACCTGCATGGGAGACCAGAAGGAAGCACCTGGCTCCTGGCTTCAGATCGGTGCAGCCTACTGGCCGCAGCGGCCACTTTGGGGGTGAACCAACGGAAAAGGAAGACCTTTCTCTCTGTCTCTCTCTCTCTGTCAAAAAAAAAAAAAAAATATATGCATGGTATTACCTCTCAGTGTGAGCTGTCCTGGACTCTGTGGAGTTTTGTGATTATGTGAAGGCTTTTTCATTATAGAAGTTAGGTGAGGGGCAGGTGTATATCCCACCTTGGAGTGTTGGTTCAAGTTCTGCCTCTGCTTCTGACCCAGGTTTCTGCTAATATACATCATGAAAGGCAACAGGTGATGGCCCAAATATTCGGGTCCCTGCCACCTACATGGGAGACCCAGGCTGAGCTGCTGGCTTCAGCCTGGCCCATCTGCAGCTGTGTGGGCCCAGGGGGAGTAAACCAGCAGACGGAAGATCCATCTCTCTCTCTTTCCCTGTTACTCTTTCAAATAAATTGAAAAACAAACAAAAAAGAATAAAAAAGAAGTTAGGTAGGAGGCAGAAACTGGCAGGGTTATGAGTCTACTTTCCCAGTTATTTGGATTTCCCCCACCTTCCTGTCATCATATCATACCTTAACTTCTAGCATAATACCGTAATATATTTATTACAAAAAGTTTTATCCAGATGGCACATATCACCATGTAAACGTCTTCATAAAAGTAAATAATTGTAACTGATTCAAGTATATCAGCTTTAATGCTATGTAGTGAAAAAAGCTGAGTGTTACAGCTGAGTAAATATTAAGAAAAAAACGTGGAATATTTTAGGCAGAATAACTAGTAAGTCTTAGAGCAGTCAAGTTCTTTGATTCTAATTACTTTTAATCCTTATTATTTGTCAAAATAAAAGGGGAAGAAATCCCCTCAGTAAATTTCAGAAATCTGATCAAGCAAAAAAATTCCTTATAACTAGATCACAGGTGGAAATCCTATTTTTAAAAAAATTGCCAAAGTGAGTTGTCAACGCCAGTACCATTGACAAACACAGTTGTTTAAATATAACAGATTGCCATTTCTCAGCAGGTTCATTAATCACAATTCAGCTTGCTATCAGCAGAGAAAATTATGGGTGTTATTAAATTTCCACCCCATTACCTTGACTTTTATTTGGAGCCATTCATCAACGATTTCCTTCTTCATTAGAAGTCACAAGTTAACCAAGCCACCAAGTCATCAAATAAACACAATACTCTTGATGATATCTTGGAAATACAAATGATTATTTCAATTTTATTAATTCACAAAGTTTCTTTTTTTAATATTTATTTATTTATTTGAAAGAGTTATAGAGAGGCTGAGGCAGAGAGAGAGAGAGAGAGGGAGAGAGGGAAGGAGAGAAAGAGGTCGGTCTTCCATCTGTTGGTTCACTCTCCAGATGGCCACCATGGCTGGAGCTATGCTGGTTTGGAGTCAGGAGCCAGGAGCTTCTTCTGGGTCTCCCACGTGGATGCAGGGGCCCAAGGACTTGGGCCATCTTCCACTGCTTTCCCAGGCCATAGCAGAGAGCTTGGATCAGAAGTGGAGTAGCTAGGACTTGAACCAATGCCTATATGTGATGCTGGCACTGCAGGCAGTGACTTTACCCACTACGGCACAGTGCCAGCCCCAACAAAGTTTCTTAAAGGCTACAGTAATTAATTCAAAACAATTCTAAACTCTTTGCTTCAAAAATCATGAGCTACAGATATTTCAAATAGTGCTTTGAAGAAAACTCTAGAAATAATGGTTTCCAGGAACTGGTCTGTACCACTATGACACGTCTGTTACTCCCGCAATCTCTCAATCTTTTTGCTAGATCTCCAGTACTCCTCTATTTAAGGAACCTTAATCTCTTGCCTTAATGAAAGCCTGACAGTTTCATTTTATTGTATTCTCCAGTAATCTTCCTTTTTAATCTTCCTTCCATAGGAAATGTTTAGGGGCCACATATTCAGGACTGGTTCTGAGATAGATGTCTTCTAAGATAATTTGATCACAAACAATATTAGCTAGTCAATCAACAAATATTTATTGACCACTGTTCATAGGAAATGAGAGAGCCACTAAAGAGGACACAAGGATCTTCTAAAACTTTATACTCTAGATAGATGGGCAATCATACATAAATACACAGGAAAAGCCAATTCTAATACTGAAGAGCAGACTATTAGCACTAAAACAATGTTATGGGTAGGAACTGCAATATGACTCCAATGGCTCGCTCTGGACCCTAGGGATGAAATGATTAATCCATCTTCCAAGAGAAGAGGGGGATGCAGAGTGGGAAGGAGCAGAGGAAAAACAAAGTCTAAGATGGATTTGAGGGAAGGAAGTTGAATCATTTATATCTGAAAACAAAACAGAATAAATCTTTTTATAAAAAAGATTTATATATATTAATTTGAAAGGCAGAATTACAGAGAAGCATAGGCAGAGAAAGAGACAGACAGAGAGGTCTTCCATCCATTGGTTCACTCCCCAAATGACCACAATGGCCGGAGCTGAGCCAAGTCCAAGCCAGGAGCCAGAAACTTCCTCTGGGTCTCCCACATGGGTGCAGAGGCCCAAGCACTTGGGCCCTCTTCTACTGCTTTCCCAGGCCATAGCAGAGAGCTGGATTGGAAGTGGAGCAGACAGGACTTGAACTGGCGCCCATATGGGATGACAGCAATGAAGGCGTCAGCTTTATCTGCTATGCCACAGCACTGGTCCCAGAATCAATCCTTAATGTGCTTTTGTTTATGGTGTCAGCTATGATTACATTTCTAATAATGAATATGATCAATCTTGAAATTAGCATATTTGACAGCGTCCATTTGGAAAGGTGAAGTACACAGGTCATCCATAGTTGATTGTGTTTGACCCCGTTTAGAATCATGGGAAATAGAGTCACGGTTGGCCCTAGCAGAATTACCATGTATGCTGATTGTTTTTCTAATATCTTGGCCAAATAAATTATAAATTATCATTGTTTGCAATGAAAGAGTAATACTGATGACTGACATAAATGGCTCCGTCCTTTCTCAGACTGATAAATTTGGGAAGCTCTTTAAATTTCTCCATTCAGAATATGTGGCCAGTTTTTTTGTACCTTAATTCCAGGTAGAGGGGCAAAGGGAATTTCCCCTACATTGAAAGTTTAAGACTTTTATGTTGGCTGAAATAAACTGGCAGTAGACAGAGCAACAAGAGAAAAAAACATACAAATTTCTTAATGTGTACATGTACATGGGAGCCATACAAAACATGGAGGTCAAAGAAGAGTCGGAGAGGGAAGTGGAAGATGTGAGCACTTTTAGAGGGGTGGTAAATTATTTTTAGGGGAAATGAATGGGCCTAAAGAACAGACTAATAACCTGGGACAAAGTTCTTCTGGGTGGTGAAGCTAAGGTGCAGAACTGCACTATCAACAAAGGTCTTATTATGCAGATAAAGTCTCTTAGGTAATTCCTGGGAGCTGCCCTCCAAATAATAGATGATAAGTCTGTCTGGGCTTAGTGATGACTTTAATTTTTTAATTTTTTTTTTATTTTTTGACAGGCAGAGTGGACAGTGAAAGAGAGAGACAGAGAGAAAGGTCTTCCTTTTGCCGTTGGTTCACCCTCCAGTGGCGGCTGCGGCCAGCACACTGTGGCTGGTGCACTGCGCTGATCCGAAGCCAGGAGCCAGGTGCTTCTCCTGGTCTCCCATGGGGTGCAGGGCCCAAGGACTTGGGCCATCCTCCACTGCACTTCCTGGCCACAGCAGAGAGCTGGCCTGGAAGAGGGGCAACCGGGACAGAATCTGGCGCCCCGACTGGGACTAGAACCTGGTGTGCTGGCGCCGCAAGGTGGAGGATTAGCCTAGTGAGCCACGGGGCCGGCCTTTAGTGATGATTTTTAATCTCTTCTCCTACCTGATGATTAATATTGCTTGGTTATCTCATGAGATTCCTAGGAAATGGGCTTAAGACAATTCTATTTCTTTTGGAACCATTCCTCTCAGAGATCTTTAGAAAGAGCTCCCAAACAGGAAATGTTAGAGAAGTCTTGATTCTAAGTCAGCTTCAAAGGCCTCCCAGTTTCCTTTAATTCAAAGAGTTCAGCATCCCAAAGCACCATACTTGGGTGTATCTTTTTTTGAGCCCCAACACAGGTAATTAGGTTCACCTACACCAGGTGGTGGTAGTAACTCATAAATTGCATAAACCGTAAAAGGCATATTGTTCCTTTTTCTGATTGCCAGTGTCTTCAGTGTACACATCTGGTGTACCCCCACCAGGACAACCGTGAATCTGAATAAACAGAACTTACAGAAGGAGATGTCTGTGCTTCATGCACTTGCCTTTCTTTTTTAATGTCCAACTTTAGTACTATGGTTCAAATATGATTTGTATTCAAATTCTAGGAACTCATGCTGGAGTTTAATCCCCAAAGTTTTATGTTAATATAATTAGGGGACTAGGAACCCAATCCAACTATGGTGTCTAAGGCTGAGTCCTTTTGAAAGTGATTAAATTAGGTCATTAGGGTGGAGCCCCATGATTGAATCCTGGTGGCTTTGTAAAGAGGAAGAGAGAGACAACACAAACATAAACACATGGATCCCCTGACTCTCTCCCTGAGATGCTCTGTATCACCTTGGGACTCTGCCAGCAAGAACGCCATTCCAGATGAGGCCCCTAGATATTGCAACTCCAGAAGCAGGAGCCAAAATAAACTGCTTTTCTTTATAAAGTTAGCCTGGCTTCATATTTTGTTACAGTAACAGAAATCTGTCTAATATAGTTAGGGATGAGAAGGTTCAAACTGAACATCACTGACAGGAAGCACAAGTGACGGCATATCACCAATACCTCTCACAGTGTGGGTTTCAGTGCAGTAAAGCTTAAGGAAAGCAGAGATTAGCAGAGGCCAGGGTGAGAAAACAAAGAGGAGGGCAGTCTGTTCACAAAGGAATAATCTACTCATAACTCAAACAGATCATGATACACATCACCACAAATGGATTTCAGTACGCTCATTTCTCATGGACAAATATCTGCTATTTCCAATTCCACTCACTAAGCGAAAAACCCACTTATCTCCAGAAATCACACCTGGGCTGAGAACAAGCAAATAAGAGATACTGTGATTGTTTCTTCTGGATCAGGTAACCAAGAGGACAAAAGGTAGCTGAACCCTGCTTTACAGTTCCGTCTGCTTTCTTTCTTCTATCAACTGACAACTCAAGCTACTTTTCAACAACAGATCTATTTATTTATTTATTTATTTTGTAAATTTGTCAGTACATAAAGAGAGAGCTCTTCCATCTACTGGTTCACTCTCAAAATGCCTGCGATGGTTGGGGCTGGGCCAGGATAGAGCTGGGAGCCAGGAACTCAATCCAGATCTCTTATATGTCTGGCTAGGACGCAATTACTTGAGCTATCACCTGCTGCCTCCCAGGTCTACACTGATGGGAAGCTGGAACTGGGAGTCAGAGACAGTAATCAAATCAAATCCAGGAACTTTGATAGGGGACATGAGTGTTTTAACTACTAGGCCAGATGCCTGTCCCCAGTGCCAACCTTGAAGGGCTTGGAATTACAGATACTGCCCTTGATGTCACAGCCACTAGACCATTATTAAAAGACCTGAGACTTTTAAATAGAAAAGTTTATAACCCATTATTTTTTTTAATATTTATTTTATTTATTTGAAAGTCAGAGTTACAGAGAGGCAGAGGCAGAGAGAGAGGGAAAGAGAGGTCAACCATCCAAAGGTTCATTCCTCAGATGGCTGCAACGGAACTGTGCTCATCCCAACCCAGGGGCCAGGAGTTTTTCTGGGTCTACCATGTGGATACAGGGGCCCAAGGACTTGAGCCATCTTCTACTGCTTTCCCAGGCCATAGCAGAGAGCTGGATAGGAAGTGAAGCAGCCGGGACTCGAACTGGTGCCCATATGGGATGCTGGCACTGTAGACAGTGACTTTACCCACTACGCCATACTGCCGGCCCCAACTCATTATATATAGATTTATTTATTTTTAACGATTTATTTATTTATTTGAAAGTCTAAGTTACACAGAGAAGGAGAGGCAGAGAAAGAGAGAGAAAGAAAGAGAGAAAGGTGTCTTCCATCCGCTGGTTCACTCCCTAGTTGGTTGCAACGGCCGGAGCCTGGCCGATCCGAAGCAAGAGCTTCCTCAGGGTCTCCCACGTGTGTTCAGGGGCTCAAGGACTTGGGCCATCTTCTACTGCTTTCCCAGGCCATGGCAGAGAGCTAGATAGGAAGAGGAGCAGCCGGTACTTGAATTGGTGCCCTATGTGTTGCCAGCACTGCAGGTGGTGGCTTAACCCGCTACGCCACTGCACCAGCCCCCCAACTTTTTATTTTTTAAAAAAAGTTTTGTGTAGCAAAATCCAAGGAAGTATTAGCATCAAATGCAGCACAAACCAGGAATCTTGAAGAAAGTCCGCCAGTTTTGACAAAAGAACAGCTTTCTTTCTTCTGAAGCACATTCATACAGAGAAGGCACAAAGATCAGGCATTGTGGTGAGTGGGCCGAGTCACTATTTGGAACAGCTGCATCCCACATCTAAGTGCTGGTTTGAGTCCTAGATGCTCTGCTTCTGATCCAGCTTCCTGCTGATGCAGAGAGGTAGAAGATAGTGGCTCAAGTGCTTGGGCCACTGCGAGCCACATGGGAAACCTGGATGGAGTTCCAGACCCCTGGCCTCTGCCTGGCCCAACTCTGGTTATTGCCGGATATTTGGGGCCTGAGTCAGCAGATGGAGTGTCGCTCCCCCTCTTCGTGGAGGAACGACACAGGGCCCTGCGTTGTTCTTTTGTCTGCTCGGCCCTCCCCGGGTTTGCTGCTGGTTCTTCCCAGGTTGGCTACCGACCCTTCCACCTCCGTGGAAGGGCAGTTCCCCCTGCCACTTTCCCCACTTCCGCGGGGGAGCGGCACACCGCCGGCCAGCTCTCTCGGGGGCTGCTCAGGTGTTCCTTCAGATAGATGTTCCTGGTGCATGTTGTCTCTCTCCTCCTTTATAGTCCTCTTCCGCCAATCCCAACTCTGCTACCCACATGCTGAGTACGCTGCTCTCCTCCAATCAGGAGCAGGTCCTGCTGTTTATTGGTTGAACTGGAGGCAGCTGTGTAGAAGCTGTTTCCTCCTCTCCCAGCGCCATATTGTGGGAGAGCAGATGCATAGAATAAGTCTTAATTCCAGTAACAGTCTAGTCCGAGTTGCTCCCCACAATGGAGAACCTCTGTCTGTCTTCCTCTTTTATTCTGCCTTTCAAGTAAATAAAAATGAAGCTTTTTTTTTTATTATTTGATAGGTAGAGTTATAGACAGTGAGAGAGAGAGACAGAGAGAAAGGTCTTCCTTCCGTTGGTTCACTCCCCAAATGGCCACAACAGCCGGAACTGCGCCGATCCAAAGACAGGAGCCAGGAGCTTCCTCCTGGTCTCCCATGCGGGTGCAGGGGCCCAAGCACTTGGGCCATTCTCCACTGCCCTTCCGGGGCACAGCAGAGAGCTGGACTGGAAGAGGAGCAACCCGGTCTAGAACCTGGCGCCCATATGGGATGCTGACACCACAGGTGGAGGATTAACCAAGTGAGCCATGGTGCTGGCCCCAAAATGAAGCATTTTTTAAAAGGAAGGGGAGAACAGGTGCATAGGAAGTATGGATTTCTCAGAGAAAAGGAGACATGGAAAAGAAACTGCAAGAATCAAGTAACAGTTCTTTTTGTTTCTAAACTAGGGAAGCTGTGGACATGTTTGGAGGCAGAAGAGGAGATGCTGAAGAGGAAAAGGGCTGACAAGGCTGGCTTTGTGGGAATGCAACGGGTGTAGACACCCAAGCGTTTGGTGTCGCTCCCCCTCTTCGTGGAGGAGCAACACTAAACCCTGCCTAGGCTTCATATCCGAGTCACGGCACCATTATGTTGCTCCCCCTCTTCGTGGAGGAACGACACAGGACCCTGCGCTGTTCTTTTGTCTGCTCGGCCCTCCCCGGGTTCGCTGCTGGTTCTTCCCGGGTTGGCTACTATCCCTTCCACCTCCGTGGAAGGGCAGTTCCCCCTGGCCACATTCCCCACTTCCGCAGGGGAGCGGCACACCGCCGGCTGGCTCTCTCGGGGGCTGCACAGGTTCCCTTAGATGTTCCCCTTAGATGTTCCTGGTGCATGCCGTCTCTCTCCTCCTTTATAGTCCTCCTCTGCCAATCGCAACTCGGCTGCCCACACGCCGAGTACGCTGTTCTCCACCAATCAGGAGCAAGTCCTACAGTTTATTGACTGAACTGGAGGCAGCTGGGTAGAAGCTGTTTTCTTCTCTCCCAGCGCCATATTGTGGGAGAGCAGATGCATAGAATAAGTCTTAATTCCAGTAACTTAGTCCAGTCCGGATTGCTCCCCACAGTTTGGTTTAGTGCTCTGTAGTCACTGTTTTGAAGTTCTTCTCAGTTTGTGAACCATGGTCCTGCATTTCCCCTTGGCAGTAGGCAGTCAGATTCTGTAGTGGGTTCTGAGAAATGATCTAGGTGAAAATGCTCTGAAAGGTATAAAACACTAGGTTACAGGCTGGTTAACGTCCCTCTCCCCCATAAATGTCTGCATCCTAACCTGCAGAATCTGTGAATGTTACTCTGTGTGGCAGAAGAGACTGTGCCCATGTGACTAAGGATTCTGAGAGGGAGACATTATCCTGGATCAATGAAATCACAAGGATCCTTATATGGGGAAGATAGTAGAATTAGGGTAAGGAAGGGAAGGCATGTGGCAGCCGAACAGAGAGGGAGGGAGGAGATGTGACCATGTGATTTGAGGTCACAAACCAAGGGAAACAAGCTGGAAAAGGCAAGGAGACGTATGGTCCCCTGGAGCTTCCAGAAAGAAATGCGGCCCTGCAGATCCATTTTGGACCTCTGACCTCTTAGAACTGGGAGGTAATCAGTTTTAAGTCATTCAATCTGTAGTGATTTGTTACAGCAGTGATGAGAAAATAACACACACTAAACAAATGTAAGGTCATGTATTGCTAGTTTTGTAGAAATTAAGGATATTAATATAACTAATAGCAATTAACATTTTTATTTTATTTTTATTTATTTATTTTTTTGACAGGCAGAGTGGACAGTGAGAGAGAGAGACAGAGAGAAAGGTCTTCCTTTGCCGTTGGTTCACCCTCCATTGGCTGCCGCGGCTGATCCGATGGCAGGAGCCAGGTACTTCTCCTGGTCTCCCATGGGGTGCAGGGCCCAAGGACTTGGGCCATCCTCCACTGCACTCCCGGGCCATAGCAGAGAGCTGGCCTGGAAGAGGGGCAACCGGGACAGAATTCGGCGCCCCAGCCGGGACTAGAACCCGCAAGGCGGAGGATTAGCCTAGTGAGCCGCGGCGCCGGCCATCAATTAACATTTACTCAGTACTTCCAAAGGCTAGGTGCTGTACTAGGCGATCTATGTATAAATATCTAACCATATTTAATCCTACTATTTGGGGGATAGAAATGAAGAGTACGTAACTAGAAAGGTTTAGGTTTGGGGTCACTCCAAGTTTTTCTGGGCATTTCTCCCCATTCCAACATTTCATTATAAATTCCTGGCTTTGTCCTATGCTTTAACGTGCATTATATTTGCATGTGTCCATACAGGAGTGCTAGTGGGACGGGACAAGAGAGGATATCACATCTGGGGCGCCAGCCACCTCTACAAGTCGCAGGGGACTTACCCAGGCACCCACAGCAGATGTGAAGCTAAGGAAAAGTGAACGAAACAAAGAAACCTCTTTGACCGCAGGTCGAAAATGCCGCCCCATTCGATTTTAACTCTCATAAGTAGTGGACGCGTCCTGGATCCCGGCGGCTGTGCGATGGCAGCGGACGACGACGCGCTGGGCGGCCACAGGCACCACGCAGGGAGGACCGCAGCTTGTTTCCCGGAGCAACCGCCCGCGTCGCGGCCCTGGGAGCCGGCGCGGGCGCGGGGACAGCCGGGCGGCCGGCAGGAGCGGTTGGCGCCCCGGCTCCCGGCCCTCACCTCCCGGTGTTTTGGAGGCCCGCGTGGTCCCGCCTCATTGGTCGCCGAGGAGCCTCAGGCCTAGGGGAGGAGGAGCGGCCTCCTTAGTTGTAGTTCCCGGGTTTACTCGGCCGCCGGCTTCACTTTCCCAGCACAGCACCCAGGCGACGGCCGGGACCACGACTCCCACAAGGCCCCGCGCTCGGGGGGCGTGGCCGCGGCCCCCAGGAAAGCCGGGGGCGGGGCCGCCTGGAGCATGAAGCGGGGGCGCTCGGCTCTCCTGCCTCACAGCTGCCGCGCGCCGGTGGGGGGAGCGTCCCCCGACTCCCGGCCGGCGTGCAGCCCTCTGACCCTGGACTTTCTCTGCCGCCGGAAACCGTCCGCTCGGGTCGTCGCCGGGGCCGTCCGCCGTTCCTGGCCCTGAGGGGCCCGGCCGACCGCGGCCAGGGTAGAGGTCAACATGAGCTGGGGGCTCCTCTGGGCCGGCGCCGGGCAGGGGGCGGCGGTCGCAGTGCAGCTGTTGGTCACCCTGAGCTGCCTCCCGAGCGTTGTCGAGGCCCAGGTAAGCCTGAGGGATGGCGGGCCGGGGACCCCCCCGGCCGAACGCCCGCGGACGCTGAGAACAGCTGTGGCCGTTCGGCAGGGAGGGCCGGGGCCGGAGCTGAAGTGATTTCTGGAGAGCGGAGAAGCCGGGGGGGGGGGGGGGGGGGTCCAAGACCTGACGGTCAGTGTAGGCGACGCCCGCGAATGGACTGCGGTGTGCCGGGATGGCGACACTCGGGGCAGTGGCAGGCGAAAAAAGAGGAAGGTGGTGAAGGTCTCCTGAGCTGTTTTCTTTTTTATCCTGGTGTTTGAAGCGGCTGGGAGTGTGGCGGGAGATGGCACTGGGATGAAACCCTCGTCTGTCTTGTGAAGAGAGCCGAGGACTCCTGGAAATGGTGACGTCCTCCCCTTCAAGAGCCCGCAGACCCCCGCAGCCCTGCCAGAGCGGAGTGGGTTGGGAGGGGGGCACAAGACCTGACTTCCTTGGACTTCTGGACTAAAGGTTCTTGGGTTTTTCCTCTTGCTCAAGATAGCTTTATTTTTACCCAACTGTGATGTGTCTGCTAAGTGGCAACAGCAGGTGAGCCCAGGTAGGAGCCGAGGCTCTGGCTTTCAGTAGTGAGGTGCCAGCTGGAGAGTAAACGGTGGAGTTTGGGGTTTGTCTTGGTGAAGCAGATCTTGACAGAAGTGTTCTCTGTATGCTAGGAATCAGGGTTAGCTGACCGGAGCCTTTTGCCCTAAGAGCGGTGTTTGCTGCTGTTTTAATTCAGTACAATTGAACAGACTGTTAGGTGATGCTGTGTCTCTGCACCTGCTGCAAAGTAACAGCACTGTTAAAAGAAAAAAAAAAATGCTCTCAGGTGGCCTGATAATGAGGGGGGATGACATTTGAAGCAATTAATGCTCATTGCTACCAAAGTGGAAGGTAAGTGTAGCCACGTAAACATGTTTGTCTGACTTGATTCACTCTTTTTCAAGGTTTTATGGTGCCCTGTGCACTAACTCCAAGAATACGTGAATATTCCGTTTGTATCCAAGTTTGAATATTATTTTATTTGAAAGGGAGAGAGACGGATATCTCCCACCTAGTGGTTCACTCTGCAAATACCTGGGACTGCTGTACTAATTCCTGTCTCCCATGTGGGTACAAGGACCCAGGTACTTGACCCATCACCTGTTGCTTCCCCAAATGCACAGTAGCAGGAAGCTGGAATGAAAAAGCAGAGCTGGGACTCCAGTCTAGGCACTCCTATGTGGAATGTGGGCATCCTAAGCAGTAGCTGTGCCCAACACCAGCCCCTGATTATTTTTTAAATGAATGATTTGATAAAAGGGGCAAACTTTTGGTGTTGGGAGCACGCTAAAAATGCAGATTCTTTGACTGTAGCTCCAGATATACTGGTTGAGTGAATCTGGAATGTGACCCAGGAACCAACATTTTAAACAAGCCCTGCCAGTAACTGTAGTGCAGTTATCCTTTTTACTATTTCTTGGACCCCCAACTGGAAAACACAAATAGTGGAAATCTAGACATATCTATCAGACTTAGGAAAGGTAAGTTTCCAGATTCTCTTGCAAAATTATTTTCTAGTGAGTAGTTGGGTTTTGGTTTTTGACTGGAATTTGTATTTAGATATTATTCTAAATGAAATTTCTCATTTCCTACTACAAATCATACATTGAATGCTTTATAGTCAATCTAGAAGCTTTGTTTTAGATTTCTTTACCCTTAATTATGTATAATTAATGTTTCATATTCCCTCGTATACTTTTAATTTTGCTATGTCCAAATGAATATACTGGAGTATAGTTTAACAATTAAAGATTTGTACACATTCAAAATAGTGTTGTGCCATTCCTATCCTTTAAAGTGAAAGTATTTGTTTTTTGTTTCTGATGGTACTTTTTTTTTTTTTTTTAAGGATTTTATTTACTTGAGTGGTGGAGTTACGGAGAGAAAGAGGGAGAGACAGAAAGGTCTTCCGTCTGCTGGTTCACTCTCCAAATGACCGCAATGGCTGGAGCTGGGGCAATATGAAGCCAGGAGCTTCTTCCAGGTCTTCCATGTGGATGTAGGGGCCCAGGACTTGGGCCATCTTTTACTGCTTTCCCAGGCCATAACAGCAGGGTTGGAAGAGAAGCAGCCAGGATTCAAACTGGTGCCCATATGGGATGCCAGTGCTGCAGGCAGAGGCTTAACCTATTACACCACAGTGCTGGCCCCTCCAGTAGTACTTTCTATTATAGTGTTTGATCATCTTTTAGGTGGTACTTTAATCTGTAACATACTTGAAAATACTTAACTTGATAAATCTCTTAGAAGTGGTGCCATTCCCAGGAGGCCAGTGGAGGATGGCTCAAGTGCTTGGGCCCCTGCACCCGCATGGGAGACTGGGAGGAAGCACCTGGCTCCTGGCTTCGGATTGGCGCAGTGCCGGCCGTAGCGGCCATTTGGGGAGTGAACAAACAGAAGGAAGACCTTTCTCTGTCTCTCTCATTGTCTATAACTCTACCTGTCAAATAAATAACAAATAAATAAATAAAGTGGTGCCATTGAGGTAAACTGATGTTAGATGAGAGTGATGTTAAAGTAGAATCAGAATGCAGACCTCATTCTGGTCTAAACTGTGTATTTGCTCCTCTGTAGTATATAAAAGCAGAAGGAGATCAGGAAAATAAAAAGTAGAACTAAGCCACTTCTACATACTAAATTGGTAGAAAAACAGTAAAGATAAAGAGAAGTCTACTTTTCGAAAAATACTTCTATTCATAGGAAATCAAAGTCATTTAAGGAAACAAATGTATTTCCTTGCAGTAAAAGCAGAAAAACACGTTTTTGAGCATAAACATTATGCATTGGTGTATCATTTTTCATATAAATAAAATGCAAATGTGCTTTGTAGTATGGTTAAGCTTTAGGAACTAAAGGCATAGTGCATACAAGTGATTTAACAATCTTCCTGTAAAAAATAATGTCAAATACAGTTTAAATCTTTCTAAATACACATCTGAGGTGGAATGAAGTCAAGGACTACATAGACACCTACACCCCACCCCCTAACAAATGGAAAGCCAGCAATTTGGGATTCAAATAAAGTTATACCAGTTCATCACCTGAGGGTTTTTCCCAAACCCGGAAGACTGTGAGCTTCTGCTTTAACAGCTGGCTGCATAGGGTGGAGTGGGCAAAAAATAACACCATATCTGTCCCAAGAGGAAACTAATAAGAGATCCTGCCATGAAGCTTTAACTCCAAAGAGCTAGATACTCAATGTCAGGGTAAATGTGAATGAATCCCAATGATAGTAAGCTGAAAGTAAATAAAGTTGCTGGGGGGTGGGAAAGAAACTCCATTGAGAATTTATAAACATGAACCAGCCCTTACTCAGGGTTACAGGCCAAAATCTTGCTACTTGTGCTGGGAAAAACACCATGTGGAAAATAAAATTTATAACAACAAGCAGTCCCAGGTTTATATAGCTCAGGCTACTGTTAGAAGCAAATGTCCATCCCCTCCGGGGGAGTTTATTCAGCTCAAGCCTTAAAGCATTCTTGAAGGTAAAGTACCTAAAAGAATAAACAACTAACAGTAAAAACAAAGCAGAACAAAATAAAACCAAGGAAACAAAATCACAAAACACATAAGGAGACAAGGCCAACTTAGGACTTTTTGGTTTTATGAGGTTGTGAAAGTGATCTGCATTCAATAGAAACCATGCTTGAAGCTTTGAATTTTGATCCTTTCCGGAGCAAGTGATACATGGTGAGACTCCTGTGATGTTGGGCAATGGTAGAGAGCTACTTTTCCTAGTCAGCCATGCATTCACAAGTGGGAGACAGCTGATAGGTTGGTGTGCTGTGTTGCTAAGCTATGTCATTTAGTAGGTTGGGTGTGTTAAATGCACTTTAAACTCATGTTTTCATAGCATGGATAGGCTTATTGGGACATAACTCCCTCCTAAGTGAGGAGCATGTTTATTAGAAACAGAAGACAGGAACAGACATGTAATTATCTTAGATTCTGAAATTCTCAAATAATGTCACTATATTGTGTAAAAGAAGCTTGAAAGTGTGAAAAGAGAATAAGATTTTAAAGAATGAAAATTTTAGAAGTGGAATTAAAAACTCAGTGGATGGATCAAATAACTGATTGTACTCAGCTGAAAAAAATTATTAGACAACCATCTCATGTCTTTTTTTTCTATATAATACTTTGTGACATCCTCTTCTATCAGGTTCATACCTCACTAATAAAATTGAAGCACAGAAGAGAGTAAGCCACATGTATTCACTTACTCATCTGTTCTTACATATTTTTGAATTCCTGTTGATTACCATAGATGAACTGTTTGTGCTCTTATCAAAAGACAGTCCTTCCTAGTACACAAGGGGCCTTCAGGGAATTCACAGGAGATGTGTAGTTTGAAAAAATTCTGCTTGGACTTAAAATGGTTTTTTTTGGTACCAAGATAGACATCTTTAAGTTTATAAAAAATTTTTTATTTGAGAGGCAAAGAGATGACAAGACAGAGAGTGATCCCATGCTCTGGCTCACTCCTCAAATACTAGCAGAAAGGACTGTTGTTGGCTGAGCCAGGAGCTGGGAACTTAGTCTAGGTCTCCCATGTGGGTGCCAGGTACCCAACTACTCGAGCCATTACCTGCTGCCTCCCAGGTGCGCATTAGTAGGAAACTCGAATCAGGAGTTGAGCTGAAACTGGATCTCAGACACTGTGATATAGATGTGGGTATCCCAACTGCTAGGCACCAAATGCCCAAGCCCACATTTATCTTTTAATTTCATTTTTCCATAAACTTTTTGAAGTCCCCTGGTATTAGGTTCCATTCTTCTTTTCTCATTCAAGGGCATGACCCCAGAAATCTTCCCTCTCTCGTATCATCATTTTGTCCTGTAAGACACTGTTACTGTTGTCATAAAACATACTGTTAATTGTACTATTTAATGTATTCATCTGTTTCCCACTCTGTTTCTAAGGTTTCTGCTAAAGTGTCCCTATAACTGACGTGTTCTCTTGTCTAAAGTGTCCCATTCCCTGACCATATAATATAAACCAGAAACCTTGCATCCTCACTTGGTACTACGTGTTCCTTTTACCCTTCATTTAAACCCATCCTATTGGCCGGCGCCGTGGCTCAATAGGCTAATCCTCCACCTTGCGGCGCCGGCACACCGGGTTCTAGTCCCGGTCGGGGCGCCGGATTCTGTCCCGGTTGCCCCTCTTCCAGGCCAGCTCTCTGCTATGGCCAGGGAGTGCAGTGGAGGATGGCCCAAGTGCTTGGGCCCTGCACCCCATGGGAGACCAGGAAAAGCACCTGGATCCTGGCTCCTGCCATCGGATCAGCGCGGTGCGCCGGCTGCAGCGGCGGCCATTGGAGGGTGAACCAACGGCAAAGGAAGACCTTTCTCTCTCTGTCTCTCTCTCTCACTGTCCACTCTGCCTGTAAAAAATTAAAAAAAAAAAAAAGTTTAAACCCATCCTATCATTCAAAAATACATTTGATATGAAAATATATTTGGTCTGTGTCTCTGATTCCTGACATAGAACTCCTAAAACTTTTGACTTTATCCAAATGATGGGGGTGCATTTTATTACTCAAAATAAGTCTCAATCACATCTGAGTTCATGCCAGTGAAGTGATTCAGAGTGAGACCCTATATTCTATAGCTTCAGGATAGGGCTAGAAAGACCAGAAAGATCCAGTAATCCAAATCTTAAACAACTAGATTTGATGAGCATCTGGGCTGGAGAACACATTGACTTGCTGAGGGAGTGGTGGGCTGGGAGAGGGCATGGGAGTACCGCATGTTCCCCAGCCCCACTCCCAGTACTTTTAAGTATATCTACTGTGTAGCTGTTGCTGAGTTGTGTCCTTTATAATAATAAAAGTTAAGTATAAGTGTTTGCTGAGTTTTGAGAACCATTCTGACAAATTAGCAAACTTAAAAAATGGAGGTTCTGGGAACTCCTGCTTTATGGCCTGTCAGAAGAACAAATGTCCTGACTTGATAATAGCATATGAAGAAGGGACAGTTTAGCGGGACTTGGCCTTTTACTTGTGGATCTATACTAATGGTTAGCATCAGAATTAAATTGCTAGATATCTTATTGATCTCTGAGAGAACTGATTGGTATGAGAATACACCTCAGACTCAGCAAAGACTAAAATTTTATAAGGGGGCTGGCATCATGGTACAGTGGGTTAAATCACCACTTGCAATGCCAAGATCCCATATTGGAGCACCAGTTCAAGTCCTGGTCAGCTACCCTGTTAATGTACCTGGGAAAGCAGTGGAAGATGGCCCAGGTGTTTGGGTACCTGGCACCCATGTTGGAGACCCAGATGGAGTTCCTGGCTCCTGGCTTCGGCCTGGCTGAGTCCTGACTGTTGAAGCCATTGAGGGAATAACCAGCAATGGAAAATCTCTTTGTTTACTTGTCTCTTCCTTTCTCTGTCATTTTGCCTTTCAAATAAATAAAATGCATCTTAAAAAATAAATTATAATGGTCTCCTAATTCTCTCCTTGACTACTCTGTAGTCCTCCTTGTTTTTCAAAAACATTGGACAAGCTTACTGCTTTAGGGCCTTAGCCTTTAGTATTCTCAGTTGCAGTGCTTTCCCCCCAGGTACCTGCTTGTCTTGCTCCTTTCTCTCCTTCCAGTTTTGTCAGAATTCCACCGAGCCCTTCCATAACTGTCCAATTTTAAATTGTGGAAGCCACCATTCTGCAATTCTTACCTTGATTCCTTTGTTTTTTTCCTGTATCACTTATGGTAATATATACTTTTGTTCTTTTCCCCTTTATGAGAACATAGGCTCCTTGAGGGTAGACTTTCATGTTTTTCCCCCTACAATTTGTATTCCCAGCACTTACTGCAAAGCTTGTGTTAGGTCTCAATAAATATGTTGAATGAATAAATAAATGGAAGATAACTGCAAATAAATTATTCACAGTTAATTCCAGAGAGACAATAAGATAATAAATATTAAATAGGAATTAAGAGACATGGAAAAAAATAGTAAAAAGGCCTAGTATGTCTAATTGATGTTCCACGAGAATATAATAGAATAGGGAAGAATCAGTATTGATTCCTACAAATCCGTATGTAAGAAATAACCCAATAGAAAAATTAACAAAAACAAGTAGACATTTGACAAAAGTATAGGGGCTAGGCCGGCGCCGCGGCTCACTAGGCTAATCCTCCGCCTAGCGGCGCCGGCACACCGGGTTCTAGTCCCGGTCGGGGCGCCGGATTCTGTCCCGGTTGCCCCTCTTCCAGGCCAACCCTCTGCTGTGGCCAGGGAGTGCAGTGGAGGATGGCCCCATGGGAGACCAGGAAAAGCACCTGGCTCCTGGCTCCTGCCATCGGATCAGCGCGGTGCGCCGGCCGCGGCGGCCATTGGAGGGTGAACCAACAGCAAAAGGAAGACCTTTCTGTCTCTCTCTCTCACTGTCCACTCTGCCTGTCAAAAAAAAAAAAAAAAAAAGTATAGGGGCTGGCATTGTGGTGTAGCTGATAAAGTCACCTCTAGCAATGCTGGCATCCCATAAAGGCACCATTTCATATCCTAGCTCTTCCCCTTCCAATCCAGCTCCCTAAGGGGCTGGGAAAAGCAGTGGATGATGGCCCAAGTACTTGGGCCCCTGCATCCACATGGGAGACCTAGATGAAACTCTTGGCTTCAGCCTGGCCCAACCATGGTCTTTGTGGCCTTCTGGATAGTAAATCAGATGGAAGATTCTCATGAACTCTTTCTCCCTCTTTCTGTAACTCTGACTATCAAATACAGATAAATATTTTTAAAAAACTCATAAAACATGTGAACATACATTCTCAGTGCAAATAAAAATGATACACTTTCATGCTTGCTAGATTGGCAAAAATAAAGCATAGATTTAATATCAGATGTTGGTAAGGATATGGCTCAACAGTAATTCCTATCTGTTGTTGGTAGGATAGTAAATTGATAAAACTATTTTGGAAATAAGCCTGCCATTCTCTCAAACAGCTGATCATATACTTAGAGCAGCAGTTCCACTCCTAAGCATATAACCTGGAAAAACTCTTGCGTACATGTCAGGGGATATATATATATATATATATACACACACACACACACAAATGTTCACAAATTTTTTTAAAGATTATATTTATTTGAGAGGTGGAGTTACAGAGAGAAAGGTCTTCCATCAGCTGGTTCACAAATGGCTGCAATGGCCAGAGCTGAGCTGATCAGGACCAGGAGCCAGGAGCTGCTTCTGGGTTTCCCACGCAGGTTCAGGGCCCAAGCACTTGGGCCATCTTTCACTGCCTTCCCAGGCCATAAGCAGAGAGAAGGATTGGGAGAGAAGTAGCCAGGACTTGAACTGGCACCCATATGGGATGTTGGCCCTGCAGATGGAGGCTTAACCTACTACGCCACAGCACCAGCCCCTATAGCATTATTCCTTAGCTAGATATGCAGACAACCTAAATATGGGTTGTATTAGTTTCCTGTTTCTGCTGTAACAAATTGTCATAAACTTAGTGACATCAAGCAATATAAATTTGTAGTTTTGGGGATAGCTTTTATAGGGTTAAAATTTAGGTGTTAGCAAGGTTGCATTCCTTCTGTAGTCTCTAGGAAGGAATTGTTCTTTCCCTTTTATAAGCTTCTAGAGCCTTCTGTAATATTTGGTTGTTGACCTCTTCTTACATCATGGAAGTCAGCAGCACAGGATAGCATCTTCTGTTTCTTTCTGACTTGAATTTCCTTCTTTTGAAGAACTTTGTAACTACATTGGTCCCACTTGAATAATGTAGTATAGCTCTCCCATCTCAAGGTCCTTAATTTAATCACATATTTGTTGGCATGTAAAGTACCATTTGGAGATTTTAAGAATTAACGTCACAGACATCTTTGTGGGTGGCATTATTCTGCCTACCATTATGTCTATTAATGATAGAATGAATAAATTGTAGTATTTTCATATTATACAACACTTACAATAGGGAAAATAAACAATCTACTGTAAGCTCATCCTTATGAAATGATAGTCAGAAGAAAATGTTAGCAAAAGAGGGTCATGTTCCACTGCTTTCCCAGGCACATAAGAAGAAAGCTGAATTGGAAGTGGAACCTGAATCAGCATTCATATGGGATACCACTGTTGCAGGAGGTGGCTTAACCACTGTGTCACAATGTCAGCGCCAGCAAAAGCAGCATATTACAGAAGAATTCACACATTAGATTCCATTAATATTAAAGTTTAAAATGAGGAAACTATGTTGCATTACAAAGAAAACTAAAGGTTTATTTTTACCTCCATGGAGGGGAGGAAGAAGGAACTGAAAGGGTACTAGCAGCATTTCATTTATTTCATTTCTGTTTTTTTTTTTTTTTCAAATTTTGATGGTATACAGGTTTGTGTCTCAATAATAGCCTTTAAAAGTCACAAATATATGTATGGTAATTTTATATAACCTAACCCCTTCCACAATTGGAATATTTTAGATAAATTGATTTTAACCACCATATTTTATTTTAAGAAAAATTCGTAAGGAGGCCAGCGCTACGGCATAGCAAGTAAAGCTGCTGCCTGCAGTGCTGGCATCCCATGTGGGAGTCCCAGCTGCCCCACTTCTGATCCAGGTCTCTGCTATAGCCTGGGAAGGCAGTGGAGGGTGGCCCAACTCCTTGGGAGACCTGCAGAAAGCTCCTGGCTTCAGATCGTCACAGCTCGGGCCATTTCAGCCATCTGGGCAGTGAACCAGCACATGCAAGACCTTTCTCCCTTTCCTTCTCTCTCTGTGTAACTCTGACTTTCAAATAAATGAGTAAATCTTTTTTTAAAAAAAATCAAAAGAAAGAACAACACTAGATAAAACTTTCTAAAACTTTTTTTGACTTTTTTTTTTTAAGGATAGTTATTAAGTAGTATGTGAGAACAATGGAATGAAATTTAGGAGTTAGTGACAGGATCCCAAGAATTAAGACAGCAAAACTGAATTCCAGAGCCAAGATTCTTGATAGTGATCTTTTGTTCTTTGTTACAAGATAATATAGCTTTTTGTAGGGAGTTTGGGGGCACAATTACACTTCTAGGAAGAAAGAACAAGACAAAAACAATTTGCAAGGACGGGTTTCCGTTTTCTGATCATTGCTTGCATGTATTCATGCTGTGGGCCACATGAATAATCTTTAACAGGCTAAACATCATTCTTGTTTTTAATTGAAAATGTAAATTTAGTTGTAAGTCCATACAGAGTTGTAAGAAATAATACAATGAAATACCATGTACCCTTTATAGTTATTCCAATGGTAGCATCTTAAAAATATTGTATAGTTTTATAATAAGGATATTGACATTGATAGAATTGGTTCGCATTTCCTGTTTTACTTGTCCCATTTGTGTGTGCTTATTAATTCTGTATTATTTTGTCTGTTTGTGTATCCATCCCAACAGTCAAGGTGACTGAAGAGTTTCATTACCATAACAATTCCCCTTGTTGCTTTTTTTTTAACCATGCTACTACATTCTGACGCCATTCCCCTACTCTAGCTCTCATTCTCTTCACCAGTTCCTAAGCCTTGGTAACTAATAATCTGCTCTCCGTTTCTAAGAGTTTTCATTTTAAGAAAGTTCTGTAAATAAGTCATACAGTATGTAACCTTTTGGAATTGGCTTTTTTCCCCACTCAGGATGATTTCTGGAAAATTCAGCTAAGTTGCATAACAATCAATGATTCTACTTTCTTTTCAGCTGAAGAATGTTTTATGGAAATTTTGAACTCTGAATTTGCTTTGTGACTACAAGTTTCTTTTCTTGGTTTAATGTATACTTTGAGTAGTGGCTAAGACCGTGGTTTTTAAAGTCTGATAGATTTGGGAATAACTTCCATTTCTATTTTGGAAAAATAATTTTAGCTTGCTAAACCTTAATTTCCCTATATGTTAAAGGGGGTTTAATAGTACATTATTCATAGGATACTTAAAAAATATTTTAAATAGAGAGCAGATGCCCCTATCCACTGGTTTATTCAACTGCCCAGATCAGCCAGAACTGGGCCTAGCTTAAGCTGGGAGCTGAGAACTCAATCCAGGTCTCTCACAACCGGAAAAATCACCTGTTGCCTCCCCATGTCTACATTGGCAGGAAACTGGAATCTGGAGCTGGAGTTAGGAACAAAACCCAGGCAATCCAATATGGGATATGGGCCTCTTAACTGCTAGACCAAATCCCTACCCATCATGGATACTTTTTTTTTTTTTTTTTTAAGATTTATTTATTTATCTGAAAGTTAGTGTTACAGAGAGAGGGAGAGACAGAGAGATTTTCCATCTACTGGTTCACTCCCCAGATGGCCACAGTGTCAGGCTGGGCCAGGCTGAAGCCAGATCAGGCTGAAGCCAGGAGCTTCATCTGGATCTCCCATGTGGGTGCAGGGACCCAAGATCTTGGGCCATCTTCTGCTTTTCCAGATGCATTATCAGGGAGCTGGATTGAAAGTGGAGTAGCTGACACTCAAACTGGTGCCCATATGGGATGCCAGCATTGGAAGTGGCTTTACCTGCTATTCCACAGCACTGGACCCCATCATGGATACTTTTAAAGAATAAGTAAGATAACAGATGTAAAGCTCTTAACGCTGTGACTGTCAAATAAGTGTTCCACAAATGGTAGACTAGATGAAAGATGGGCTACTAGAACTATAATATTACAGTCTATGACTTCAAGGTTAATCTAGGAAGAGATTACTTTAGCATTCTAGTGGGTGCTTGGATTATATATGGTTAGGCAGAGAAAGGACAATTTAATATCTTCTTGGACACTTAACAAGAATGGTTCATTCTTCAGAATGGATATACTTGATCTTTTCTTCAGATTTCATTGATCTCAATAAAATGTCACTGCTTTACTGTTGTATATCTTATTTAGCAAATACTGGCTAATTTGAATAAATAAATTATTTTAAGCCTGAAGTGTCAGCAGTTTACAGATTTTAATATATAGAAATGAATGTGTGTATTCTAGGTCACTGGAGTTCTGGGTGATTGTTTGTGTGATATTGACAGCATTGATAACTTCAACACCTACAAAATCTTCCCCAAAATAAAAAAATTGCAAGAGCGAGACTACTTCCGCTATTACAAGGTAAGATGATAATTTATTTTGTTGATACTAGAGATTTATATATAGCAGTGTTAGATGTGACTTTTATGACTCTTTTGAAAGTTCACTTTGACTCTTCTCAGCACCCTAAAATATCTTCATCATTTGCCTATAAAAATTATCATAGTCAAATCTCATTGGTCTTTTAAAAATACTAAGAATACAAATCCTCATCCTGTGTTTGGGGAATTTCTTATCTTTCAGTTTTGGTTTTGAGGCAGATATTCCTCTTTCTACAGAATGAAAATGCCAGAAATTGGTAGTTAGTCTCCCTTATATCATTGGCTCTGCAATCTGGATGCAGCTACCCAGGCTTTGAGTTGTGCTGATTGTGGTGTGCTAAAACATTGTTAGCAGTGCCCAGAGCCACAGCAGCGGCTGTCCATTGGATAGCTCTAGTCTGAGACTAGATTTAGAACTTCACCCATAGTAATACTGCAGAATTGGCTCTTAAATCTAATGATCTGCTCTAGATCCTTACAAAATAATTATGAATGTGGCAGTAGTCGCTGAATATGGTAATGAGGCAATATTCTGAAAAGCAGTATTTTACATTTTAGAACTTTTTTTTAAAGATATATTGATTTGAAAGGCAGAGTGACAAAAAGAGAGGGAGAGAGAGAGGCGATCTTCCATCAGCTGGTACCATATGGCCACAACCATCAGAACTGTGCTGGGAGCCTGGAACTCCATTTAGGTCTCCTACATGGGTGGCAGGGGCCAAAGTACTTGGGATAGCTTCCACTGCTTTCCCAGTTGCATTAGCAGGGAGCTGGATCAGAAGCCATGCAGCCAGGACTCCATCTGGTGCTCTAATATGGAATGTCAGCATCACAGGCAATGGCTCAACCCTGTTGCACCATAGTGCCGGCCCCTAACAGTATTTCAAAAGTTACCATAAGGCTTTGGTATTTTCCCTGTCTGCTTGCTCCCAGTATTCAAATGGTTTATGATTTCTATTTTTATTGTATTATAAAAATTGACAAAGATTTTCTTTTTACCCTAATTCTATATTGGCTATGTTAGTCCTTTAAATATTTTTAAGGATAAAAAAATCCATTATTTGGAAGTTTTAAGTTGTACAGTAAGATAACAAATGAGGGGATTAAATGTTGGGGAACCCATCCTCTTTGCCAATTAGCAACAAGAATATCCAAAAAAAAGATCAATTTTTAAAAAATATTTATTTATTTGAAAGAGTTACAGAGAAAGATCTTTCATCTGCTGATTCACTCCCCAAATGGCTGCAAGAGCTGGGGCTGGACCAGGCTGAAGCCAGGAGCCTAGTGTTTATTCTGGGTTTCCCATGTGAGTGTCAGGGGCCCTAACACTTGGCCATCTTCTGCTTTTCTCAGGCCATCAGCAGGGAGCAGGATGGGAAGTGGAACTGCCAGGACACGAACTAGTGTCCATTTTGGATGCTGGCATCGCAGGTAGCTTTACCTGCTATGCCACAACATTGGGTCCTGGGTCAAATTTGTTGTTGTTGTTCTTGTTAAAGATTCATTCATTTATTTGAGAGGCAGAGTTACAGACAATGAGAGGGAGAGACAGAAAGGTCTTCCATCTGCTGGTTCACTCACCAAATGGTAGCAATGGTTGGAGCTGAGCCAATCCAAAGCCAGGAGCCTGGAGCTTCTTCTAGGTCTCACATTGTAGATGCAGGGGCCCAAGCACTTGGGCCATCCTCTACTGCTTTCCTAGGCCCTTAGCAGAGCACTGGATTGGAAGATGAACAGCTGGGACTCAAACTTGTGCCCATATGGGATGTCAGTGCCGCAGGCTGAGGCTTAGCCTACTATGCCATGGCACTGGCCCTGGGTCATTATTTCTTCATACAAAATCCTTTAGGAGTAAAAACTCCATGAATTTATAACTAAGAGTAATTTATACCTAAATACACTATTGGGTATTCTAAACATTTTACTTGCAAATAAAACAGACGCTTCTTCCAGTTCCCACCACTAAATCTGTAAATCTATTTATATTTACAGTTGGTTTCTCCTGCTTCCTTTCTACTGTTGGGTAAAACCCTATGGAATTGTTACTTTTATATTTCAAATATGGCTGCATATGCCAATTTCATATGACTCAATTTAATACAATGAAGGGAATGTTGCTTTTATCAAAGACTTCATCACTTTACAGGAGATCCAGATGACCTCTCCATTGAGTATGTCATGGCCCTCACACTTTTACTCCTCCCTTTCATTTTTTTTTTCTTTTTAAAGATTTATTAATTTGAAAGAGTTACACAAAGAAGGAGAGGCAGAGACAGAGGTCTTTCATCTGCTGGTTCACTCCCCAATCGCTACAACAGCTGGAGCTGTGCTGATCTGAAGCCAGGAGCTGGGAGCTTCTTCTGGATCTCCCACGTGGGAGCAGGGGTCCAGGTACTTGGGTCTTCTGCTTTCCCAGGCCATAGCAGAGAGCTGGATTGGAAGTGGAGCAGCTGGGACTCAAACTGGCACTCATATTAGATGCCGGCACTGCAGGCATCTGCTACACCACAGCACTGGTCCCATATCTTCTTTTTCTGTATCCCTTCAAAGCCTGGTAGAAAGATTCAAACATTCGAATACATGAATGACCATCTCATTTAATTATTGTATCAATATGTTAGCATTGTCTACTTGTTGTTATTATATTATATATATTTTTTGTTTGAGTGGCAGAGATAGGGGGCAGAGAACTCCCATCTGCTGGTTCACTCTCCAAATGCCCCCAACAACTGAGGCTGCAAGCCCTTACAGCCAGGGTCAGAACTGAGAGCCAATAACTCATCTAGGCCTCTCACAAGGGTGGTCGGGCACACGTTACTTGAGCTGTCAATTGCTGCCTCCCAGGGTCTACATTGGCAGGAAGTTGGAATCACAAGGCAGAGCTTAGCCAGGAATGAAACTCAGGCATTCTAAAGTGGTTCATGGGCATCTTGACTCATGTCACTGCTATGCTAAATGCTCACTCCATCCACATTTAAAAAAAAAAAAATAAGGGATAGAGTGTCTTATATAGGGTACTTTTGTTGGCTAACTAAACAAATTTCATTAGGAAAAGACAGAGAATAGCTTATAAAATTGAAAGACAAGCTAAGGAACAGGTGAATCTAGAACCAGAGCTAATGACCACTCTCTTTAAAGTACCACTAAAATTTTGGATCAAATTATCCATTTTCTCATATTTTTGTAACACTGTATACAAGAATCAAATGTCCAGATATGAGGGTCTGATTGTTCCAGGTAGAGTCATGTGACCTCTTGCCTCAAAGAGTAGAAGATACTTTGGTTGACATTCTCATATGCATGAGTATGAGGAGTCAGTATTTCTCAAAGGGAAATTAGGAGGCTACTATAGAAGAAAGAAAAATGGGGTTCATTGTTCTGGTACAGAAGGTTAAGCTGCTGCCTCTGATTCCAGTATCCCCTATCCGTGTACCAGTTCGAGTCCTGTCCAGCTCCCTGCTAATGTGCCTAAGAAAGCAGCAGAAGATGCCACCCATGTGGGAGACCCAGATAGAGTTCCACTCTCCTGGCCATTTTAGCCATTTGGGGAGTGAACTGGTAGATGGAAGATCTCTTTCTCTCTTTCTCTGTCACTTTGCCTTTCAGATACATAAATCAATAAATAAAATTTTAAAAAAAGAAAAATGGAAGTTCGATAAGCAAAATAATAGTGTGGTCTTTGGCTACCCAGTGGATGGTTTCATCTTTTTCTTAAGGATGCAGTTTAAAAGTGTTCCAACCACACAATGAAATTTATTCCATGTAAAACTGAAATATTACTCTTCTCCAAAGGATCTGGTTAATGCATTTAGTTTCAACTCTAAGATATTTGAGTTATATTTACTCCTCTCTACTTTTGTCAATTTATTAAATAAAGAGGAAATTTAACCAACCCCCATATATTCTATATACAATCGTAGCAAAAAAGAAAAGCTAAGGGAAGAGGTTAATTTTGAACACATACATACTTAATGATTCAGCAAATAAGGAAATACAGGTAGAAGCCAAAGTCTACCTTTGGGACTTGCACTGTGGCATGGTAGGTTAAGCCTCTGCCTGCAGCGCCAGCATCCCATATGGGTACCAATTCAAGTCCCATCTGCTCTACTTCCATCCAGCTCCCTGCTAATGGCCTTGGAAAGCAGTGGAAGATGATCCAAATGCTTGGACCCAACACCCACATGGGAGACCAAGAAGAAGCTTCGGGCTTCGGCCTAACACAGTCCTGGCTATTGCCGCCATTTGGAGAGTGAACCAGCAGATGGAAGACCTCTTCCTCTCTGTTTCTCCCTCTCTCTGTTTGTAACTCTGCCTCTCAAATAAATAATTCTTAAAAAAAAAAAAGTCTACCTTTATGCAGTGGGTAGTTAGTTGCTGTAGCTGGTGTTTATAATTTCTTTTTTGTACTATACATTCTACTCCTTTATTCACCAAATATTTATTAAACAGTTAATTTGTTCTAGGCTCTAGTCTAGTTGCTGTTGATATAATACTGAATAAAACAGCTTTTCTTCTGATTTTGGAGATAAATAATAAGTAAGCAGATGGTTTAATTTCAGATGATTATAAACTGCTTTGGAGAAAAATAAAACAAAGTAGGAGATAGAGAATAATGGGTTTAGGGGCAAGTAGATAGTCTTTTTTTTTTTTTTTTTTTTTAACTAAGCAGTCAAGAGAGTAAGGTCTATATGCTAATGTGACATTTGAGCAAAGATCCACCTAATGTGAAACAGTAAGCCATGACAGGTTGAGATGAAGAATATTCCAGGGAAGACAAGTTGAACAGCAGATACAAAGATCTTGACAAAGGAATAAACTTAGTGTTTTTGAGGAACAGTAAGAAAGCTGATGTAGCTGGACAAAAGTAAGTGAGGGGGGCCGACGCCGTGGCTCACTTGGTTAATCCACCGCCTGTGGTGCCGGCATCCCTTATGGGTGCCGGGTTCTAGTCCCGGTTGCTCCTTTTCCAGTACAGCTCTCTGCTGTAGCCCGGGAAGGCAGTGAAGGATGGCCCAAGTGCTTGGGCACTTGCACCCGCATTGGAGACCAGGAAGAAGCTCCTGGCTTCCAATCTGCACAGCTCTGGCCATAGCGGCCATTTGGGGAGTGAACCAATGTAAGGAAGACCTTTCTCTCTGTCTGTCTCTCTCACTGTCTATAACTCTACCTGTCAAATAATAAGTGAAGGGAGTTAGAAAGGTAAATAGAGTCCAGATTTTAAAGGGGAGTGGGCCTTACCATGTAAGTATGTTGGATTTTATTCTAAGCACAAACTATTGAAGGAACTTTTGTGCAATATATAATGTGAAGATATGAGATAGGAAATAGAGAAACCATTTAGGAGGCTATTGCAGTAGTCCAGATAGAGATTTGGAATAGGGTATTAGAGTTGGGAAAGGTGGAAAATAATCAAATTAGAGTTGTTAATAAAAGGTAATGCCAATAAGCTTTTCTGGTGGATTGAGTATGAAATGTGAGGGTCGATATAAAAGCAAGGGCAAAGCCCGAGTTTTGAACACACAAAAAGAAATATCGTGGGGCCAGCACTATGGTGTATTAGGCCAAGTTTCCGCCTGTGGTGCTGACATCCCATATGGGCACAGGTTCATGTCCTGGCTGCTCCTCTTCCAATCCAGATCTCTGCTTATGTCCTGGGAAAGCAGTAAAGGATGGCCCAAATTGGGCCCCTGCACTAACGTGGGAGATCCAGAAGAAGCTCCTGGCTTTGGATTGGCCCAGTTCCAACCATTGTTGCCATTTGGGGAGTGAACCAGCGGATGGAAGACTTTGCTGTCTCTCTCTCCCTCTGTGTATAGCTCTGTCTCTCAAATAAAAAAAAATCTTTTAAAAAATTAATAACCCAAGTGTATGTTTTTCCAAGAATGCAAGGTTGATTCTTTTAGATCTTCAACAAAGTTAATATGTGCTCCTGATTTTTTTTAAATTCAATAGAAGTGTGATTAATACTCCTTAATGGGATGATTCAGTCCTAGTATTACCCTACCTAGCATGTTACTTATGTGAAAACAGTAGCAGGAATTCTCACTTAGGTACCAATACCAATACCTGCTGTTTCCATTACTGATGGATTTATTAGCCAGTGTAGACAAACAAGTAAAAACAACCAGAGGCATAAAAATTTAACAAGTAAAACTATTTCCATTTATAAATGACCAAAATATACTTGGAAAACTCAAAAGAATAGTAGAATAAATGCAATGTAAAAACTGAATTAAGATAGCAGACTATAAACTTAATGTACAGAGAAATATTGTCTCATAAATGCAATCAATAATCAAATAGATGTAATGGAAAATAAAAAAATTACATTAACAATGAAAAGGTAAAATATAAAGAAATATGGAAAACCTAGAGGGAAGCTTCAAAATACTCCTGAAAAATACAAAGGTAGGTTTGCACAAATAGGAAAATAACCTTTGTAATTAAAAGTGTTCATTCTCTCCACATTGTATCTAAATTTAATATGATTCCAATAAAAGTACCAGTAAGTTTCTTTTCCCCCTAGAGCTAGACAACTTGTAACAGGTTAGATTCTGTGAGAAGCAGACATTGAGACAGTGATTGGTGTGCAAGAGATTAATTAGGCACTATTCTTGGGATCAACAATTTAGGGAAAGGGAAGGAAGGCAAACAGGATTGGGTCAAGAGAGAAGTCAAACTTTTTATTTTTTATTATTTTTAAAGGTGTATTTATTCATTTGAAAAGCAGAGATACAGAGAGAAGAGAGGGACAGAGAGAGGGAAAGAGAGATCAATATTCCATCTGGTGGTTCACTCCCCAAATGACCACAACAGCCAGGGCTGGGCCAGGCCAAAGCCAGGAGCCAGGAGCTCCCTCTGGGTCTCCTATGTGGGTGCAGGGGCCCAAGTACCTGGGACATCTTCCATTGCTTCACCAAGTGCATTAACAGGGAACTGGATCAGAAGTGGAGTGTGGCGTAGTGGGTAAAGCCGCCGCCTGTAGTGCTGGCATCCCATTTGGGCGCTGATTTGAGTCCTGCTACTCCACTTCCAATCTGGCTCTCTGCTATGGCCTGGGAAAGCAGTAAAAGATGGCCCAAGACCTTGGGCCCCTGCACCCTCATGGGAGATCTGGAAGAAGCTGGAAGAATCTCCTGGCTCCTGGCTTTGGCCTGGCCCAGCCTTGGCTGTTGTAGCCATTTGGGGAGTGAACCATCACATGGAAGACCTCTCTCTGTGTGTGTGTGTGTGTGTGTGTGTGTGTGTGTGTTTAGTCAGGTTACAGCTTTTTTTAATCCATTCAGCTAATCTGTGTCTTTGATTAGAGAATATAATCCATTTACATTCAAAGTAATTATCTAGTATTAGTAAAGACTTACTGTTGCTGTTTTATTAATTGTTTTCTGGTTACTTTGTATATCTTTTTTTTTTTAAATTTATTTATTTATTTGAAAGTCAGAGTTACACAGAGAGAAGGAGAGGCAGAAAGAGAGAGAGAGGTCTTCTGTCCACTGGTTCACTCCCTAATTGGCCGCAATGGCTGGAGCTGCACCAATCCAAAGCCAGGAGCCAAGAGCTTCCTCCAGGTTTCCCACGTGGGTGCAGGAGCCCAAAGACTTGGGCCATCTTCTGCTTTCCCAGGCCACAGCAGAGAGCTGGATCGGAAGTGGAGCAGCTGGGACTTGAACTGGTGCCCATATGGGATGTCAGCACTGCAGGTGGCAGCTTTACCCTCTACACCACAGTGCCGGCCCCAACTTTGTATATCTTTTGTTCTTCTCTTCTCACTGTCTTCTAAAGTGGTTTGGTAGTCTGTGATACTGTCCCTTGAATCCTTTATCTTTTCTGTATCTACTAAGAGTTTTTGTTTTGTGATTAATATGAGGCTAAAATAAAACATCTTAATAACAGGCCTTTTAAAAAATTTTGTGTTTGTGGCTTGTCCTGCAAAGCTGCGCTGTCAGAGAGAGCAGGGTGACAGTGTCCTTCCCACAAGGAGCACCAGAGACAAGTTTTGGTGAACATGTCTGATTTTATTCACAGCCTTGTATGCTTTTAAAGGGCAGGTAGAAGGGGTGTAAGTAACTCAGGGGGAACATTAGCTATAGGACAGAACCGACTGTGGTGCCAATATGCCTCTCCAATTAGCTTGAAGGTAGTTTTCCAGGTGGGCCTGGGCCACACCCGGGAGCAGTTTACTTGATTGGTAGAAGGTGGGAGTGGGAAGAAATGTGTGTGTCCTTGTTCTGTTTTTCATTGAGTTAGAGAGGGGGATCGACCTTCCATCCATTAGTCCACTCCCTAAATATCTGCAATGGCTGGGGCAAGGCCAGGCTAAATCTGGGTCTGGGTTGTAGCGACCTAACTACTTCAGCCTTCACTTGCTGCCCCCCAAGGTATGCATTAGCTAGATCTTAGAATTGGAAGTAAGCCAGGACTTAAACCTAGATACTGTGATATGGAATGTGGGTATCCCAAGCAGTATCTTTTTTTTTTTTTTTTTAAGATCTATTTATGTATTTAAAAGTCAAAGTTTTAAACTGGCACACATATGGGATTATGGGATGCTGGTGTTGTAGGTAGTGGCTTAACTCAGTCTGCCACAACACTGGCACCCTCCCTCCCCTGCCCTGTCAACCAACAGCATCTTAACAGCTGTGCCAAGTGCTTACTACACAGGCTATTTTTAATTTGTCAGTGATTTTACTTTGATCACTTGCACGAACTCTGCAATTTTACTCTGCCAACACAGTTTGTTTTTGATAACATATTTTGTGTCTCCTTTAGTTTGTGTCCCTTAACAAATTGTGAGAATCATTGATTTGTGATAGTTTGTCTTTCATGCTAGAGATATAGTCAATTTCTATACTACCATTAACTTAGAATAAGAGTATTCTGAATTTCTATACTTTTGTTAGTGAATTTTACATTTTCATGTTGCTATTTAATGCCATTTTCTTTCTACTCAAAGCACTCCATATTTCTTGTAAGACAGAGCTAGTGGTGATATGAGAAAGTTTTTATCTCCCCTTCAGTTTTGAGTAAGAGGATTACTGAGTATAGTATTCTTGGTTGGCAGGTTTCTTCCTTTCAGTTTTCAAAATTTATCATTCCATTCTCTTCTTGCCTGCAGGGTTTCTGTTGCAGAATTCATAATTAGTCTCTTGGGACTCCTTTGTTTCCCTTGTAGCTTTCAATATTCCAACCTTCCTTAACTTTGACATTTTGATTATAATATGGGTCTTGGTATGAGTCTCTTCAGATTTGTCCTCTAGTCTTGTTAGTCTTGTCTTGGGTAAGAGATGTTCCTCCTCAATCATCCTGAAATTGACAACCAGAGATTCTGCCTCAGAACTTTTTGTGTGTGTCCGACTGGCTCACTTTGTTCTTAGTGTCCCCTTCCCCTGGACTGGAGAATGTTAAGTCATGCTGCTGCCTTAAGGAAGGTGGGATAGAAGTCAGTCCTTTGGGATGCAGCTGGAGAGGTTGGGGTGGTAGATCTGTGTTCTAGTTCTTCTTTCCTTTTGGAGAAGCTTAAAGCCTCAATTTATCTCTCATTTATTCTGTTTTACATCCAGGAGAGGGCCTGAGGCAGATGCCTATACTCTTTTTAAAAAATATTTACTTGTTGTCATCTACTTGAAAGGCAGAGTGTCAGAGACAGAGATCTTCCATCTGGTGATGCACTCCCCAAATACCCACAATAGCCAGGGCTGGCCATACCTGGAATTCCAACCAGATTTCCCACATGAGTGGCAAGGACCTAAGTACTTGAGTCATCTTCAGTGCTTCCCAGGGTGGGTTAGTAGGAAGCTGGATGAGAAGCAGAGGTGTCAGGGCTTGAACTGGCACACTGATGTGACTGTCCCCAAAGTGGCTGAACCTGCTATCCACAACACCTGCTCTAGATACCTACTATTGATCAAACTACTCATCTTGAACCTGGGAAAACTGTTGCTAAATGCGTCCAGGTTTAAAAATCATGTTTTTATTCAGTGTGGTCTAGGAGACTTGAGTGTAGAACTCTGTCAGCTCCCAAAGCTAGGTGATTTAGGAGTCAGTCCCTTGGGTGAAGGCTGTAAAAGTTGGGATATTCAACATGTACAGAAACTGACTCTAGAAGGATTTGGGTTCATTACTGGAGCAAGCCAGGGAAGAAGCTGTGGCAGAAAACCCATTCTCTTTAGAAGAAGCAGAAGTCTCATACCCTCGGAGCAGTGGGGACACTTCTGGTTTGGGACTTCTGGTTGGAGTTATCACTGAAACAAGCCAGGAAAGAAGGCATCAGGATCCTTTTCCTGTCAAGCACAGAAATTTTCCCCAGCATCTTTTTAGTGAGAGATTGCAAAAGTTTATCTCAGAAGTTAGCCAGGAAAGAGGGCACAGGGAGTACCCATTATCTGGTTCAAGCAAGTGGAAGTTTCAGTTCCTCCTGGAGTTATCAGTGCATTAAGTCAGATATAAAGGTGCAGGGAGGGTCCACTTTCCCTTTCAGGCATGGAGAGGCCCCACTACCTCCTGAAATGAGAAATTGCAGAAACTGGAGAAAAGGGGGTAGAGTGGAGGAGTTGTATCCCTTTTGTTCTCTTTCCATGGGCAGATTGTAGGGCTGAAATTATCACTTACGGTGAAGAAGGTATGTAGAATTATGTCCCTCCCATGTATAAATGCCCCGTGGAGATGTCAAGGAGGCAGTTGAATATACAGACCAGGAGTCAGGGTGTCCAGGCTGGGAGTGAATAATCCCCAAGTGTGCCATGCTGTTTTAAGCTGCTTTCTTTGGACATCCAGACCCCTGTGCCTACAAATCTTCTCTAGAACACTTTTTATTGTACCCATTTTACGTGTTGCCAGAGTTGATCCTACAATACCCTCTCCTCTGTGTTGCCAGTCCATTGTCTTATTTTGTCTTTTGCTCTGTAATTCAGGTATTATTTACTTCATTTAACACATACTTACTGAGGTGTATTTATGAATCTTGGAAAATATGCTAGGCAGGATGGACTTCTGAGCCTTAATGTAAATAAACAAATAATATTCAGGTAGTTATAAGTGCTTTAGAAGAATATAAATCATTATGTTGGGGTGGAGATTGCATATTGAACACTATTTTAGAATCTGATCAGGAAAGGTCTCTCTGATGAGGTGATATTTATCTTTAAAATTTTTTATTTATGTAGACAAAGAGAAACCAGAGAGAGCGAGCGAGCTCTGCATATGCTGGTTCTCTCCCCAAAAACCAGTAACAGCCAGGGCTGAGCCAGGCTGAAGCTAGAAGCTGGGAACTCAATGTGGGTCTCCCACCTGGGTGGCAGGGACCCATTTCTTAGAGCCATCATGTGTTGCCTCCCAGGGTCTGCATTAACTGGAAGCTGTAATTGGGAGTGGAGCTGGAATTCAAATTTAAGCATTTTGATATGGAATGCAACATCTCAAGCTCTTTTTTTTAATATAGCATTTTTTTAAGATTTATTTATTTACTTGAAAGCCAGAGTTAGAGAAGGAGAGGCAGAGAGAGAGAGAGAGAGAGAGTTCTTCCATCTGCTGGTCCACTCCCCAGATGGCCGCAACGGCTGGAGCTGCGCCAATTTGAAGCCAGGAGCCAGGAGCTTCTTCTGGGTCTCCCACATGGTACAGGGGCCCGAGAACTTGGGCCATCCTCCACTGCTTTCCCAGGCCACAGCAGAGAGCAGGATCAAAAGTGGAACAGCTGGGACTCGAACCGGCACTCATATGGGATGCTGGCACTGCAGGCCACCGCCTTACCCACTGCACCACAGCCCCTCAAGCTGCTTCTTAATCTCTGGGCCAAACCTTCTTCCCCCCTTAACCACGGTTTAAATGTCCTGCATCAACTGTCCCTTGCCTACCTCCACCTTCATTTCCTGCCACTTTCTCCCATCCCCACTAAACATCATTCAAATTGGTGTGTTTCAGTTCTCGGGACTGGCCAAACTCTTTATTGCCTTATCCAAATAAACATTTCCTCCAACTTCGATCAATCCTAAATATGACAACCTCAGAGGTCTCCATCCATAAGCACTACTATTATAAAACTCTAGATTTTTTTTTCCTAATACAACATTTGTGATTAAATAAACATAAATTTTAAATATGTTTCCTTCAGTAGACTCTGTTTCAGGGGAAAAGTTATTTTTTCTGCCTATTTTTTCCCTAGAGCTTAGCACAGTACCTGACAGTTAGTAGATGTTTAGTACATGCCCATCAGTCAGTGGATACATGAGAGAGCCCTGATGAAAAGGCAATTTTTTTTTTTTATTTGACAGAGTTAGACAGAGAAAGGTCTTCCTTCCGCTAGTTCATTCCCCAGATGGCCACTGTGGCCGGAGCTACGCTGATCTGAAGCCAGGAGCTTCTTCCTGGTCTCCAGTGCGGGTGCAGGGGCCCAAGCACTTGGGCCATCCTCCACTGCCTTCCTGGGCCACAGCAGACAGCTGGACTGGAGGAGGAGCAACTGGGACTAGAACCCAGCACCCAAATGGGATGCCGGCACCGCATGCGGTGGATTAACCAAGTGAGCCATGGCGCTGGCCCCTTGAAAAGGTAGTATTAGGAGGCTGGAAGACACAAAAGTAGCCCTAAAATGTTTTTCAGTATTCTTCAGATAAGTGGTGAACTTGAACACTTTTGAAGTGTCAGCCAATTTATTGTAAAAAGTAATATTATATTGGGTATCTGAAAACTTGCAGTTATTTTAAATTCTGAACTGTGTAGGTGCCACAAGGATAGGGAACTTGTCTTATTTTCACTACCATGTCAATGATGCTCAGCCTGGTAACACTTGGAGAGCAGTCTGTAACTATAATACACATTACATTTGCTAACATTAATTTATTCTTTTTTTCAAGGTTAATTTGAAGCGACCATGTCCTTTCTGGGCAGAAGACGGCCATTGTTCAATAAAAGACTGTCATGTGGAACCCTGTCCAGAGGTATAGTAAAATAGTGGGAAACTTGATTTCTCTTGGACCGTTTGAGAGGCCGAGAGACAGATTGAAAGAGCCAGAGAAGTCCCATCTGCTGGTTCACAACCCAAATGCCTGCAACAGCTGAACCTGGGTCAAAGCTGTTGTAGACTGTGGGAGGCAGTGGTAATGACTTAAGTAGCTGGATTCTTTTCTTTTCTCTCACCTGCAAGGGCATGAATTGTGTTTTTTCTCCTTGCTCTAGCCAGGTTTAGCTCTAGCTAGCCATTGTGGTCATTTGGAAAGTGAACCAGCAGATGAGAACTAACTTACTTTCCTTCTCTCTCTCTCACAATTTGCCCTCTCTCCCCCTCCTTTCCTTTCAAATAAATACCTTTAAAATATTAAATCATTATTTGATGAATCCTCAACATAAGAAATAAAACACATAGGCATATAAAGATCCCTGTCTATTTCCTTTCCAGTCCCATTTTGTTCCTTTCTCCCCACAAATAAAAACTGTGTGCTTCTGCTGACTCTTAATGTGAGGATTTTTGTATTTCTCTCTTTGGAATAAAGGTCCTTAGGCATTTCATATTGTATCCAAACTTGTGATGCAATTTGCATTCTATAATTTGAAGTTAATTGTTAAGATCACTTTGTAGTTTACAGACTGCTTCATTTTGTGCTATTGGCAATAATCAAGCTTATTTTGTGCTTTATTTTAGTTATACATTTATTATTACTTTTAATAGTTCCTTGTGGGATATTTTGTGTTATTCATGACATTCATATTTGGTAGCTTAGTATTTCTAAGTGATCTAAGATTTGCTTAAGTGAAATAACTATATTCTGCTTCAAAGTTCTTAAAAACTACTAGCAATTTTGATTTTCACATACTATACTACACTGGTTAGAGAACATCTAGTATCATAGGGCACTTGCGGGTAATATTTATTCTAGACTATAAGTTCAGGGTTTTATAATTGTGACTATTTAAATTTGACTTGAGTTTTACAATGTTCCCTCTTATACCCATTAAAAAAAACCAAAGACATGATAAAATATGGCAACAAGTGACATTGTTATCTATATAGTCTTTATTGAATGAAGGGAAGTCTCATTGTTTACATTATTCATTCATTCTGAATCTTTGGTTAAAATTTCTCTATGAAACATGAACAGTTTTAATAGGTAATCAGTTTTCTAGGTTTTGATCAAAAGATCAATCTGGGATTGTCTTCTTTTGGGTATGATTTTTATTTAAAGTTGTCTGATAAAACAGTTGTACAAATTGGTAGATTTATTAAAGCCCAACACTAATTATTGGCTTTGTGGAAAACAATGTTGGACCTATACACAGTTCTTCAATTGGTAAACTCTGTAGTCAAGAATCTGACTCTTGCCTTCTAGTAATCCAAAATTTCCTAAATTTTAAATGTCATTTTAAAGCTTTGATTAAAAGTGAGCATATTATACTTCAAATAGTTTTGAACTTTTAAATGCTTTCCCTTATCCCCTGTGGTAAGAGAGTCTGTAGAAAAAAGTGATTATCAGTTTTTAACCTAAAAAATATGTAAACTATAGAGAATTACACTCTTCTGTACTTTGATTTACAAATGTGTAAACTGGGCTAATTCTTTACATTTACACCAAGTGGTAGTATGAAAACAATTTAAAGAAATACATCTTTGCACCTTAGGTAGTAAAATACTCTGTGAATTAGAGCAATGCAATTTGTGGGAAAACCTCTAAAAAAGTTAAGACCACTTTTAAAATTTTTGTTCTTGTTCTTTTAAGAGTAAAATTCCAGTTGGAATTAAAGCTGGGCATCCTAATAAGGTAAGTCACTTCTTTCTTGAATGTTTCTGCTTCACATAGTAAAACTTACTGTTTACTGCTTGACAGTGGTTGCAGCAGAGAACCATAATACGATTAGTTTGGAATAGAGACAGTTTGCCTCAGAATTCTAAATCCTTAATTTTGACAGCAAGCCAAGAGGTCTTCCATCTGCAGTTTCTATTAAAATTACTTCAGTTATCTCTTAGGAACTTTTGGAAGAACTATAAAATGTAACTACAATATCAGATTACCTACTCAAAATGTGTTTTATCACATAAATATTTTCAGTCATTCTGTTTCAATTAGTTAACCTGTTAGATTCAAGATTATCATATCTTGGTGTGCATTTATATAATATAAACAGAAAACTCTCAAATGGTATAAAAATATTCCTTTAAAGATTACCTTTTCCCTCTTATGAGCATGCCCTAATTTATTTTGCTATTTGTGTGTTTAGCTAAACATTTTATTTCTATGTTTTCATTTTTATACATATAGATTAAAAATCTTTATATTCTCTCTGCTTTCTTGTGTATCCTCTCCCCATTTGCTTCTTGCTCTTTCCCAAGGACTCTTTTGTTTGTGCTCACTTTCTCCTATTTGTTTTTGTTTTATTTATAATTAATAAAACAGAAAGGCAGTTGAAGTCCCCTGAACTCCATCCCAGTCTCACTCTGTGAGCTGCCTCCCTAGAGCTAGCCATTTTCCTGAAGTATTTGCCTATGATTTTATTATTTTATTGCAGGGGCATATACAAGTAATATACTTTTATTGCACATTTATCCACAAATAATATAGAGATGATTTTGTGGAAACTTCTTAAAAAGTATTAAATGATACTGTGTTTTTACGTTTCTTCAAGTTAACATTTGGTGTCTTTTTCTCAGTCATAACACTGTTGAAATTTTTCTTTGTTGATATATATGGATCTTTTCATTCATCTGAAAAGTTATATGATAACATAGAATAGTTATTTGTATGATTGTAACATAGATTAGCCTTTTATTTCTCAATGAACAATTCAGTTTCCATTTTTTGCTATTGTAAACAATGATACAGTAGCATTTTTATTCTTTATCTCCAGTTGCACACATGTAAGAATTTCTGTAGTTCTGTATTTAAAAGTAGGATGGGCATATCCTAGAGTGTGCCTATTTCAATATTACAAGGTAGAACCAGATAAGATAGATATGGTCTCAGTATTGGAACTGCTGGCTCAAGGGTTTTTCATTTTTATAACTCTAGAAATATATTGTCAGATTTGTTTCCCAAGAGTGTTTTCTCAGTTTATATAATCACCAACACAATGTTAATTGATAAATTTTTTTTAAGGATTTATTTTATCTATTTGAAAGACAGAGTTACAGAGAGACAGAAAGAGATCTTCAATCTGCTGTTTCACTCCCCAAATGGCCACAACGGCTGGGGCTGTGCCAGGCCAAAATGAGGAGCCAGGAGCCAGGAGCTTCTTCCAGGTCTCCCACATGGGTGCAGGGGCCCAAGGACCCGGGCCATCTTCTGCTGCTTTCCCAGGTGCATTAATAGGGAACTGGATTGGAAGTGGAGCAGCCGGGCCTCAAAACTGGCATCCACATGGGATGCTGGCATTGCAGGCTATGGCCCAACCTGAGAGTGCGGGACAGCCCATTTGGGTACCAGCCAGAAACATCAAGCCTGCAACTGACAGCCAACCAGAACCAGCTGAACAAGACTGCCTTGTTAGCAGACGCACCTGCCCTATCATCCTACCCCGAGAAACTGCCCATAGCCATATCTGTTACTGTTTTATACCCCACTAGCTCTGGTCAGCCACTCAAATGGCCCACAGCCTGTGTGCGTCATGCCATTCCTGATAACCATTATTCCTCATTCCTACCCCTATCTGAGCAAGCAGCCCTGTGGTCTCTCGATTTGAGCGCTGGTTAGTCAACGATGGGTAAGATCCCCTGGAGGACAACCTAAGACAGGCACAGCTGCGTACGGAGACCACATGGAAACGGGGTCAACAATGGTATGGCCAAGAATCATGCCTCCCATTGCTCAAAAATAAATGAAAAGGGGGAAATGTGGTGGAATGAGAAGGCCATGCCAAGATGGCCGCTGGCAATCGAGTGTCAGTTACTCAGGAATGGCTTTGAAACCCACATGGCAAACGGAGCCTGCTTGGCAACAGGCTGTGATTTGATGGCTTTGGAAACTGCCTGGCAACAGGCTGTGATTGGTTGGGGCATAGACCGCCCCTTGACTGGATTGGCTGGTCTTGACTATATAAGCTGTTGTACTAACTGAAATAAATGAGTCTGTGGGCTGCTTGCCTGAAGCCCGCTTTCACCCGACTCCTGGGGTCTGTGTGGTGACTCCAAGCCTCTTGCCCCCACCACGCTCCTCCTCTCAGAAACAAATCCACTGCAACATTGTTGAAAAATCAACTGCAACAGCCAATCCCATTTGCCAGGTTTTTAATATCTGTTCATTTAGTAGGTGAAAATTTGTGCTCTATTTTCATTTGTATTTCATGTGAATGTTAGGGTTTTTATAATAGGATGTATCTATATGTAGGGTATATCATCACTAACATTGATTATTCTGCCAATAGAAGCTGAAATAAAGAGAAAGTTAATAATTATTACTAAACTTACTTATTATGACCTTCCTTGCAGTACTTGAAAGTGGCAAACAATACCAAAGAATTAGAAGATTGTGAGCAAGCTAATAAACTGGGAGCAATTAACAGCACCTTAAGGCAAGCTTTGTTTTAGTGGCATTAAGAAAATACTTTCTTATTTAGTTTATTTGTGTTAATTTTTATTTTTCTTGTGACTTTGTTAAAACATTTTTGCTAAGCATTAATGTTTCTATTAATAAACATTTAAAAGGATGAAAAAGTTATTCTGAATTTCATAGTTTTGTCTCTTCCTAGCTGATTTGTTCTTAAATTTCTAATATATATCATTGATAGTAAATCTAAAAAATAGAAATTAATAATATTTTTCAACTAGCAGAGATTATGGATCCATTCTTCCTCTGATGGGAAAAGGGTCTTAAACCAGTGAATCTTTTATAAATTCCATCTGTATGGTCCACATTTTGAATGGTAAAAGTTGCAGTTAATATAATTGTTAAGTAGTTTTTTGTGTGTTAACTTTTCCTGATTTGCATTAAGCAGATACTTGTTTTTAAAAATCAATACAAGTGATTTACAAATGGTCACAGATTACACATTGTAAAATGACTGAACATTTAATCTGTAATTGAGAATGGAATATTGCAAAACTTCTTGTATGTTTCCTTTTGTTTAGATTTGTACTTATGTACTACAGTTGTCAATGATTTATATTAAAAGTTAATAGTCTTATAATTATTGAAAAAAACTGACTAAAAAAAGGTAAAAGAGATATTATTAATATTCACATATCCTCCATTCCAAGTGAATAGATGTTAACATTTTCTACCATTTTTTAAAGAAACATGACAGATAAATTTAAAATCCTTTATCTTCTATTTTTTAATCCTGTTTTCTTCCCTTCATCCTTAGAGATAACTGCTATCATGAATTTGGTGTGTATCCAGGCAGTCTTTTTATTTTTATCATATTTTTATAAAAGTTACAGTTTTATGTTTATTACATTTCCTTTATATAAATTATGTAATACTATATTTACTGTTCTTTAACTTTCTTTTTTCATTGTACATTTTGCTTTTTAAGTCTATCCATTTTGAACATAAGGATTTGTCTCATTCTTTTCACTGAAGGATGGTTTACATCATAAATATGTCATATTTTACTTGTCTTTTCCTACTGATGGATATCTAGGCCATTTCTAGTTTTCACTTACACAAACTATGACACCTTTAGCATCTCTGAGTCATGGGTGTTTTGTTTTTTGGTGTGTGTATACATTCAAAGTAAAATTGTCAAATCCTAGAGTTGTCCATTTGAAGTTATTCCTGATGACTCCAGAGTATTCTTGTGAATGTATGCTATCTACCTCCAGTGTAAGGAATTTTGTTCTCCACATCTTTACCAAAAGTTGATAATGTTTTAGAAGTGTAAAGTAGTATCTCATTTTAATTTACACTTTGTAAGTATTAAATTAAAATTATACTGTGTGAGTACTAGTGATTTTGAACATTTTAAAATATGTTTTTCAGACATTTGCATTTCTTATTCATTCAAAAAACGAATACCTATAGTGTGTCAAGTACCATTCTAGAGTACTAAGAATACAGTATTGTATATGACAAAAAAATTTCTGCTCTCATATCGTAATCAGGGGAAAATAAACAAGTAAAGTATATGGGGAGTAGGTAAAATGATGATAAATCCTAGGGAGAAAATAAAGGAGAAAAGAATAGAGAAGGGAGGAAAGAAGAGAGAATGCTAGAAGTGAAGGTACTGTTTTAAACTGAATATTCAGAGATTGTGATAATAGGACATTTGAGAAAATTGCTGAAGAAGGTGAAGGCGTGAATTATAACATGGCCTTCTAGGGAATGAGTATTCCAGGTATATATGTGTGAGTTAAAAGACCCTGGACTATTAGAGGAACCAAAAGTGGGCCATTATGACTGGAGTATAGTAATCAAAGGCAAAGAAGTAAAAGGTAAAGTAAAAAAATGGGGGCAGATCAGGAGGTCTAGTGGGTAGAGATCTTATAGAACCTTAAAGGCAATTACTGTGTAATGAATATTGCTTTTAAAATGAGTGGAATGAAAAGTCATCAGAGGATTTGGAACATAGGAATAAGGGCATGTATTGAGAGAGCCTTATGTTATGTGGGTGAAGCATGGTTAACCTGATTGCTGTAGTTATCCAAATGACATTATAGTGGATTAGACCAAGGTGATAGCAATGGAACTGATGAAAAGTAGTCAATTTCTAGAAATATTTTGTAGACAGACCTGTCAGGATTTGCTGAAGGATTGGATATGGGGTATAAAAGACAGGAGCTTTATGGATTACATTTGGAATTATGAAAAGAATTGCCACTTACTGACTGGGGACATCTGCAGGAGGAGCAATTCTGATGGAAAATTTCAGTTCAACTTTGCATTTGTTAAATCTGGGTTGTCAATGAGACATCCATTTGGAGATGTGGAGTAGTCAATTGGATATGTAAATCTGAATTAGAGAGGCCTAAGAGTCAAATCAGTGAATATATGACTTTAACAGCCCTAACCCCAAGTGAGATCACCAAGGAGACAGTTTACACAGAGAAGTGATCTGTGGACTAGGTTACATTATTACGAAGTTTTGAGGTAAGTTGTGTTTTTATATTTTTTGTCATTAATTTTCATTTGGGGGTTTGGATTTTTAAATTATTGACTTAAAGCCATTCTTTTTTTTTTTTTTTTTTTTTTTTTTTGGACAGGCAGAGTGGACAGTGAGAGAGAGAGAGAGAAAGGTCTTCCTTTTGCCTTTGGTTCACCCTCCAATGGCCGCTGCGGCTGGCGCACCACGCTGATCCAAAGGCAGAAGCCAGGTGCTTCTCCTGGTCTCCCATGCGGGTGCAGGGGCCAAGGACTTGGGCCATCCTCCACTGCATTCCCGGGCCATAGCAGAGAGCTGGCCTGGAGGAGGGGCAACTGGGACAGAATCTGGAGCCCCGACCGGGACTAGAATCTGGTGTGCCGGTGCCACAGGCGGAGGATTAGCCTATTGAGCCACGGCGCCGGCCAAAGCCATTCTTTATATAAACTTATACTAAATCTTTTGTGGCTATGCAGGTTGTTAGGGCTTATCTTTATTTTTGCTTATAGTTTTGATGAATAGAAGTTAATGATTTTTAGAACTTTTAATTTTAGTATAGCACACATAAAGTATACAAGTTTTAAGTATAAAGGTCAATTTCACTTTACAAAGTGAACCCAACACAATAGCCTACCCAAATTGCCATATGCACTGTCCTAACCACCTTCCAGAGTTAACCATGGTTTTGAGTTTTATTGGCAGAGATTAGTTCTGCCTGTTTTTATAAATGGAATGATATAGAACATGTTTTTTAACATATGTCTGTGAGATTCATTCTTTTTTTTTAGCACAGTAACATTTATTTTTTTCTTATTGTTATATAGTATTGTGTAGTAAGGATATATCATATTTTCATCCTACCATTGATAGCTGCATGTTTTCCTCTTTGGTGACATTTCTAAAATATTTCGGTGGTACATGTATGCATTTCTGGGGAGAATACTCATATTCCTAGAAGTCAAATTAAGTACAGCCAAATGGTTTTTCAGAATTGATATACCAAATTACACGGCTGTTAGTTGTGTATGAAAGTTCCTAGTTCCATAATTTCTCAAAAAATATTATAATTTTTAAACAACTTTATTTTGAGATGTTTGACATAATCTGTACATATTAAAAGTGTACATTTTGACATACATTCACACTCAGGAAACGTCACAATTAAAATATTTTGTCCTTCCCATGTTTTTCATGACCTTTGTAATCTCTCTATCCAGTCTCTTTCTGTCTCTTGTTTCTCTGCTTGAAATCCCCATCTTGACAAGAAGCATTGGGTTAGGCTCAAGAAATTCTTATGTAGGGGCCAGCGCTGTGGTGTAGTGGGTAAAGCTGCCTCCTGCAGTTTCGGCATCCAGTATGTGCACCAGTCCAAGTCCTGGCTGCTCCATTTCCAATCCAGCTCTCTGCTATGGCCTGGGAAAGCAGTAGAAGATGGCCCAAGTTCTTGGGCCCCTGCATTCACATGGGAGACTCCGAAGAGGCTCCTAGCTCCTGGCTTCAGATCGGCACAGCTCTGGCCGTTGCAGTCAATGGGGAGTGAACCAGTGGATGGAAGACCTCTCTCTGTCTCTGTCTCTCTCTGTGTAACTCTTTCATATAAATAATCTTTTTTAAACAAAGAAATTTTTCTGTAAATAGATTTGTATTCATCTCTAAACTGACATGTGGAAGAACTGGACAAGCTGACCTCTAATGTCCCTTGTTTAAACCAAGCTGGGCCACCTCTATTAACAGATGAGGTGTGTGGTTTTTTTTTTTTTTTTTTTTTTTTTTTTTGGCAGGCAGAGTAGACAGAGAAAAAGGTCTTCCTTCCATTGGTTCACCCCCCAAATGGATGGCCGCTATGGCCAGCACGCTGCACTGATCTGAAGCCAGGAGCCGGGTGCTTCCTCCTGGTCTCCCATGCGGGTGCAGGGCCCAAGCACTTGGGCCATCCTCTGCTGCCTTCCCGGGCCACAGCAGAGAGCTGGACTGGAAGAGGTGAAACCGGGACAGAATCCGGCGCCCCGACCAGGACTAGAACCTGGCGTGCTGGCGCCGCAGGCAGAGGATTAGCCTAGTGAGCCCCGGCACCGGCCATCAGATGAGCTTTCAATATCTCTTCTGCCTCCATAGCTTTAGGCAGGAAGTAGATAAAATAATTAGCAAAACCTCATCAAATAAGGATGTTCAAAGAGAAAATTCGTATAAGTCAGTTATACTGTTATTAAGAAAATGGAATTTATGTCATGATTTGTTCAACATCAAACCTCTTACTAAACACAGCTATAGTTTTGTCATTTTTAGCTGTAACAAGATCTGAGGCATTCTTGTTTATAGCATCAAATATTTCATGAGAGTCAAGTGTGAGTTTTTTTTTAAAAGATTTATTTATTTGTTTGAAAGAGTTACACAGAGACAGGAGAGGCAGAGAGAGGTCTTCCATCCGCTGGTTCACTCCCCAAATGGCCGCAACAGCTGGAGCAGCGCTGATCCAAAGCCAGGAGCCAGGAGCTTCTTCTGGATCTCCCATGCAGGTCCTTGGGCCCGTCTTCTGCTTTCCCAGGCCATAGCAGAGAGCAGATTGGAAGTGGGGCAGCTGAAACTTGAACTGGCACCCATATGGGATGCTGGCACTGCAGGCCACAGCTTTACCCACTATGCCACAGTGCCAGCTCCTCCATTAACTTTTTATTTTAAGAATTTTTTTTTATTTATTTGAGAGGTAGTTACAGACAGTGTCAGGGAGAGACAGAGAGAAAGGTCTTCCTTCTGTTGATTCACTCCCCAAATGGCCACAATGGCCGGAGCTGCGCCGATCTGAAGCCAGGAACCAGGAGCTTCTTCCTGGTCTCCCATGCAGGTGCAGGGGCCCAAGCACGTAGGCCATCTTCTGCTTTCCCAGGCCAGTGCAGAGAGCTGAATTGGAAGAGGAGCAGCTGGGACTAGAACCAGTGCCCATATGGGATGCCAGCCGCAGGCGGAGGATTAACCCACTGCACCATGGTGCCAGCCCCTCCTCCATTAACTTTTCTTAAATGTGTGTTTCTTTAGGGAAAACTTTGAAGAGGAGTTGAGTTGGGAGTTGATGCAATGAACTATAAACTTATTTGCAGTGGTTATATAGCAGTTGCTCATATACAAAATACTTGTATATAAATACCACATTTAGGAGTTACTTGATTTATATTTGGTTCACACTTTTTTATAGAAAGCTTTTATTTAATAAATATAAATTTCATAAGTACAACTTTTAGATTATAGTGGGATACTGTAAGTATGGAAGCAATTTAAGTTGAAAGAATTTAACTCCTGCTTCAGGGAACATTACTAAAATTTCTAAGTCAGATGAAAAGGCCAGCTTGATTTTTATGTTTTAACTAAGTGTTATATGTATTTTAAAATTAATTTCTAGTCAAATTGTTATTGAACTTGGGCTAATAGCAATTTTAATATAATTAGGAAATACAAATCACTCATGGAAGTTAGTCTGTTTTTTTCATATATCGTAACTTGTTTTTTTATTTCATGTAACTAATACAGAATTTGTGACAGCATCTGTCTAATAAGCAAGTGACCTCAGATTATTTTAATTACACTAGAATACAGTGTTAAAATTTTCAACTCCAAATTTAATTATTTTTCTTTTTTATTCCTCCTTCCCATAGTAATCAAAGCAAAGAAGCTTTCATTGACTGGGCAAGATATGATGATTCACAGGATCATTTTTGTGAACTTGATGGTAATAAAATAAACTATTGTAATTCAATTTTAACTTTAATCCTTTTATAAGACATATAAATCAGTGAAAATATCTGAGTTACAGCTTTCATCCTAGATTTTGCTACATAGATCTTATTCATGATGGCATTTATTGAGAGCCTGTGTTCCAGGTCCTATGTTAAGTGCCATAAATTATTTTTAATATTTTAAAGATTTATTTATTTGAAAGGCAGAGTTACAGAGAGAGGACAAAGAGAGAGAGAACCTCCATTCACTGGTTCATTCCCCAAATGGTCTGGCTGAAGACTGGAGCCTGGAACTTTTCTGGGTCTCCTATGTAGGTGGCAGGGGCACAAGTATTCAGGCCATATTCTGCTTTCCCAGGCTCATTAACAGAGCTGGATCAGAAGTGGAGCAGTTGGTACTCAAACCAGGCTTATATGGGATACTGACATCACAGGTGACTGTTTAACCCACTGCACCACAATGTGCTGGCCCCATTATTTCTGATATTTACAGCTGTCTGAATAGATGTGTATTGCATATTTGAGAAAACTGAGCCTCAAAAAGATTAATAGCTTGCTCAAGATCACAGAATATCAAGAGGCTGAAACAGGATTTGATTCCAGATCTGAAGAATCTAAGACCCATACTCTTTCTGTTATGACACTGTATTTCCTATGGACCTTCAGTCGAAGCCCTTTTAGTAAAGATCTGTGAATACATAACAGTGTTTCCACTGGAACTTGTCAGAGACTTCAACAAACTCACATAAAGTTGCCTTCCAATATTGAGAATTCTAAGTCAACTTCTCCACAGTGTTCTTTCAGAGAGTTCCCAGAATGTCAAACTAAGTAACTACCACTGTCTTTAACAAAAGACAATTACAGTGATTCAATTTTATATTATGCATGATTCTATTATATATAATATATATGATATATATATATATATATTGTGCTGAGTAGGTTTAATTCATTCATTTGGCCTCTCAGTCTTTTACCTTGGTATTGTCATATTTCTGGTGGTGAGAAAGAATTTGGAGTTCAAGTAAACAGGTGGAAAAAGACAGCAGAAATTTTTCTGAACTCTTCAAGTGTCTGGGGGTGATCGTATTGCTTTCTAAAGATGTTTAGGAAACCTGAAGAAGGTTTCTTTAGGTATCTGGAAATACTAATGGGAAATTAATGAAATATCCTGATTGTGATGCTTAGAATCAGCAAAGATTTTATCAAAGCAAGCTGTTGTACCTATGTTAAGTGCTTGTATCATTGCTCACTCTTTCATTGGCTCTTTGGTTGTCATTCTAATTATATTTGAGTGCTTAATACTCAGTTACTTTTTTCCTATCTCTTATTTCACCTATTATTTAATTAATGTAAAAAATACTGCTAATTTATCTGGTTTTCAAATTAATAAGACATTTTTGTGAGTACAAATTGTAGTAGATATTTAATAAAATCTCAATTGCAGAGATCATTTGTGCTAATTAAATTGATGTGCTAGATTACCAATTACCTATCATCAGTATAGTACTGATTAAAATATTAGTTTCTTAAATTATAAAAACTGAGAAATGCTGTATGATTTTATATCATCCTTTAAGATTTTTAGGATCATATATTTAATCAGTGACTTTTATATTTTAAATAATTCTTATGCATATAAAACCATGCTGTTTATTACCACTACTCTTCGAAGCAATAACATCCAATTGTTTATACTTGGGTGGGTTTCAAGTTGCTGTTTGTTATTCTTTATCTAAATTCAGTGCATTAAAATGAAAATCTTAATAGATTATTCACCCCATTTTATTAGTGAATATATCCATACACTCTTGGCTCCCTGCTGTTTTGTTGTTGGTTTTGTCTTTATTTAAGTAGAAGATGATTCCTTTATGAATCCTGTATATAAAATAGTAGTTTTAAAATAATTTAGCATTTAATATCCTTTACTATAAACTGCTATTTCTGCCTTAGACATTTTTGCTACATTTATGCATGGTTTGCTCCTTTCAGTTCATGTTTCTGCTCAAATGTCATCTCACTAAAGTGGCTCTAATCATCCTAAAATAATAGCCACCATCACTCTTTGTCTCTTTACACTGCCGGTTTCTGTCCCCTAGCCCCCAGCACCAACTGCCTGAGACTATTTGGCATATTACTTAGTTTATCAGTTTATCATCTGTCCTTTCCAACTACATTGTAAGCCACTTGAGGGCAAGGGCTTTGTTCCTTTGGCTCACTTCTGTATCTCTAGTTGCTAGAACAGTGCCTGGACATGGTAGGTGTGCAGTAAATGTTTGCTGAGTGAAGTAATTGGTTCATTAATAGTGTGATAGATTTTTACTTTTCGTTTTTCCCTTAAAGCATCATTCTTGATGATTAAAAGAGGAAATGATTGCTGCCTTTAATATGGAGAGAGATGTTAACATTACTTGAAAGAGCACTGAGTATCCAAAGGAAAGAGAGGGATTGTTTTTTCTTCTCTCTTAAGTAATTGGTCCAAGTTACTACAAATTCTAGGTCAAGTATAGTCACAAGTTTGCTAACCACTCTACCATTTAATTTGGAAATGGCTTTAAAAAACACGACTAACCTTTGGGTAGTCCTGTTTATTTTGTAAAATGTTAAACTTTACGTAAATGGTGAAACATGGATATTTTGTATGAACTGTTTCTTCTTCAGATGAGAGATCTCCAGCTGCTCAGTACGTAGACCTATTGCTGAACCCAGAGCGTTACACCGGCTATAAAGGGTCCTCTGCATGGAGAGTGTGGAACAGCATCTATGAAGAAAACTGTTTCAAGTAACTAGAGGGGCTGGGAGGAAGAGGAATGATTAAAGGGACAGGGGGAAGGGAAGATTTGTTACTGCTGGAAAAAATATATACAAGTCAAACCATTTTATGTGTGGGTTTTGTGTTTTCTTTTTCAGGCCTCGATCTGTTTATCGTCCTTTAAATCCTCTTGCACCTAGCCGAGGTGGGTTTTTCATGCCTTTGAAGCTTGTTTATAAAATGTTTTTATAACTACATATTGATAATTTTTATGTTTTGCTTAGTTTAATAGTGTGGATTGGTTCACAGTTAAATCTCAGTATTTCTATACATTTCATTTAATTATGATCATTTATTGAGTACCTGCTGGGTGCTAGACTATAAAGTAGCTTTAAAACAAAACAAATTAGAGTACATGAGTAATCCATATCTACTACAGATTTCCTGAGGAACTCTTAAAAAGTCTGGATGCCCAGTCCCTACCCCATACTACTTAAGTCAAAATTCTTTCAAAATCTGGATGCCCAGTCCCTACCCCATACTACTTAAGTTAAAATCCTGGGATGAGGACCTAGGTGTTGGTATTTTTTAAACTGTCCAGATGATTCAAATGTACAGCCGAGTTTGAGAACTAATAGCTCTTAACAATGCTCCTCAAACTTCAGTGTGCATACAAATTGCCCAAGAGTATTAGTAATACACAGGTTCTGATTTCATAGGTCTTGAGTGATGCCCAGTATTCTTCTTTTTGACAGGCAGAGTGGACAGAGAGAGAGAGACAGAGAGAAAGGTCTTCCTTTTGGCTTGGTTCACCCTCCAATGGCCGCCACGGCCGGCGCGCTGCGGCCGGTGCACTGCGCTGATCCGATGGCAGGCGCCAGGCACTTCTCCTGGTCTTCCCTGGGGTGCAGGGCCCAGGTACTTGGGCCATCCTCCACTGCACTCCCTGGCCACAGCAGAGAGCTGGCCTGGAAGAGGGGCAACTGGGACAGAATCCGGCGCCCTGACTGGGACTAGAACCCGGTGTGCTGGCGCCGCAAGGCGGAGGATTAGCCTAGTGAGCCGCGGCGCTGGCCCATGCCCAGTAGTCTAATAAGCTCCTGGATACAGCCCAGAATGATGACCAAGTATAGCACACTTTGAGTCAGAATATAGATAGAGAAGTTTCAGAAACTTACGCAGTAACCTAGACCTGCACTGTCAATCAAAGTGACCAGTTACTACTTGGGGCTGTTGAGCAAAGAAATGTGGCTATTATGAAGCTGAATTTTAAATCTTGTTTAACTTTAGTCCCTTTGAAAAACAACTAGTGTAATATTGTTGCCATTAAGCAGAACTTTATTTTGGTAAGACTATTTTAACCCTTGTATTACATAATGTATTATTGTTATAGTGTATATATACTTCTTACTCTTTAAAATGTGGCTATTAGAAAAATTTTTAATTAGATAAGATCTGGCATTAAATTTCAGTGGAACAATATTGATGTAGTCAGTTTACCACAAACTCGGTGAGAAACCAAACTCTGGGAGCAACCTTGTAATTGACCTGCCTTTCCAGTGTTTTCTTTACACCAGGATTGTTTTAAGAAATGGAGTTTCCTGGTCTAGGTTTGTATATTTAGAACCCTCTGAAAACAAAATACACTGAAAAGGGTTGAATGCATGGACTGCTTTTAGATGCCCACTCTTTAACAATGGGGCAAACACTCTTCCTCAAATTCATGCTCTAAATACCTGGAGAACAGAATTGGGTCAGGAAAAAGGCCTGTGTGACTTCTTGTCCTTTGTCTCTTTTCCTACTTTTAATGTCACAACTTTTCTCTTTTCAGTTTAAATGTCTTAATTACAGAAAATTCGTAAACACTGAAGCAGTTCAGAAGTTGTAAAAAAGGAAAAGTGCTCTCCCCACCCACTGACCTACTCACTTTTCTTTTCCATAGTACAGGGTTTGGAGATTATTCTTCCAAATCTTTTCTATGGGCACTTACATTTAAAATAAAAATGTAATTGTTAACTTAATTAAACCATCAAGTCCTAAGAAACACTTCCCTTCTATGATGTAATAAATGAAACACATGGAACTGCTAGAAAGATGAAGGGAGGAAGGGAACCACTGCGTAGTAAGAGAAAGAGGAGAAAAGCCATGTGAAAAAGACAGACGAAAGATTAGGTAAGGGGAAGAGAGTTTGTCCTAGCTGTCAGAGTTCTCCATGAAGTAATTCAGTAGCTTTTGCTGATGCTATTTGTGTTTTTACCTCCTGTGAAAATGCTGATTTCCATCTTTTTAAATGTATTTCTTTCATATTATTCCTGAGTCATAACAACGAGGCTTCTACATCTGTTTTTTCCAACAGTTTTTCAACAACAGAACCTTTTTTCCAAAAATAAAATTTTAATATTAGAATCCCACATTTAAAGCTGAGAGATGCAGAGCTGCTGTGGAGCCCTAGAGCTCATACCTTCTGGCCTCTTCCCCACCTCTAGGCAGCTGTGAAGCAGTATCACAGTGAGGTTTTCACCAACTGCTCTTAATGTCTGCTGAAGAGCAGCAGTTTCTTCCTTTTGTTTGTTTTTTAAATTTTAGTTGCCACATATAAGGGAGAACATCTGGTTATTTGTCTTTCCGGGTCTGGCTAATTTCTTTTTTATTTTTTAATATATTTTTAAAAGATTTATTTATTTGAAAGAATTACAGAGAGAGGTAGAGACAGAGAGAGAGAGGTCTTCCATCCGCTGGTTCACTCCCCAAATGGCTGCAACTACTAGAGTTGGGCTGTTCCAAATCCCGGAGCTTCTTCCAGTTCTGCCACATTGAGGCAGTGGCCAAAGCACTTGGGCCATCTTCCACTACTTTCCCAGGTGTATTAGCAGAGAGCTGGATTGGAAGTGGAGCAGCTAGGACTCAAACCTGCATCCACATGGGATGCCAGTACTGCAGATGGGGGCTCTACCCACTATGCTACAGCGCCAGCCCCAGGTCTGGCTTATTTCAGTCAGCATGATATCCTCAGGTTGCATCTACTTTGCTGCAAATGGGAGAATTTATTATTTTTTACAACTGAATAATATTCCAGTGTGTGTGTGTGTGTATATTTATATATGCTATAAATGTGGTGCAGGTGTCTCTTTGATATATTGTGTTCAAGTCTTTTGGGTATATACCCAGTAGTGGGACTGCTGGATCATATAGCAAGTCTATTTCTTGTGTTTAAAGAAATCTCCACACCTTTCCATAGTGACTGCACTAATTTACATTCCCACCAGCAGTGCATAAGTGTTCTCCTTTGTCCACATTCTTGTCAGCACTTGTTACTCTCTGTGTTTGGATTTTAGCCATTCTGACGGTGAGGTGATATCTCATTGTGGTTTTGATTTGCATTTGTGGCTAGTGATGTTGGGCATTTTTTCATGTATCTGTTAGCTGTTTGTATTTGTTCTTTTAAGTCCTTTGCCCATTTTTCAATAGTATTGGTTGTTTTTGTTGTTGTTGTTAAGTTGTTGATATATTCAGAAGTCTAAATACTCATGTTTACAGATGTCATGATGTTGTACGTAGAAAACCTAAACACTCCACCAAAAAGCTGTTAGAATTGATAAACTAATTCAGTAAAGTTGGAGGTTGCAAAATAAACATATAAAAACCAGTAGCTTTTTAATATGCTAATCATGAACCCACAGAAAAAGAAATCAAGAAAGAAATCTCATTTACAATAGCCACAAAATTCAAATATTTATTAATAAATTTAACCAAAAAGTGAAAGATATCTTTAATAAAAATTATTAAACATTGATGAAAGGAATCATCAACACCACAAAAAATCGGAGATGCTCCTTGCTCATAGATCAGAAGAATTGGTATCATTAAAATGTCTATACTGCCTAAAGCAATCTACAGATTCAATGCAATCCCTATCAAAATACCATTGGCATTCTTTACAGAATTAGAAAAAACAATCCTGAAATTCATATGGAATCACAAAAGACTCAGAATAGCCAAAGTGATCCAGAACAAGAAAAATCAAGCTGGAGGCTTTACAATACCTGACTTCATACTACAAAGCTAGAGTAGCTATAACAGCGTGGTCCTGACATAAAAACTGATATATAGATCAGTGGAACAGAATAGAGTTCCCAGAAAGTTGTCTACATACATATAACCTGCTGATTTTTTTTTTTTTTTGACAGAGTGGACAGTGAGAGAGAGAGACAGAAAGGTCTTCCTTTGCCATTGGTTCACCCTCCAATGGCCGCTGCGGCCAGCGCACTGCGGCTGGCGCACCGCGCTGATCCAAAGGCAGGAGCCAGGTACTTATCCTGGTCTCCCATGGGGTGCAGAGCCCAAGTACTTGGGCCATCCTCCACTGCACTCCCTGGCCACAGCGGAGAGCTGGCCTGGAAGAGGGGCAACCGGGACAGAATCCGGCGCCCTGACCGGGACTAGAACCTGGTGTGCTGGCGCCGCTAGGTGGAGGATTAGCCTAGTGAGCCGCGGCGCCTGCTAACCTGCTGATTTTTGACAAAACTGCTTACACCTTACAGTAGAGTAGGACAGTCTCATCCTCAAATTATGCTGGCAAAATTTGATTTATATATGTAGAAGAATGACATTAGATCCATACCTGTTATCATAAACAAAAAATGAACTCAAGACCTGAATTTGAGACTTGAGACTGTAAATTTGTTGGAAGAAAATGTAGGGGAAACAGTTAGTGACATTAGTATAGGGGACAACTTCTTGGGCAGGATCTACAAAGTACAGGTAACAAAAGCAAAACTAAGCAAATGGGACTGTGTCAAACTCCAAAACTTTTCCACAGCAAAGGAAATCATCAATAGAATGAAAAGATATCCAACAGAATGGAAAAAAATATTTGCAAACCACCTCTCTGACAAAGGAGTAATGAAAAGATGAAGAGCAGCAAATTCCAAAAGTATTCTAGCATAGAAACAGTTACGTTCAGAGAGTGTTCTTTATATATAATGATTAAAGGAAAAGCATCATATGTTTGTTAATTATTAAAACTAGATCTTGGGGATGGGTAGTGGGTTAACCTGATGTCTGGGACATCTGCAACCCATATTAGATTGCCAGCTCAAGTCTTGGCTCTTCTGTTTCTGAACCAGCTTCTTGCTAAAACATCTTGAAGGCAGCAGATGATGAGCAAATACATGGATCTTCTTGGCCCAGCCCTGGCTGTTGGGGAATTGAACTAGTAGATGGAACATTGATCACTCACTTGTTCTTTCTTTCTTTCAAATAAATCTTTATATAAAAAAGATCTTTATACACACACACACACACACACACATATATATATTTTTTTTTTTGACAGGCAGAGTTAGAGAGAGAAAGGTCTTCCTTCCATTGGTTCACCCCCTAAATGGCCGCTACAGCCGGCAGGCTACACCGATCTGAAGCCAGGAGCCAGGTGCTTCCTCCTGGTCTCCCATGCGGGTTCAGGGGCCCAAGCACTTGGGCCATCCTCTGCTGCCCTCCCAGGCCACAGCAGAGAGCTGGACTGGAAGAGGAACAACTGGGACAGAATCCGGCGCCCCAACCAGGACTAGAACCCTGAGTGTCAATGCCGCAGGCGGAGGATAGCCTAGTGAGCTGCAGTGCCGGCCTATATTTTTAGTTTTATTATATGCTGTTTATTGTATAAACCATATGAAAATCTTGTAATTTTGGCCTTTATCCTTAAGAAGCCTCATTTAAGGATGGCTACACGCTGACCAAGGCCCAGCATGTAACTGATAGTTTAAGTGGTATGCTGTAAGTCCATATTATATTAAATGTAATTGGAATGTGATTATATTAGACATTTTTAAGAATACTTTCTATTTTCTCTTATAGGTGAAGATAATGGTGAGATGAAACTCGTGTGTTTGCTTCAAGTGAAGTATTTCTAATGGTCAAAATTTTACTTGATTTGATTCAAAAGAAAATATTTCTTTTTCCAGAAAATAGCTACCAAAAAATAAGACTATGTTTTACAATATGAATTTATACTATGTAAAAAAAAAATATATATAAAGACCATTTTACCTAACTGTTTAGTTAGAAACCAAATTTGTCTTCCAAGTTCTTCATTTTCTATTACAACCTACTTGAACATGTGCTAGGGAAATGTAGAGAAGTTAAGGAAGTTTTATCAGATAGTTTGTCTTGTGAACTTTTTTATTCGCTTTAAAATTTATAACCTGTTATAATACTTAATCTGATGAAGAGCTAATTTATAAATAATTGGTTACTTCAGGTTACTGATTAAATATGTATCACTGTGTACCCTAAAACAGCCAAAATAATTCCTTCAACTGAATATTTATTTATCTGTGTTCTTTTTTTTTAACATTTATTTAATGAATATAAATTTCCAAAGTACAGCTTATGGATTACAATGGCTTCCCCCCCCATAACTTCCCTCCCACCTGCAACCCTCCCCTTTCCCACTCCCTCTCTCCTTCAATTCACATCAAGATTCATTTTCAATTCTCTTTATATACAGAAGATCAGTTTAACATATATTAAGTAAAGATTTCAACAGTTTGCACCCACATAGAAACACAAAGTGAAAAATACTGTCTGAGTACTAGTTATAGCATTAAATCACAATGCACAGCACATTCAGGACAGAGATCCTACATGAGGAGTAAGTGCACAGTGACTCCTGTTGTTGACTTAACAAATGGACACTCTTGTTTATGGCATCAGTAATCACCCTAGGCTCTTGTCATGAGTTGCCAAGGCAATGGAAGCCTTTTGAGTTCACCGACTCTGATCATATTTAGACAAGGTCGTAGTCAAAGTGGAAGTTCTCTCCTCCCTTCAGAGAAAGGTACCTCCTTCTTTGATGACCTGTTCTTTCCACTGGGATCTCACTCACAGAGATCTTTCATTTAGGTCATTTTTTTTTTTTTTGCCAGAGTGTCTTTGCTTTCCATGCCTGAAATACTCTCATGGGCTTTTCAGCCAGATCCGCATGCCTTATGGGCTGATTCTGAGGCCAGAGTGCTGTTTAGGACATCTGCCATTCTATGAGTCTGCTGTGTATCCCACTTCCCATGTTGGATCGTTCTCTCCCTTTTTTATTCCATCGGTTAGTATTTGCAGACACTAGTCTTGTTTATGTGATCCCTTTGGCTCTTAGTCCGATCATTATGATCAATTGTGAACAGAAATTGATCACCAGGACTAGTGAGATGGCATTGGTACATGCCACCTTGATGGGATTGAATTGGAATTCCCTGGTATGTTTCTAACTCTACCATTTGGGGCAAGTCAGCTTGAGCATGTCCCAAATTGCACATCTATTCCCTCTCTTATTCCCTCTCTTATATTTGATAACAATCACTTTTCAGTTAAGTTTCAACACTTAAGAATAACTTTGTATTGATTACAGTATTCAACCAAAAGTATTAAGTAGAACAAACAAAAAAAAATACTAAGCGGGATAACATATTAAGTTGTTCAACAGTCAGGGAAGGGCTGATCAAGTCACCGTTTCCCATAGTGTTCAATTCACTTCAACAGGTTTCCTTTTTGGTGCTCGGTTAGTTGTCACCGATTAGGGAGAGCATACGATATTTGTCCCTTTGGGACTGGCTTATTTCACTCAGCATAATGTTTTCCAAATTCCTAACAGGGATCACTTTTCAGTTAAAATTTAAACACCCAAGAATAATTGTGTGTTAATTACTGTGTTCAACCAATAGTACTAGAACAAAAAAAATACTAAAATGGATAAAGTGTTATATTGTACATCAACAGTCAGGACAAGAGCTGATCAAGTCACTGTTTCTCATAGTGTCCATTTCACTTCAACAGGTTTCCCCTTTGGTGCTCAGTTAGTTGTCGCCGATCAGGGAGAACATATGATATTTGTCCCTTTGGGACTGGCTTAATTCACTCAGCATGATGTTTTCCAAATTCCTCCATCTTGTTGCAAATGACCGGATTTCATTGTTTTTGACTGCTGTATAGTATTCTATAGAGTACATGTCCCATAATTTCTTTATCCAGTCTACTGTTGATGGACATTTGGGTTGGTTCCAGGTCTTAGCTATTGTGAATTGAGCTGCAATAAACATTAATGTGCAGACAGCTTTTTTTGTTTGCCAATTTAATTTCCTTTGGGTAAATTCCAAGGAGTAGTTTGGCTAGGTTGTATGGTAGGATTATATTCAGGTTTCTGAGGAATCTCCAGACTGACTTCCATAGTGGCTTGACCAGTTTGCATTCCCACCAACAGTGGGTTAGTGTCTCTTTTTCCCCACATCCTCTCCTGCAACTATTGTTGGTAGATTTCTGAATGTGAGCCATTCTAACCGGGGTGAGGTGAAACCTCATTGTGGTTTTGATTTGCATTTCCCTGATTGCTAGTGATCTTGAACATTTTTTCATGTGTCTGTTGGCCCTTTGGATTTCCTCTTTTGAAAAATGTCTATTGAGGTCCTTGGCCCATCTCTTAAGTGGGTTGTTTGTTTTGTTGTTGTGGAGTTTCTTGATTTCTTTGTAGATTCTGGTTATCAACCCTTTACCTGTTGCATAGTTTGCAAATATTTTTCCCCATTCTGTTGGTTGCCTCTTCACTTTCCTGTTTCTTTTGAAGAACAGAAACTTCTCAATTTGATGCAATCCCAAATGTTAATTTTGGCTTTGACTGCCTGTGCTTCTGGGGTGTTTTCCAAGAGGTGTTTGCCAGTACCTGTATCTTGCAGGGTTTCTCCAATGCTAATAATTTGATGGTGTCGGGTCTTAGATTTAAGTCGTTAATCCATGTTGAGTGAATTTTTGTGTAAGGTGAAAGGTAGGGGTCTTGCTTCATGCTTCTACACATGGAAATCCAATTTTCCCAGTACCATTTATTGAATAGACTGTCCTTACCCTAGGGATTGGTTTTGGATCCTTGATCAAATATGAGTTGGCTGTAGATGTTTGGATTGATTTCTGGTGTTTCAATTCTGTTCCATTGGTCTATCCTTCTGTTTCTGTACCAGTACCGTGCTGTTTTGATAACAACTGCCCTGTAGTATGTCCTGAAATCTGGTATTGTGATGCCTCCGGCTTCGTTTTTGTTGTACAAGATTGCTTTAGCTATTCGAGGTCTCCTGTGTCTCCATATGAATTTCAGCATCATTTTTTCCAGATCTGAGAAGAATGTCTTCGGTATCTTTATTGGTATTGCATTGAATGTATAAATTGCTTATGGGAGAATGGACATTTTGATGATATTGATTCTCCCAATCCATGAGCATGGAAGATTTCTCCATTTTTTGGTATCTTCTTCTATTTCTTTAAGGTTTTGTAATTTTCATTGTAGAGATCTTTAACGTCCCTGGTTAAGTTTATTCCAAGGTATTTGATTGTTTTTGTAGCTATTGTGAATGGGATTGATCTTAGAAGTTCTTCCTCAGCTGTGGCATTGCCTGTGTATAAAAGGCTGTTGATTTTTGTGTATTGGTTTTATATCTTGCTACTTTGCCAAACTCTTCTATGAGTTCTAATAGTCTCTTAGTAGAGTTCTTTGGGTCCCCTAAATAAAGATTCATATCATCTGCAAAGAGGGATAGTTTGAATTTTTCCTTCCAAATTTGTATCCCTTTAATTTCTTTTTCTTGCCTAATAGCTCTGGCTAGAACTTCGAGAGCTATATTGAATAGCAGTGGTGAGAGTGGGCATCCCTGTCTGGTACCAGATCTCAGTGGAAATGCTTCCAACTTTTCCCCATTCAATAGGATGTTGGCCGTGGGTTTTTCATCAACTGCTTTGATTGTATTGAGGAATGTTCCTTCCATTCCCAGTTTGCTTAGAGTTTTCATCATGAAAGGGTGTTGTATTTTATCAAATGCGTTCTCTGCATCTATAAGGTAATCATATGCTTTTTCTTCTGCAGCCTGTGAATGTGGTGTATCACATTGATTGTTTTGCACACATTGAACCATCCCTGCATACCAGGGATAAATCCCACTTGGTCTGGGTGGACGATCTTTCTGATGTGTTGTTGCATTCTATTGGCCAGAATTTTATTGAGGATTTTTGCATCTATGTTCTTCAGGGATATTGGTCTGTAATTCTCTTTCAATGCTGCATCTTTTTCCGGTTTAGGAATTAAGGTGATGCTGGCTTCATAGAAAGAATTTGCGAGGATTCCCTCTTTTTCGATTGTTCTGAATAGTTTGAGAAGAATTGGAGTTAGTTCTTCTTTAAATGTCTGGTAGAATTCAGCAGTGAATGCATTGGTCCTGGGCTTTTCTTTGTTGGGAGGGCCTTTATTACTGTTTCAATTTCTGTCTCAGTTATGGGTCTGTTTGGGTTTTCTATGTTTTCCTGGTTCAATTTAGGTAGGAATGTATCCATTTCTGATAGGTTTCCCTGTTTGCTGGCATACAAGTCCTTGTAGTAATTTCTGATGATTCTTTTTATTTCTGTACTGTCTGTTGTTACGTTTCCTTTTTCATCTCTGATTTTATTGATTTGGGTCTTTTCTCTTCTTTTCTTAGTTATTTGGGCCAATGGGGTGTCAATTTTTTTTTTTTTTTTTCAAAAAACCAACTCCTTGTTTGCCTGATTTTTTGTAATGTTTTTTTTGGATTCAATCCTGTTGATTTCTTCTCTGATTTTAATTATTTCTCTTCTACTGGATTTGGGTCTGGTTTGCTACAGATTTTCTAGATCCTTGAGATGCATTGAAAGCTCATTTATTTGGTGTCTTTCCAATTTCTTGATGTAGGCCCCTATTGATATAAACTTTCCTCTTAATACTGCTTTTCCTGTGTCCCATAAATTTTGGTATGTTGTGCTGTTATCCTCATTTACTTACAGAAAATGTTTGATTTCTTTTGTGATTTCTTCTATGACCCATTGTTCATTCAGGAGCATGTTGTTCAATCTCCATGTGTTTGCATATGCTCTAGGGATTCCTGAGTTGCTATTTTCCAACTTCATTCCTTTATGGTCTGAGAAGCTACATCGTATGATTCTAATTCTTTTGAATTTGCTGAGACTTGCTTTATGGCCTAGTATGTGGTCAATGCTGGAGAAGGTTCCATGTAGTGCTGAGAAGAATGTAAATGCTTTCTGTGTAGGATGAAAAGTTCTGTAGATGTCTCTTAGATCCATTTGGGCTATAGCGTTGTTTGAATCTACTGTCTCCTTGTTGGTCTTCTGTCCTTTTGATCTGTCTATTTCTGAGAGTGGAGTATTGAAGTCCCCCAGTACTATTGTATTGGAGTCTAAGTCTCCCTTTAAGTCCCTTAACAAATATTTTAAATAAACCGGTGCCCTGTAATTAGGTGCATATACATTGATAATCATTATATCTTCCTGTTGAATTGATCCCTTAATCAGTATATAGTGCCCATCTTTGTCTCTCCTAACAGTTTTTGTGGTAAAGTTTATGTTGTCCGATATTAAGATGGCTACGTCCACTCTTTTTTCATTTCTGTTGGCATGGTATATCTTTTTCCAGCCTTTCACTTTCAGTCTGTATGGATCTTTGTTGGAAAGATGTGTTTCTTGTAAGCAGCAAATAGATGGGTTTTATTCCTTAACCCAATCAGCCAATCTGTGTCTTTTAACTGGACAGTTCAGGCCATTAACGTTCAATGTGACTATTGATAAGTAGTAACTTTGCCCTGCCATTTGCCAAAGATATCTTCTAATATATGTTTTGAACTCTCTGTGATCTTTTGCTGTGAGGTTTCCTTCCTTTACCTTCTTTCATATTGATGACTGTGTTTCTGTGTGTAACACATCTTTAAGCATCTTTTGCTGGGCTGACGAGTGGCGACAAATTCTTTCAATTTCTGTTTGCTGTGAAAGGTCTTTATTTCACCTTCATTCACAAATGAGAGCTTTGCAGGATGTAATATTCTGGGCTGGCAGTTTTTCTCTCTTAGTACCTGGGCTATATCTCGCCATTCCCTTCTAGCTTATAGGGTTTCTGATGAGAAGTCTGCAGTGAGTCTAATTGGAGATCCTCTGAGAGTAATCTGATGTTTCTCTCTTGCACATTTTAGGATCTTTTCTTTATGTTTCACTGCGGTGAGTTTAATTACAACGTGTCGTGGTGAGGATCTCTTTTGGTCATGTTTATTAGGGGTTCTATGAGCTTCCTGTACTAGGATGTCTCTGTCTTTTTCCAAACCTGGGAAATTTTCTGCTAGTATCTCACTAAAAAGGCCTTCTAATCCTTTCTCCCTCTCCATGCCTTCAGGAACTCCTAGAACCCGAATGTTGTTTTTTTAAATAGTATCCTGTAGATTCCCAACAATATTTTTTAGATTTCTAATTTCCTCTTCTTTTCTTTGGTTTGACTGTATCCTTTCCTGTTCTCTGTCTTCTAAGTCCGATATTCTCTCTTCTGCTTCACCCATTCTGTTTTTAAGGCTCTATAATGTGTTTGTCATTTGATCTGTTGAATTCTTCATTTCATTATGATTTCTCGTCACTATCACAGTTTCATGTTCTACTAGTTGTTTCGTTTCATTTTGATTCCTCCTTAATATTTCATTTTCATGAGAGAGATTTTCTATCTTGTCCATTAAGGATTTCTGTAGTTCAAGAATTTGTTTTTGAGAACTTCTTAATGTTCTTATCAATTTTTTGAGATCTGCTTCTTGCATTTCTTCCATCTCATCATCTTCATAATCTTGAATTGGGGTGTCTATTTCATTTGGGGGCGTCATAGTGTCTTCCTTGTTCTTGTTACCTCGGTTTTTGCATTTGTTGTTTGGCATATTGGAGATATTCTTTGGTTTCTTCACTGTGGTGTTTTTTCTCGTTATACTATGACTCTAGATTAAGTGGACTGTCTGCTTTTGATGGATCCTTAGAGGTTGTGATGGGTGTGACCATAGAGCTCTGTTTGGTTCTTCAGGGTTAAGGGTGTGCCAAAGGTGACTCACACAGATTGTTCTCTAGTTCTCTCTCTCTCTCTCTCTCTCTCTCTCTCTCTTTTTTTTTTTTTTTTGACTCAGTTGGGAAGCAATTCCACACAGCTGAGTGGAATTGAGGGTAGTTGATGTATGAAATCTGGCCCCTGTGGGTATTTGTCTGGTTACCCCTGGGACCATACAAAGAGTTTATGCAGCCCTCAGTGTGGTCTCAAATTTCTCAGCAGTCTTTCACCAGGTTGCCCAGGTTACCAAGTTTGTTTACTTGGTGAGTTCTCTTGCCCCCCCCCCCCCCCCCCGATTTTCACAGTCCCAGTTCGTTAGCTCCACACTTTCACTAGGTCTTAACCTCCTGTTATTTTTCCCCACCAGAGTCAGGTTTTTCTGCTTGGCTTCGGGTGGGTGCCACTTTACATACGTAAAATGGCGCCTGCTCTTTGTCTTGCTCGGCTTTGTAAGGTGAGTGTAGAGAGAGGCTAAAGTCCGTGCCGGTTCCCCTTATTTATTCGTTTTTTTTTTTCTCCTCCAGTCAGCCTGGTGAACTTTCCCCAGTGGGGCTTCAGGCATCGTTCCCTGTAGGCTCTTTCTGCCTTTCCCTGCCAGTGTCTCGGGTTACTGAAGTTTTTGTCTCACCTCCCCTTCCAGTGCTGGCGCACAGACTCTGCGGCTCGGCTCCCACGGCTTGGCTTCCACGCGGTGGGCGACCTTGCTCTCCCCGTAGGTCCTCCGAGTCACATCCACTAGATCTGGAAGAGTTTCCTCTGCAATTTTTTCCTGATCCTTTTCCTGAGGCTACTGTAACTCCACTTTTATTAAACTATCTTTTCCTGGACTATCGGTGCGTGCCCTCACTATTCCGCCATCTTGGCTCCGCCCCCTTATCTGTGTTCTAGGGGACCATGTTGGGCATTTTGCAGGAAAGGATGACGTTTAAAACGTGATGCCTACCCTCTAGAGGGTGATGATATATAGTAGGAAAGATAATTACTGTGCATAAATAATTGTAATCGGGTAAGACATACTTGGTACATAGTACAAAAAGTAGGTGATATAGCTCCTTATGGGCAAAACAAATCAACACTGGTGTGATACAGGAAAACTAATGGGAGGGACTAAGCACTTGAAGTGAATTTTAAATAATGGGGCCAGTCTAGGCCAGTAGAATTGGATGGTATGTGCTATTTGGGGGAAATACTATGTACCAAAGATTTTAGAAAGGAAAAGTCAAGCCCACTAGGGAGACCCTTTAGCAGTAGGAAAGACTGTTGATAGGTTAAATGAAAAAGATGGGTAGAGGCCAAATTATTGAAGACCTTCTGAGCTACTTTTTCCAGTTGCCACGTGAGATTTTTTGAACAAGTGAAATAAAAATGAATGCTTCTTAGGCAGCATATGTTGAATCAATGAATCAGTAAAAAGATGTTTGTAGTTATTGCAAAGTGTGAAGACTCTGAAGAGTCAAATACACTACCATCTGTCTCCTTGAGTTCTACTCAATTCATCTATGTGTTAGTTTTCTATCACTATTTTTTCAATAAAAAATAATAAAATAGGATTATTAACTTAAGAAGTAGATTAGCAATTTTGCTCTTTGTTGACAGCCATCTCTCCCTCTCCCCATCTAGAAAAACTGTATTAGGCCATGAATAATTTTCTTTAATTGACAAATACAAATTGCATATATTTATGTATGACATAATATTTTAAAATATATATATATTCACACACACACTTGGGAATGGCTAAACTGAGCTGATTAATATAATGTATTGCCTCAATTATTATTTTCGTGATTAAAAACACTTAAAATCTATTCTCTAGGCAATTTTCCAAGAATGCAGTACTTCTATTAACCATAGACACAGTGTTGTACAATAGATCTCTTTAATTTTTCCAGTCTAATTGAAATTTTTCTTCTTTTGACCAACATCTCCCCAACCTCAAGAACATTTCTTGTGACACTAGTATACAGATAAATCAATGTCTTCCTTATTTTATTCATTAACTTTTCTGAAGAATTATATTCAAATTAAGAGATTTCAAAATATTTCTCAAAATTTAGTAGTATTATATAATTGAGGAAATATATGGTTTTATTGGCTTAGGAAAACTTGATTTGTATAGTAAACGACTTTTTCCTCTCAACCTTTTTTATAGAAGTACTATAGTTGTTCTTATTGAAAGCAAATTTAAGATTGTTAAACTGCCGTCATGATTTTGGATGATTAAATGTTCAGTGAATAAGGTTTACATAATTTTGACTGATATGTTTCCTCAAAAGTTTTAATAGTGAGGATGTTCTCCCAAGTTACTTAAATTACTTGAGGATGTTATTTTCTAGAACCATATGCCCTTTTCCGTTTTACCTGAAGCAGTGGTCATTTCTATCTAGAGATACTTATTAATCTGTCATAATAAATTTTTAATAAACTGTATTTATACATTACCATTTAAAATATTTTAACTCAATTTCCCCCACCCCCCCTTTTTTTTTAGGAGAATCATTCTATACGTGGCTAGAAGGTAAACTTAATGTCTGTGTTTTACATTTACTGGCTTTTTGCAGAAAGTACTGATATGTTTTTATAAATTTTACATTTGTATTGCCTTGACAACTAATTATGACAGTATTTGGAAGAAGATAATATATGCTTTAGATTGCTAAATTTGAGGTTATGGTCCGCCAGAAATGTACTACATACTTTTATATTCTTATATTTCCAGTGTTGAAAATATAAAATGTTGTTATTAATGGAAAGCTGAAATGTTCTAGGATCTTGACAACCTAGGTTAATAACTGGTTATGCGATGATTTTTAAAACTTTTCAAATTGCCATGATTTATGAAACTGAAAGTTAGTATGTATTAGTGGAATTTAAGCAAGTTCACTGATAATGAGAAAATTGATATTCCATAGCTGTGGCCTTTTAGGGTTAAACTAAGTAGTTAATACTATTTTATGTCTGTTAATTGGTCATGTTATCTTATGAACATGATTTCCCTTTGTTTTTAGTGAACTATGTGCATATATCAGCCATTAGTAAGGTGAAAATTATTGTGCAAATACTGTTGGAATTGTATTGAAAATAGCCTGTGTAGAAGAAGATGATTAACTTATTTAAATATTAAGCTCTACTCTAAAGATAAAAAATGTAGAAGGTGGCATTTAGGTTACAAGAGACGGGGACTCTGAATATTGATAAGAAGCATAAGAATGAAATTCAGGGCAATACTGGATTCTAGGAATACTGTATCACCACTCCAGTATCCCCCAATCCCTGAATATTGATAAATGGTTCCAGGGAGCAATCCTGTTTACAGGCAACTGACCACCTTTTCTAGATTGAATTTTTTCATCTGGAGTGTAAGAGTGGCAATAGTAATCCCACTTATCTACATTATTAGTATAGATAATAGCTATAAGAACTCCTTTGGAAATCATTAAACAATGTCTAAATGTCACATCCTATTATTACAGTAAATATAGCCCTTTTGTGTGAGGGAAAAAAAATAGTCTTCAAAAAATTAGAAAATGTGTATTATAAAAACTGCATAGGTTTTCAAATTTTCTGCACCAAAATAAACTTACTTTTTCATTCTGGTTTTCTATCAACTTTTGAAGTACCCTGATAGATTTCCACTCCTCCCTCCTCAGTAGTACTGATTATTATTATTATTATTATCTATGGTAATTCAAATAATCTAGCAAGAATTCTAATTTAGGGGCGAACACTGTGGCACAGTTGCTCCTCTTCCAATCCAGTCTTTGCTGATGTGCCTGGGAGGGCAGCAGATGATGGCTCAAGTTCTTGTGTCCCTGCTACCAATAAACAAGATCTATTTTTAGTTCCTGGTTCCTGAATTTGGGATGGCCCATTCCTGGCTGTTGCAGGCTTTGAGAAGTGAACCACTGAATGGGACATCTCTCTCTCATTTTCTCTCTCTCTGCCTTTCATATTAAATAAAAAACTAAAAGATCTTTAAACAATGCAAAGTAAGCCACTTAAGTACTCTTATAATTTTTCCAACTGCATAAAAACGTGACTATCTTAATTTCTACTATTGAAGTCTATTTTTCCTCATGGAAAAACAAAAAGCAAACAAGCAGAAAACATGTGTGATGGATGGAAAAAGCTAATTGTTCTGCATTAGTGGATTCTTGAAACTAATCTTTCTCCATTTTTATTTATTTTTAAATTTTCCATAAAGACTATTACTTTCCAAAAATTTTATTGTGATACCTAACATAAAATTTTTTACCTGAGCCATTTTTAAATTCACCATTTACTGGCATTAAATACATTACAAGGTGCCAATCTTATTATAAAGAAAATCTTTTAAAATGGAAGCAGGAATAGGCTAGGATAGGGATTATCTTGACCTCTGTTGTAAGTTTTGAGTAAAAGCCTGTATGGGTTAAGAAGGCTACGTAAAATAATTTTCATTGTATTCTGAACTCCAGACAGTATGATTCTATTCACATAGTAAATGGTCAACATGCATTTTTTCGGTGTATGTTGAAATTCTTCAATGTCTGTTCTCCAAGTTTTGGGATCTTACAAGTAGAAAATACAGTTAAATAGAATTAAAGATTTACCAGGCAAGAGGTTAATAAATCTCCACTACCAAATAAGTTCTAAGAAGGAACACATACAGGAAAGGGAAAAGGAGAAACAGCTATTGTTAAATGAAAATTGTGACTTTATAGTTGTTTTATTAAGTTGTCAGCCGACACCACACATACAGACACCAGCCTTTGCTATTGCCTTCTGTGTAACATGAGAACTTTCCAGCTGCCTGTGTTTTTACCATTGGTAGTTGCCAAACTGTTCTATCTGGTTTTACATGAAGTTCCCATCATATTCAGTTAACTCTATTCTGAATATTACTTTGTTTTCTAGTGAGGGGATCCTAATCTAACTTTTTATATTATTCTTGATTTATTTTCACCACCCTTTAATCTTAAAAAAAATCCTGTGTACTGAGTACCTCTGATTCAATATATCTGCTATATAATGGGCATCATTTCTTTTTCATTTTTAAAACATAGGTTTGTGTCTGGAGAAGAGAGTCTTCTATAAGCTTATATCAGGACTTCATGCTAGTATCAATTTACATCTGTGTGCAAATTATCTTTTGGAAGGTAAACAGATTTTTAAGCAGAGATTTTGCTATTAGTGTAAAATTTGGGGGGAGGGGATACATTTTCTCTAGACCAAAAAAAATCCATTTACTAAAATAATGTATTTCTCTTCCTTTTTAGAAACTTGGGGTAAACCTAGCTGGGGGCCTAATATCAAAGAATTTAAACGCCGCTTTGACCCTGTGGAAACCAAGGGGGAAGGTCCACGAAGGCTAAAGAATCTGTACTTTTTATACTTGATTGAACTTCGGGCTTTGTCAAAGGTAGCGCCATATTTTGAGCGCTCAATTGTCGATCTTTACACTGGAAATGTAGAAGAAGATGCTGACACAAAAAGCCTCCTACTGAATATCTTTCAAGATACAAAGTAAGAATTAACTGTCAGGTACCTGAACTTCTCTATTCAAATGAGGTACAACAAAAACCTGACTCCTAAAAGTTAGGAAAAGGGGACTGAGAAGTAAAATTATCAGAAGTTGTTGTAGAAATTTTCATACTTGAGTTTGGGCCATAATTTTAAATGTAACTTTAAGTTTTGTGTAGTATCAAAATTTAGTGCTTTCAGTTATTATCTAGGTAGTATCATTATGTATGTTAGCATTATGGTAGATACATAAGGGAGCATTAACCTTACCTTCTAGAATATAACCGTTTTGAAATATGCTTGGTATATAAAATTTGAGTTTACTGGTTGTTAAAATGAATATGGGGGCAGGCATTTAGCTCAGTGGTTAAGATGCCATTCTGGATACTGGCATCCCATATCAGAGTACTTGGGTTCAAGTCCGGGCACATTCACTTCTGATCCAGCTTCCTGCTAAGGCATATCCTATTAAGTAACTCAAGTCTGTGAGTCCCTCGTGTTCAAGGCTCCTGGCTTATACCTGATCCACCCCAGCCACTGGATGGGCTTTTGGGGAGCGAACCAGTGGATGGAAGATCTCTGTCTCCATTCTATCCATGTTTCTGTCTTTCACTGTTTCTGTTGCTGTGCCTTTTGAATAAATTTTTTTAAAAGAAAAATATTAAGTATTTAAATAATGTATCATATTTTAAAAGAATGTCTATTTTTCACATAGGTTTTAAATTTTTTATATCATCATGTACTTTCTTTAACACATTACAGTTTTCCATCCAAGTACTAACCAGGCCAAACGCTGCCTAGCTTTTTAGATTGGATGATATCAGATGCATTAAGGATGGTATGGCCAAAGACAAAACATAACAGTCTTATAAATTAGAAAGCCATCTGCATCTTGCTTTAGTCTCTGATTAAACAATTTATATGTGAACTGTTTGCCACCTTCCTACCTTACTAAACCTTACACATGAATAAATCGTCAGTTTTTTTTTTTTTAATTTATTTGAAAGAGTTACAGAGAGAGGTAGAGACAGAGAGAGATTTCATCCATCTGCTGGTTCACTCCCCAGATGGCCACAATGACCAGAGCTGTGCCAATCTGAAGCCAGGAGCCAGGAGCTTCTTCCAAGAACCCCACGTGGGTGCAGGGGCCCAAGGACTTGGGCCATCTTCTACTGCTTTCCCAGGCCATAGCAGAGAACTGGATTGGAAGTGGAGCAGCCGGAACTAGAACCGGTGCCCATATTGGATGCTGGCACTTCAGGCCAGGGCTTTAACCTGCTGCGCCACAGCACCGGCCCCTAAATCATTAATTTTAAATTTTTGTAGGGAAAAAAGATTCTAGCAGGGCTCTTAGAAAGTACTTGGATTTTTTTTTTTTTTTTTTTTTTGTCTCTACCATATTATATGACTGTCTTTTCTTCAGGTCTTTTCCTATGCACTTTGATGAGAAATCCATGTTTGCTGGTGACAAAAAGGGAGCCAAATCTTTAAAGGTAAAAAGTTCTTGATTGAGGGATAGGTTGTACTGGTTCTGTTTTAATTTTTTTTTTTTTTTTTTTTTGACAGGCAGAGTGGACAGTGAGAGAGAGAGAGAGAGACAGGTCTTCCTTTTGCCTTTGGTTCACCCTCCAATGGCTGCTGTGGCCGGCGCACCGCGCCAATCCGAAGGCAGGAGCCAGGTGCTTCTCCTGGTCTCCCATGGGGTGCAGGGCCCAAGGACTTAGGCCATCCTCCACTGCACTCCTGGGCCACAGCAGAGAGCTGGCCTGGAAGAGGGGCAACCGGGACAGAATCTGGTGCCCCGACCGGGACTAGAACCTGGTGTGCCGGTGCCGCTAGGCAGAGGATTAGCCTGTTGAGCCGCAGCGCCGGCCATGTTTTAATCTTACTCATCTAAATTCTCTTCTTTCCCATAGTCCTAACTTTTTGAGGTTCATCTGATGTGATTTCTCTATAAGTGGGCCAAAAATTCATCACCATACTTCTTTCTCAGTCCCCTCTCTCTTCTAGTTTGACCAGCTTCTTAGTCAATCCTCAGTCATTATTCTGTCCAATAAGTGTTAAACTTTTATAAATGTCTTTCTAAAAGGTATTATTTTGCAAGTTTTGTTAGGTTAAAATTGTTGTGTATTTTGTTTTAATGCAACTTTCTAAATATCAGTGGCTAGCCACTTTGAAGACAGTAATCTTAATTTTTCTGAAGATTATTTTATGGAATGTTACAGTTTTTAAGCTATTATGTTTTTTTGCTGGACTTTTGGACTGATAGAAAACCTAAAACTTACCTGTTAACCTGTGATATCAGAAGGAGAATATGTTTTAGTAACATTATCAAACTTCATATCTGGAATTCTTTGTTTTCATTTGTTTATAGTACATTGGGGAATAAATTGTACTCTTAACATGTTAATAAAATATTTGAAGCTGGCTGGCAAATACTGTTCTAATATAGCTTCACGATCTTTTCTAACAATTCTGAAATCCAAAAACAAACATTTTCTCATGCTTGATGCAATACAATTTGTTACCAAAGCCTGAGGTGAACTGATATAAGAATAGAGATAGAAAGCAGAATTCCAAAACAAAAAATATTCTATCAATTTTCTTCTATTTTGTTGGAGAAGCATTAATGTATTTGATTGCAGGGTATTGCCTCATACTTTGTGGGGTATTTCATAATATTTAGTGCATATACAATATTTCTAAAATTTGAAAAAATTTTCAAACACCTTTGTTTTAGATGGTAGATATATCACAATAAATAAAGACTCAATACTGAGTGTTTCTCCATTGATGAGAATTTCTTTTTATTTCTGAAATGAAATAAGGAATTTAACCAAAACTACATTTTAGTGTTGGGGGATTGTTTTGTTTAACAGTTGTATTAGAGATATATTTCTATTATTGCACTGAATATAATGTTAATTAATTTTATAACACTTCCTATTTTCTAAGTATTTACACAGATATTATATTTTTGATCTTCAAAGCACCCTGAATAAGGCAGGTCAACTATAATTATGTGTATTTTTGTAGATGAATAAAGTAAGACTGAACAAGGCCTGAGGTCATGACTAGCTTCCAACCCCATGATGCTGAGAATTTTGCTATTTTTCAAGGGCCAGTGCTGTGGTGCAGTGGGTTAAGGCCCTGGTCTGCAGCGCCTGCATCCCATATGGGTGCGAGTTCGAGTCCCGGCTGCTCCACTTCTGATCCAGCTCTCTGCTGTGGCCTGGGAAAGCAGCAGAAGATGGTTCAAGTCCTTGGGCCCCTGTACCCTCCTGGAAGACCAGGAAGAAGCTCCTGGCTTCGGATCAGCATAGCTCCGGCCGTTGCAGCCAACTGGGGAGTGAATCAGCAGATGGAAGACCTCCCTCTCTCTTTCTGCCTCTCCTCTCTCTGTGTAGCTCTGATTTTCAAATAAATAAATTAAAAAAAAAAAAAAAAAAAAAGAGTGTGTAAAAGCAGAACCTAAGTCCGTTTTCCATCTGCTCCAAAGACCATGCATTACACCAAGAGTGGAGAGCAAAGGCTTTTACATTCTACTTCTGTTGTCTTTGTTTTGGCCGAGATACTGATTGTTTTTAATCCCTTGGACAGCTGAACAAGGCTTCTGATGGCCAATTTCAGGCTACTTGCCTCCAACTCCATGCAATAAAATATTTACTCCATACAATAAAATGATTTTATTTTCTACATTTTTCCTTTTGAAACAGATGAGGGAATGTTCTCTTAACTTGTGTCCTCAGATAAAGTGACATTAGCTTTGAAGATAGAGTAAGCCACGCACAGATGCTTACAGGTAGAAGAGCTTCTCCTGTGTAGGAAAAGCCAGAGATGCAGTAACCATCAGTATGGCACTGCATATTTGAGGAAGCTGGCACTAGCTAAAGTGGGAGTCGGTGATACACCCTGCACAGGCCTGTGATCATTAACATGGATTGACACCTGTGACAGACATGTGATACTAAGGAGTGATATGAAAATTGATCATTGTTCTAGGGATAGTATTCTGATTTAGGTTCATACAAAGCAAAACATCAAAATAAATGAAACATTAAATGTATTTATTATTGATGGAGTGTAGATATAAAATGCAAACAGCAGTTAATGTTTTTTTAAATGTCAAGACCATTTGATCATTTACTATTATGTCCCCATAATGCATATTTTAGGGCTTTGTCTAGAAACAGCCCTTCAATAAAACTTTTTAAATTAATATTCAGGATCAATGTTACAAAGTTTCATTAATGTCCATTGTTTTATGTTCCACAATTATGTTGTACAAGTTCAAATATTTTTTACTGTTGAAAAACACATTGATGAATAAACTTCAAAAATTTTACTTCTTAGTTCAACTAAATGCAGTTTAATTTTAAAAGTCTAATTAACCTGAAAATATTTTCTGCTTGCCAGGAAGAATTTCGGTTACATTTCAAGAATATCTCCCGTATTATGGACTGTGTTGGATGTGATAAATGCAGATTATGGGGGAAATTACAGGTATGTGTGTTGTCCTTTCTTCTGAAATTGTTACTAACTTTACTTTTTTTTCACTGACTTCAAAATTTTGATTAAGATGTGCTCATTTTTCATTATGGTTGAGAAATAGGCAGATCCAAATTGTGATTTTTCTGCTTTACTGATGAAAAAATAAGCATTATTAAACTCTAATAGATATACATGTGTATGGATTTTGTTTTCTGTGTCAATTTTACTTTTATTGTATCTGCTGGTACAATCTCAGATTTATTTATAAAGTTGGCATTTATGAAAAAAAGGTAAAATGTAATTATATAAAAAGATTTAAGTATCAAATTTTGGTCATTGAATTTATTTCATTTGCTACCTAGTTACCAAATAATGTTCTGCAAAGTCTGTTACTCTATATTATTAGTCTAAGAATGATTGATATTTTAATCTCATTTTTCTCTAGTGCTGCTACTTGAGTAATTATAATGTGTAGGAATCACTAATAATCTGAGGTTTGAATTGATAAGAGCTATAAAAAATGTAAAGGTTATAAATCTAATTGTGGCCCTAATGTTATTGGTGAGGTTTAAAAAAGGCATTTTCATAATTTCGGATGGTATATGTGTCCAATAAGTGTTAGACTATTCCAGTTTCCTTATTAGCTTAAATCTATCATATGTATAACATGTGAGGAAGTAGAAACTGTACTTTTCATAGTTCAACATTTTGTTAAAAAGTTCAGTTCATATGAATTCCTGTCATCACAGTAGCTGTGTATCGCTTTAAACCTTTCTAGTAGTTATTATGTAAAGTTAATTTTAAGCTTATTAGTATTTTTCTTTATAGACTCAGGGTTTAGGAACTGCCCTGAAGATATTATTCTCTGAAAAAGAAATTCAAAAGCTTCCAGAGAATAGTCCATCTAAAGGCTTCCAACTCACTCGACAGGAAATAGTTGCTCTTTTAAATGCCTTTGGAAGGTAAGACCCACTTTTTTATTTTAAAGATTTTTTTATTTATTTGAAAGTCAGTTACACAGAGAGTGAAGGAGAAGCAGAGACAGAGAGAGGTCCTCCATCCATGGCTCCCCCCACAATTGGTTGCAATGGCCAGAGCTGTACCAACCCGAAGCCAGGAGCTGCCCCTGGATCTCTCACATGGATACAGTGGCACAAGGACCTGGGCCATCCTCCACTGCCTTCCCAGGCCACAGCAGAGAGCTAGATGGGAAGTGGAGCAGCCAGGACTTGAACCGGTGCCCATAAGGGAAGCTGGCACCATAGCCAGTGACCCCACACGCCACGTCACAGCATCGGCCCCAAGACCTACTTTCACAGTGAAGACTTGATCATCCAGTGTGCCGAAGTAGAGTTTAGGTCCTTTTGTTGACAAAAAGATAATTATTTTATTATACCTGTACTCACTTTACTTAGATTAGCATGAATGCTAACAAAATTAGTTTCACTATAGGTCATAAGAAAAACTAATGATTTCCAGTTGCCAATATTTAGCAGTTTACCTCCTCAATTTTTTAGAGAAATATTCTATACTACTTTTTAGCTGGGCATAACTTGTTCAAGTACAGTAGTAGATGAAGGAAAACTTAGTTGATTGAAAAAGTGATAAAAGAAAAAGAAATTTTTTTTTTTTTGACAGGCAGAGTTAGACAGTGAGAGAGAGAGACAGATCTTCCTTTTCCGTTGGTTCACCCCCCAGGTGGCTGCTACGGCCCACACGCTGCACTGATCCAAAGCCAGGAGCCAGGTGATTCCCCCTGGTCTCCCATGCGGGTGCAGGGCCCAAGCACTTGGGCCATCCTCCACTGCCCTCCTGGGCCACAGCAGAGAGCTGGACTGGGAAGCAACCGGGACAAAATCCAGCGCCCCGACCGGGACTCGAACCCGGAGTGCCGGTGCCACAGGCGGAGGATTAGCCGAGTGAGCCGTGGCGCTGGCCAAAGAAAAAGAAATTAAACCCTTCATTTAATTCTTTATTTCTTAAGCTAAGGAGTCTTTTGTCTCTGATTTCTACCTCACTTGTGTGTGTGTATAGACATGTAGCTTCCTTTTTGTTTATACATAAATGATTTCAAAAATTAATTTATAAAGATACATGCAATACCAACTAAGGAATACAAAATAGAAGGAAAAGAATAGCAGATAATGGTAATATGCTACCTTGGGGAAAGGGCAGAAAAAAAATCAAGTTTAAAAAATACAGGCTGAGTAATAAAAGTATTCCTTATGCTTTCTTCACATATATTTTAAATTAAAAAGAGGCAGTGAAAATATATTGGTTATACCTTTCTCATCTTGACAGATTCCACCTGTTGCTGCTCTGTATTGAAAGATGACTACGTAGACAAATTTCAAACACAAGATAGGCAGAATGTTTGTTAGGCAGTTAATAATCGTGGATGAGTAACAGGTACAGGAAGGGACTTGGCAGAAGATAGTCTTTACTCTTAGAGCACTAACAATGTGAAAGTGGGTTTAGGGAACAACAAGAAAGAAGCAGAGTGGTCACTTGAAGAGAAATGAGCAAAATGAATTTAAAAGATCAAATGCAAATCACTTCAAGATTTTTTTTTTGTTAACAGATTATCACTTTTCCTATCATTAATCTAGAATCTGTTGATAACAATAACTGGCTTCCTTTTCCCTTTTAAACCAAGACCAAAGAACCACTGCTCTGTTTTGTCAATCTTGAAGAAATTAGAGCATACTCACTCAAAAATGGAAAGCTTCACTGTTCAGTATTGTTTACTTCTTTAGATTTTGCTTTCAAATTAGAGACCATATAACAATATTGATAATTTGATATATGCCTGCATCATTCACTGTACTTACTAACACACTTTTTCTTCTGCAGGCTTTCTACAAGTATACGAGAGTTACAAAATTTTAAAGTCTTACTTCAGCACAGTAGGTAATAAAGGCTTTTATATGTCTGGTTAGAGACGTAAAGTGACTTTGTGGAGCCTTTTAGTCTTGGACATTCAGCAGAAAGAGACTAATCTTCTAAGACTTCAAGACTTCTGAACTCTTAAAGAGAAAATTCAAATGCTCACTTGAATATTTATGATTCTCAATAGATTATTGTCAATTAGAGATATTTATAAATGAAGTATATACTTTAAAACATGTAAGTTATACTAATTCTGTGTTTATTTTCGTGTGTTTCCATCTGTTGAATAGTTTTTTATAAATGGTTTTGTTCTTATTGATTATCCCTTATTTCCAGTTGTCACATGACTCTATGCTCATAACACAGTTTGTTTTGGAAAAAAGAGAACTAGGAAACCAGATGTTGCTTAGGGCTGGTATCAGTGACAAAGACTTATCAGTGATTTTTTAATATTGTTTTTACCCTTGCCTTGCTCTGTGTGTGTCACCTTTTACAATATGGAGCAGTCAACATACTGAATGGGCCTCTCAAAGAATAGTTACAGAAGTTCCTTAAGATTTCCTGGGACTTTAATTTCATTGGTTTTAAGATTTTTTTTGTTGCTCTTACTATTTTGTTTTGGGTAAGCCCTGCTTTTGTAAAGATGATAAGTATTCTCCATGCTGACTCAGCTAGATTTCATGTGTGTGCAGTGAGCTGGCTCAGGCATACTCTTTTATTTAGAACTTACAAATCAGGCCGGCGCCATGGCTCACTAGGCTAATCCTCTGCCTTGCGGCGCCGGCACACCGGGTTCTAGTCCTGGTCGGGGCACCGGATTCTGTCCCGGTTGCCTCTCTTCCAGGCCAGCTCTCTGCTGTGGCCCGGGAGTGCAGTAGAGGATGGCCCAAGTCCTTGGGCCCTGCACCCCATGGGAGACCAGGAGAAGTACCTGGCTCCTGCCATCGGATCAGCGCAGCATGCCGGCCGTGGCGGCCATTGGAGGGTGAACCAACGGCAAAGGAAGACCTTTCTCTCTGTTGCTCTCTCTCTCACTGTCCACTCTGCCTGTAAAAAAAAACAAACAAACAAACAAAAAACTTACAAATCATCTGCTTTCCATTTTGACTTTTTGTTCTTACCCAAATTTTAGAAATTATCAGTTGCTTTAAGGAAAGAAAAATTGCATAAATACTTAACAGATTACTTCTTGATAAAATTTGAATGGAATTATATCAATTTATAATGCCAGTTAAAAACACTGTACACACATAAAATTTGCTATGTTAAGTAATGGTGAACATTTGAAACATTTGTAAAGAATTTAACTTTAGAATACTGCCTATGCAATCCTCTCTCAGTGTAATTTTCTTTGGTAGGATAGTCCAGCATGTAGATTTGGTCAAGTCTCCTTTAAGCTTGCTCTACTCTTCTTCTCATATTTAGTTAATTGTATTTTGATGGTACTTTGTGTAACTTGTAACAAGATGACTCATAAATCCCAAACTGTCGTTTTCTAAACTCGGAATTTAAATCTTTAAACAGTATTTTTAAAAAATTTTTGATTTTTTTAAAATGACATCAGCAGATATGTGATTAATTTGAAAGACTGCATTTATGTAAAACACGGGTACAAAATCAAGAGTTTCTCCTTGGATTCTTCAGTCTTCTCTGAAGTAAATAATAAGTGCTCTTAAAACCCGCATCTTATCCTGCCAAAGTCTGAAATGTGTTCATTGATGATTTAGTGAAGTATTTTAAATTTTATTTAGTTAGCCCACCCCTCTTTTAAATACTTAACTATCCCTTGGAGGGATATAGTTGGGGGTGTAAGTTCTTACTGGAGTTATTTTGTCACCTATTTTCTAACCTTCTTAAACTTTAGATTTTGTTGTTGGTATGTTTTTGTTAAGTTAAATTTTTAAAAGGCTGGCTTGATTGGAACTTCCTCCACTTTTTCTTTTCTTTCTAAGGGTTGTAAGTAATGACAGTGGAGGAGGGGACCTTACGGCAAACTGTCTAAAATGTGACCAAGCAATCTTGCTAGTAATTAAACAGAATTGTTTTTAGTGTTCATTCAGAGTTGTAGAAAATGTGAAAATTTTGCACTTTGTCTTTTATTACTGTAAATTTAAAGAACTTTTTGGTAGTGTTACTGCATATTCCTTCATAAAGAGAAAGGCCATTAGTTAAAACTGTTTACTAGAGAAAATCCTTGGTCATTTCCATTTATTGTTTTTTTTCTTGCTCTGATTTGTTTCAAACTTAGGGAAAATGGTATATTAGAGTGTGTTCTAGGAAATTTAACTAATTTTTTCACTATTAAGAAAATAAATTCTTAAGTTGAAATTTATCACAAATTAGGTTGGGGTGACCTACATTTTTGTATATGTGTGTATTTCTTAAATGTATAAGTGTAGGAATCTTTGTTTCATGAGCCTGGTGACATTTTACCGTCCTTATGCTAGATATTGGACAGTTACCATGCCTTTAGTTGTGAAATACTAGAGTACTGTTGCATTGTGAAAATGCTGGGCTGGTGAGTACCTCTTGGCATTTTGTCTTTATCTCATCACCTAATTTAAAAATCCCACACTTAATAATATAACTGACAGAAATGATTGTACCAGCTGATGAAGTAATGAAAAAGAAGAAAAAGAAAATATTCCTCCTTTCAATGGCATGAGTTTACTTTTTGCTTAAGTGGTATCTGTGTAAATTAGACAAACTAAATATTGGTAAACTCTGAATGCTTTTCCTGCTTTGATTCTTAGATTAAGAGGAGAATCAGACAAAATAGCACTGGATTTAGTTTTGAAATTTGATGTAAAAACATTTAGACATTTAACATACTGAATTACTCAATATTTGTAATCTGTGTGCATATAAGACACTGTGCTATGTTTTTCAACTTTGCCCAGGTGCCATTGTATGTAAGAAAGAACAGCTATTTTGGTCTTCATCAGCATTGCCTTCGGCTGGAAATTTGGGAACAGTTCACAGTAAACCTCTCAGAAGTTTGCAAACTGAAGTATCTGCAGAAACTGTAGCTATTCACCAAAAAACATACAGATTAGATGCATGGTATCATGAAAATTATTTGGTACAAAACACACAAACCTATACGTACTCTAAAGTAGTATCTACAGGTGCACCTTTGATTTGAACAAAATTCCAAATAATTTGCTGTTATACCTGCCAGATTCTGGAAAATGTGAATTAAAGTACATGTTTCTGCCATTTTTTCTGTTTCTCCCCCCCTCCTTTAGTTTGTTTCTTTTATGATATGACGACCTGACTATAATTTGAGGAGAGGGAGGAAATATTTTTAGGTAGTCTGGGTTGCTTCTTCCAATGTAATGACAAGTATGGCAGACATTCTGTGAAGTGCTTTTCAGACATCATTTAGTCTTCACAACAGTGCTTGTAGGTAAAGTACAATATGAGGGTTCTTTGTGGAAAGTAAGTGGAAAATAAAAAGGTTAAGTTTATTTGGTGCAAAAATTTTGAAATCCATGTACAGAAGGAGTCTTCAAGAAGGTCAAGAGAAATGAGTATTATGACAAAATGATGCATGGATTTCAAAAATTTTTTTCACCAAAATGAGCACCTTTTAATTCCATTTTTCAACAGACCTTTAATAAAGAAAACAGGATGAGAGAAGCTAAGTAATTTTTCCATTGTCAGAAACTGTGGGTTGTGGAACTGGAATTTGAGACTAGAAAATCTGACTCTGGAGCCTGTACTCATAATTTGCTCCATTTTGTGTCATTTCTGAAGTTGGCCTATTTCCGATTTAGCTAAAAAGTGGGGGCTTTAGGCATCTTTTGATTTGTATTGCATCACAAGGCTTTTAAAATATGCTTATTTTATTTAATTTTTTTGAATAGGTAATACATTCACATGGTTAAACAAAAAGGGACAAAAAGTTATACAGCAAATGTCTTCCTTCTTTGGCCCAACTTCCCATGCTGCACAGATACACCCCTTCACCTTAAATACCCTGTTCCTGGGTTCTCATACTTCCATCCACACTTTTTTTAGGCATTAACAACATACACAATTGGAAAATCTTACTTCTTGTCTCATTTTTATACAAAAAGTGGATTAAGTAGATACCATTTGCTTTTTTTCTACTTAATAAATTTTTGCAGCCTTCACATGTCATTTGATAGTTTCCTCAGTGTTTAGTGACTGTTTAGTATTCCACTGTATGGATGTGCTGTCATTTATCCAGTCCACTTTTTTTTTTTTTTTTTTTGACAGGCAGAGTTAGAGAGAGAGAGAGAGAAAGGTCTTCCTTTTGTGTTGGTTCAACCCCCAAATGGCCTCTACAGCCGGCATGCTGCGCCGATCAGAAGCCAGGTGCTTCCTCCTGGTCTCCCACGTGGGTGCAGGGCCCAAGCATTTGGGCCATCCTCCACTGCCTTCCCGGGCCACAGCAGAGAGCTGGTCTATCCAGTCCACTATTAATGGGCATCTAAATTGTTTCCAGACCTTGTTCATGTATCATTTCACATTGACATAAATATGTACCTATAGAAATGTGCATTTTATAACTTTTGAATGATACTGACATATTGTCCTCCATATAGAGTAGTTACTGGTTCACCTACCATTTGAAATTTATGACAGTACCTGTTTATCCACAACCTCACAATTATTAAAATGTTGGATTTAGACATTCTGATAGATTTTTAAAAATTAATGTTTTTCATCTATTAAGAGTAGGGTTGACCACCTCTTAGTGTGTTTAAAAGTTCATATATTTTGCTCATTTTTCCTACCACATTGTTTTGCTTATCAGTTTCCAGGAGTACTTGTTAGAGATATCAAAGCTTTGATTTTAATGAATTACAGTAGTTTTTTTTTTTTTTTCCATTCTGTCATCCATTACCTTTCTTAGGATGATTCTGGCATGCAAATTTTTTTTTTTTTTTACAATTTTCATCTAATTCAAGTTATCAATTTTTTGTGGTTCCTGGATTTTGAGTACTAGTAAGAATACCTTCCTCACCCAAGAGCAATACAGTAATTCTCCAATATTTTCTTCTGTAAATTTGTTTACATCTAAATTTTGATTCTTTGCCATGTATCCTGGATTAAGATATGTTATGAATCCAACCTGATTGTTTTTTTGACAGGAAGAGTTAGACAGTGAGAGAGACAGAGAGAAAGGTCTTTCTTCCGTTGGTTCATTCCCAAAATGGCTGCTACGGCTGGCGCGCTGCGCCAATACAAAGCCAGGAACCAGGTGCTTCCTCCTGGTCTCCCATGCGGGTGCAGGGCCCAAGCACTTGGGCCATCCTCCACTGCCCTCCCAGGCCAAAGCAGAGAGCTGGACTGGAAGAGGGGCAACCAGGACTAGAACCTGGGGTACCGGTGCCGCAGGTGGAGGATTAGCCAAGTGAGCCGCCCAACCTGATTTTTTTCTAATGAGTATGTCATTATTCCAGTTTGTTAAACAGTTCACCTTTTCCTCACTAGTCTGAGAGACTAGATTTATATCTAAAGTCTCACATGTATTTAGCTCTGTATCTGGATTCTGTTTTCCATTTCATTGGTCTATATTGTTTATTGTTCAGTGGTATCTCAATGTTGAAATACTTGAGCTTTATTTTTTAATACTTGGTGCATTGGTTCTCCCCCACCACCCTTTTATTTTCCAGTTTTCCTAAGTGATCTATTTTTCTATATGAGCTTAAAAAACAAAAGTCCTTCAACACTAGAGCACAATAAAACTGTCCAACTCAGCATTCTCTCAAGGTTTGTGCTTTTACCTACTTAATGTCACTATTCTTTTAATTTGATTCTTTACCTGAGAAAGATATATTACTACTTGGGTTAATTATTTCAGTATTTTATCTGCCAAATAGGTAAAGGCAAATAGAGGCAGGACACTGCCTGAATGGCCAGATTTCATCCTGGTGCTTCTATTTTAAGATAGTCTTCAGGAGTAATTTGAGGACTATTTTCATATAAAATCTTTACTTTCATTCTTATTCCATTACAAATTGTTTTTCCAAAATTTAGATGTCTGTCAAAAATTCTTAAGGAGGGGTGCTTAGATGAATAAAGACCTTGAAAAATCAGTGTGTAGGTAAAAGTTCAAGTGCAAGAAATCCCCTTTTAAAAATCTGCCGAAGAACAGAATTTGACTATGCAGTCAATGTTCTAGAAGCTGGGAAAATATCAGTGAACAAAGCAAATATCCCTGCCATCATATAACCTACATACTTTATAACCTAACTAGATTATATCTAGTTAATGATAAGAATGCACTCAAAAAACATTCAATACAAAAGAAATGGCCAGAAAATAATCCTGACTCACGGTGGAGAAGGTGCCTTCAAGATTTACTGTCTTCTTGACAGGGCCTTTAGGCTGTCATGGGCAAAGTTCTCCCCTAACATCTGTTGGTCAGGGAGGAGTCAGCACTTAAAAAGAAAAGCTGTGGTATTTTACTCACCCTGTGACTTCCTTCATACAATGTATTTCCAAATGGGTGGGTGGGCTACTACCTTGACAGGTCTTGAATCTGCACACCTGAAGCCCAGACTCTGGGCTAATGAATTCACCAAGGGGGTAGCACACTAAAGATAGTTACACAAACTTAATGGCCCTGGTAAAGCATTCTTCATGCAAAAACATGCTTTTTAGATGTCACTTAATGCATTCAAGGACCACCATGACTTGGGACTGCAAGGAGACTGGAAGGACTGTTGTAGATTAGTGGCATTCATGGGAAAAGGACATAGCAACAGGAATCAGTTTTTAAAAAGGTATGTGTTTGGAAGGGGCAGCACAGAATTTGAGGATCATACAGGATAAAGAGACATGTAGCTGAAGGGAGAGTAAATGTATGATCTCCAGTTAAGACTATGCTAAAAAGGTTCAGGAGAAGAAAAATCTGGATATAAAAATTTGAATACTTTTGAGTGGTAAGGCAGCCAAGGTCCAAAAGAGTAGATTTTGGAGGTAAGTTAATGTTGGCAAGGTATTAATCAGTATCTGAGAAAATAGAGGGCAAGGCCCAAACAGTTCAAGGAATAGAGGAACCAGGTAGATGGCATTAGGAGTTATTAAGTCACTGGTTTTGGATTTGAGAACCTTGGAACCCACACATGACATAGGCAGCTAGTCTGTGAACTCCATACAGAATGAACCCAGTTTCAATACCCTGGCCCAGAGGAAACTGATGGAGGTATTGAGAATCTGACACAGCTCAAGGTTGGGGACACATCCCCAGGGGACTTTAGGTGTTTTGATTCTTTGGTACAAGGACGCTTTGTGTAGCCCTGCCAAGAGTAGGGTTAATACCTGGGTGTTTCCGAGTTTATAGAGTAGGATTCACAGACCTGTGACAAGTCCCCAGTCCAGTGTCTAGCACAAGATAGACATTAATTTTTACTCTGTTATCCTCACTTTTCAAGTCAATATTTTCTCACTGTTAACCAGTTTATGATTCAGTCTTTGATGGGAAGAATTCCACTATTTTATCCTGATCCTTTCCAACAGCTTCTCCATTTAGACCTATAAGAAGTCTTAAGTATCATTTATGCACAGTTAGAAATGGTTTTAATAAAATTCTCACACAGGATAAAAAAATGGTAATGAATATTACAAGTGTCTGATCAGACCTATACCAGTCTATAGTATATCATGCAACAATCTAAATTGAATGTAGGATACTATATATTTTATAGTAAAGTTTAGTTGGAAATCTCGATAAAGTTTCAGATATTTAGATTCATTTAGTTCTAACGTAAATCTACCTGTACTGTTAAAAAATAAAAGCAGTATTCCAGTAATAGCCACTAGGTAAATATCTTTTTCTCACAACACTTGAAAAATGTTACTCCTTTCCTCTTAATGGGGGTTTGGTGTTGGCAATTTAGTGTTGGCCCAACACTATGTCCAACCAAGAGCAGTTGTCTTAGATTCTGGTGAAAGAAGAAATCCGAGGAGGCACTACTGAGTGTGCCAGCTGAATGCAGCTGAGTGTGGTAATCAGCACAGCCATTGAGAATGTGGCCGAGGGGTCTGGTGTTGTGGCATAGCAGATTAAGCCGCTGCCTGCAACACTGGCTGCTCCACTTCCAATCTGGCTCCTTGCTAATATGCCTGGGAAAGCAGCAAATGATAGCTCAAGAGCTTGATTCCCTGCACCCATGTGGGAGACATGAAGGATGATCCTGGCTTCAGTCTGGCCCAACCCTGGCTGTTGTAGCCATTCGGCTAGTAAACCAGTGGATGGAGGATCTCTCCCTCTCTTTCAAATATTTAAAAAAAAAAATAGTTGGCATAACTATGATTGATGCGTATACTGTAATCAAAACTTCCTAAGTCCACAACTGTATCGAACACACTCAGATGTTTTAATCATCTGTTCTAACAAGTTCATTGTACACAGGAAAAACAGCCAGTGAAAGGCATCTAAACCAATCAGTTGGAATTCTGAAGACAGTCACCTGCAGAGGTGGATATCTATTCCAGTAGTGACACACAAACTTTGAAATAGTTACACAGAAACATTCACCTGCAGCCTTTCAATGCTGCATCAGACTTAGATAAATAAGAGTTCAGCGTTTTCAGTGACTACCCTCCCTCTACATATTTAACTTCCAAATGATTGGAATTTTAATTTTGTTTTCCTTTTAAACAAGAGGATGTCTGGTTATTTCAGAACCAATAGTTGGCATTCCTTTACCTCTTAGTGTTTAATATCCCACATAAGGAGAAGTTTTGCTAGTGTACCTAGCAGAACAAGTAAATGGAGACGATGAAGGGAAATTTTCCTTTTCAGCCTTTTCTGACAACATTTCACATGTTATATTTGAACATTTACTATCAAATAAAAGTACTCTGACACAGTCTAGTTTTTTATATTTAATATGTGTACAACACTGAGGTATTTTAGCATTAGTTTTTAAACTGGGAGGGAGGAGAACAGGCACTTAGAACATATTTATTTTTACAATAAATCAATAGTTCAAATAAATACTATGTTGGTTTTTTAATCAAAGTGGATTGTAGCTTTTATCAGTTAATGCTGAGCATTTCAATTTTCCTGCCAGTAACAGAATTATAAACCATGTCTATAGGATGTGTGTAATTATATTACTTATAGTCTAATCACTCTTTTTAAAATTATCTGCCCTTAGCTGACCTAATTGAAAGACTGCAAAACTTTTTGAAGAGATCATTTAAAAGAGTTTAAAGCATGTGTTGAGACTGCCTTTAAATTCTCCCAAGTATTAGTGATAGAGATGATATAATCACAATAGGGTTTTACTTATAATCACTTATTTTAAGGCAACCTGAAAAATCAGCGCAGGTTTTGCTTCAGTGTAGAATTCTTCAAGTAACTTAAATGGTATGTGACCCACACATTTCCATGTACTTAAAGGCAAGAATGTTGTTACCTGGGGTTATGCAGAGTATAGATCTTCTATACAATTGAAGAGCCCAACCATGACTCTTGAAACTTGAGATCCCAGTTTTAAACATCATCAAAATGATGTTGTCTGGTCTCCGTGAAATCATTGCCCAGAGATCAATTATTCCTGAAGACCAAAATGGAAAGCAAGACATTTGAAATAAGGTACATGATGTACGTCAGACTTGTTAATTCAAGTTCCTTTCCTGTGTCCCAAAATGAGATTTCCTAAAGCAAGGCAGTATGGCACCTTCTCTTTGGTAATAGTACTTCCTCTAGATCTTTATCTGTTGTGGAAAATCAGAACATCTAACCTTCTGGCAGGCAGGGTTTTATGGCTTCAAACTTACACAGTGGAGATTTCAGAACAGCACTTTTGTTCTGGGCAGTAGTATTTCATGACATGTCTTTCACTTGAATGAAAGATGACATCAAAGCAATTGTCTGGAACATGCACCTCTACATGGATAAGACATAGGCATTATGCTAAAGAATACTGCAAAGTTACTGACATTTTAAACAGGCAGCTTCCAAAAGCTGTTTATATAGCCATTTAAAAATCATTATTATAAATATGGTTGGAGATTACAGAAAACACTATTAAGATTCCACATAGCGTTTTTTTTTTTTGGCTCACAGACTAGAGGCATTTACTGTTAGTGCCCTGTTTGGAACTACATTTTTTTCTTTGAATGTAATGAACATTCAGTGAGTTGGGAAAGGTATAATGCTGTAATCCTGAGGTAATGAATATTAGATTTTTATTGGGCTGAAAAAACTGTGCAAAATCTATGAATATAGCAGGAGAGGTTTAATAGTATGTCAGGTACATTCTTAACATTATCAGCTTGTTATTGCAGTGTATACATTAGTGCCTGATTCAAACAAAGTACCAGACTTTTGGCAGAATTTAAGAGATGCTTTGGGGTAGGCATTTGGCCTAGCTGTTAAGATGCTGGTTAGGACATCACACATCAGACTGCCTGGCTCCAGCTCCAGAAATCCAGTTGCTAATATGAACCCTGGGAGGCAGTGGTAATGGCTCAAGTGATTAGATTCTTGCCACACACACAGGAGACCTGGATTGAGTTCTTGGCTCCCAGCTTTAGCCTCTGAGGCTGCATTTGGAGAATGAACCAGTAGGTTAGAGTACCCTCGCTATCCCTTCCTCTCTACTTCTCAAGTTTAAAAAAAAATTTTTTTTTAAATTAAAAGAGAGATTCTTTGAAGGACCAGCTACCAGACCTTACAGAAACTCTACAGAGCTAGTTATCTTATAGTCTGTTATTACTCCATTTCATTTTAACTTTCAACATTGGAGCTGCAATTAGCTTTCTGGATTTCAGCTGTATTTAGGAGTCGACCGATGTGGAGCTCTAAATCTAAGTGACCTTGAGAGGTAAGAATTGGAGGAATACTTTAGTCCAAAAGCCTTAAAAACTGTTAGACAATATCATCTATACTTTTAAAGTGAATTATGCATAAAAGTCTGTGCAAACTACAACATATATTGTAATAACATTCTCAAGGAAAAACTCTAGTATACTTTAGCACTATTATTTTAAGTTATATAAAATACATCTTTATAAAAGTACAGGTTTTCTTTAAAAAGTTTAAATTATACCCATTGAAACAGGCTCACTTTTTAGTACTAAAAAGAGTTTATCAATCTAAATTATTGCTTAGTCCTATGGAGCCATTAGAAACTTATAACAAATAAACATTAAGTCTCGTTTCTTATGGAAAAGTGCCCTAAACGTTCAGTTGTCATGAAGTTTGTCTTTCTGAAGCTTTTTAGCTGAGGAATCTTCCATAAAATTGTTAACCAGTGCTACCCATGGCTTGGTTTGTCAGGATCCAAAGTGGAGTCTTGATGCAAAGTTCCTACTGGTGCCAGGAAGCTGTTCGTTTGTTGTCCCCAATCAAAGTAGTCTGGAGCAAAACTGAAAAAGAAAAAAAAAATTCAGTGGCTTGAAACATTATACTATGTCTGATACAGCTGGTTTGTAGATAGAACTGGGATTCTCTTTTATTAAAAAAGCTTTTATTTAATGAATGCATTTTTCATAGGTACAACTTTAGGAAAATAGTGGTTCTTTCCTTCATACCTGCCCTCCTACCCCAACTCCTGTCCCACTTCCTACTCCCTCTCCCATCCCCTTCTTCATTATGGTTCATTTTTAGTTTAACTTTATATACAGAGGACCAACTCTATGCTATGTACAGATTTCAACAGTTTGCACCCCCCCCCCCACGCAACATATAAAGTACAGTTTGAGAACAAGTTTTGCAGTTAATTCTTATACGACTCATTAAGGACAAAGGTTGGGATTTTCTCTTAAATGTAGATAATCCCAAAGTTCTTTGTGCCTTTTCCCACAAAACAGTGCTAAGCACGTCGCTAGAAGCCTACTCAGTTCTACTGAACTCTATAGAGCCCAGAAGTGTGGTACTACTAGAACCTTAAATCAGTCACACCATGTGTAGCACATATTTTGGCAACAAATTGTTTTTTAATCCTAAAGAGTATAGTTCACAATCTGTGTGTCTAGGCAAATAACTTCTGTACCTCAATTTCCACATCTGGAGATTGAGGGTATTATCAGTAGCAATCTTGTTGGGCTGCTGTGGGGACAAAGTAAATTAGTACCTGTGAAGTGCTTAGAACCACATCTAATACTTGTAATTGGCACTCAGTACTTGCCAGTTGTTTATCATTGTCCTCCATGTAGACCTGGAGGTGGTGAGGACTCTCTGAGCTCTCAAATGCCCCCTGGCAAGTTAGAGGGTAGGCCTGCTGCAGCATGGTATGGCAAACAGTGGACAGGAAATGCAATAGAGTAGCTGGGTATGAGAAGACTTTTAGGGAAGGAGTGAGCTCAGAATCTGCGTGACCTCAGGAAGGTCGAAGGGTGACTTCTGACCTGAGGTGGTCCTTGTTCACTGTCCCCCTTGCTGATGGGGTCCTTCAGTCTCACTGGCCTAGGGTTGGGCAGTCTTTTTTTCCTGACTGCCAGCCCATCCTCCCTGGTCCACCAGAAACACAATGTGGTCTCCCAGCTCTTCTTCAGTTCTCCTGCCCCCAAAACAAGGGCTCTTTTCAGAGCTCTTCAAGGGGTTTCTAAGGACTTTGACTATAGTTATAAAAAGTTATATTTCTCTTTTATTACTTCCCCCCCAAGAGGAAAAAGGTTTCTATTACAATGTAAATGAAAGGATGGCGTAAGTGCTTCCCTTCTAAGAAGCTCCCCTTTCCCTAGAACAGGACAGGAGTCCTGGGATGACAAGCAAGAGAGGAGGCCTGGCAAGCACCAGGTCAGTCCTTTAGGCTCAGCTGGCCCCTGCTGGCCTTGATGACCTTACAGCCCAGGTTCACAGGTGGAAACAGAAGGCATCTGATCCCTGCAGTCATGTGTGGCTGAAGCACTCAGGCTAAAGAAGGGGTGGAACGTGTTGTGACACAGCAGATTAAGCTGCCATTTGGGCACTGGTAGGTTCGTGTCCCAGCTGCTCCACTTGCAATGTAGCTCCCTACCGATGGCCTGAGAAAGCAGTGGAAAATGGCCCAGTCCTTACGCCCCTGCCACAACATGGGAGACGTAGAAGCAGCTCCTGACTCCTGGTTTCAGCCTGGCCCAGCCTTGGCCTTTGCAGCTGTCTGAGGAGTGAACTAGTAGGTGGAAGATAATTCTCTATCTCTAACTCTTTCAAATAAATAACAAGAAAATCTTTTAAAAAGAAGAAATGGAATGGGGATCCCAATAGCTCGCACCTCCCTGTTTTCAGACCATGCAGTGGCCAAAGCAAGCAAATCTCCACTGCTGGATGGGTGAGTGCTGTGGTTGCAGTTAGTCTCACATACTTGGGTACTTCCCTCCTGTTTCTATTTGCCTTCCCAACTCACTGAAGAGTGGCTGATGGAGGCTGAATTGGGAGCTCATTTACTGTCTTGCACACTCTGTGTATGCTGGTTTGAGCTCTTTATTTAACTGCCCTACTCAAAATATTCTGGCCCAAATCTGCAAGTAGATTTTCAAGAAAGGAGATGCTATTAAAACCCATAGGAGAGCAGAGCATAAGCGTGAGGCTAGGAGATGGGGTACTGATTCATAAACTCTTAGCATGACTTGAAATGAGGCTGCCTGTGCCAGGTCCCAGCCTAAGCACTGACTAGCTGTGCGACTGGGTACAAGTCCCCCAACCTCCAGATGCCCTGGTTTCATCTGAGATGTGAGGCCTGAAGTACTGACCTCACAGGAGTCTCATGAAGAGTAAAATGCTTGTGAACCTCTTAAACGAGTGTGAAACACACAGCAGGTGCCATGTAATATTTCTTAAGTAGTCATCTAAAGACTGAAATGAATATACTTCATTTAAATGAAATATTCAATTAAGAACTGACATTAAAAATTGAAAATTTCATCCAATAAAAGAATACTATTTGAGTTTATTCTCTGGCTTTAGAGCATCTGATTAAGGACCTCTGCCTGGATTTCCGAAATCATGTTCCGCAGAGTGACTGCATGGTCTAGTGCTCTGTTTCCCTCTTGGAGAGTCAGAGTGCATATTATCCTATTATAGGCTTGGAGAAATCCTGCAATCTAAAAAATGGTGATTTTCAAGTCATCATTTCCTTCTTTGTGGTATAGCTATTAAGAAAATAGAACTTGGCTGGCACTGTGGCTCACTTGGCTAATCCTCTGTCTGCGGCCATTTTGGGGGTGAACCAATGGAAAAAGAAGACCTTTCTCTCTAACTCTGCCTGTCAAAGAAAGAAAGAGAGAAAGAAAGAAAATAGAACTTCACAGAATATCATTTAGGGGACACTGTATAATGCCATTGGGTTATTTAAATTTCAGTATCAGTCCTATCCCATTCAGAAATGCTTCACCTGAGTAAACTGAAACACTGTTGCCAACCAGTCTTAGACTACCTCCAAATGCAGGGTTTTTATGTAGGAGTTTTAGTTTTAATCAATCAATTGCTTTAATACAGCCTTCTCCTTCCTGAACAAGGCTTCTCTAACGTGACTTAAGGTCTTACCTTCCCTGAAGTCCCTGAGGGGCAATGTTCCAAGCAAGATCATCATCACTGTCATATCGTCGAGGGTTGTCGAAGAAATAAGATCTGGGGCTGAACCCGTGGCTGGGGACCATTCCAGGGTTGGTCTATGAAGACAGGTAATCATTCAGCATACTTGCCAACACTGTGCCTCTCACATGATGAAGACTGTCATACGATCTTTCTTGCAGAAGACTAAAGATACTTTCCTCCTCTGGCTGAGGGCTGCACCTATTTGGCTGCAATGTTCATTTCAGTTGCTTCTGTGTTGAAAAGAGATTAACCTTTCCCTTTTTCTGTACTGACAAAATCTTCTATCCCCATCTTTTAACAGGGAATCATCCTCGTTTCAGTCTTTTACTGAAAAGCCAGACAATTCTCAAATGAGCCAAACTAAAGTAGCCCCGTTTTATATAAATCTGTATCCTGTGGGCATTCATAACACTACAATAATGATGTTGAAATCCTTTGGGACATTTTTCTCATCCTGCTTTCCTCTCCTGCCTCTATCATCATTTCATTCTGCCTGTGCACCCTGAGCTCCTCTCAAAAAGTTTCCTATGACTGGTCTCAAGTAAACCATAGATGTTCTTGCCTGCTTTCAAGATCACACCTGTCCTGGGGCAACTGCTGTGGCTCTGCCAGCAACTACTAAAAAAGTAAAGTCCCCTGTGGCAGGAAAGATTCATATAAACAGATGATCAGAACTAGACTTTAAAATAAAATGATTCTGGCACAGCGTTTGAAATCCTTGTACATATCACTAGTGCGGCTTTTGAAACAGCAACCAACAGTGTTTGAAATGAAGTTGCCATAAGATGAGAAATGATAGGTGAATTCCTGCTTTTCCCAGATTAAACAAATGTAAGGAACAAAGGGGAACTTATGCAAGGTGAGATGCCTTAAAATTTACTCAAAAATGTCTGTGAACCTCATACATAAGAATGAAGTTGGATCCTATCTTACACCATGTACTGGCGCTGTGGTATAGCAGGTAAAGCTGCCGCCTGCAGTCCTGGCATCCCATATGGGCGCCAGTTTCAGTCCTGGCTACTCCACTTGTGATCCAGCTCCCTGCAATGGCCTGGGAATTCAGTGGAAGATGGCTCAAGAGCTTGGGCCCCTGCACCTGCATGGGAGACCTAGAAAAAGCTCCTGGCTCTTGACTTCGGACTGGCCCAGCTCCGGCCGTTGCAGCCATTTGGGAGCGAACACCAGCGGATGGAAGATCTCTCTCTCTCTCCCTCTCTCCCTCCCCCCTCCCCCTCCCTCCCTGCCTTCCTCTCTCCCTCTCTCTCCTCTCTAACTCTACCTTTCAAATAATAAATAAGAAAATCTTAAAAAATTCAAAATAGGCTTTTAAGACCCACAAAATATGAAACTCTTAGAAGAAAATATCGGGGCAAGTTTTCAGGGGCAAGTACAGGATCTGGCAGGAGATTCTTAGATGTGACTCCAAAATGCATGAGCAACAACATAAGCTAGACCTCATCAAAATTTAAAATGTGCTTCAAAGGATACCATCATGAAAGTAAAAAGACAGCCACAGAATGGAAGAAAAGATTTACAAATCATGTATCTGGCATATCTAAAAGAACTGTTAAAATTAAGTCATAAAAAGTTAACCCAGTTTAGAAAGGGAAAAGAGAAGCCAACGTTGTGATGTGGTGGGTAAGACTACTGCCTGCAGTGCCAGCATCCCATATGGGCACCGGTTCGATTCCCAGCTGCCGCACTTCTGATCCAGCTCTCTGCTGTGACCTGGGAAAGCAGTGGAAGATGGCCCAAGTCCTTGGACCCCTGCACCCATGTGGGAGACCCAGAAGAAGCTCCTGGCTCCTGGGTTTGACCTGGCCCAGTTCTGGCCATTGCAGCCATCTGGGGAATGAACCAGCATGTGAAAGACCTCTCTCTCTCTCTCACTCTCTCTCTCTCTCTGCCTCTGCCTCTCTGTAACTCTGCCTTTCAAATGAATAAATAAATCTTTTTAAAAAACAACTCTCAAATTTCATGGTGCATTCAAGTCATCTTGGGTGTTTGTTAAAAATGTGCATTCCCAGAACCTACCCCAGAGATTCTGATCTGGGTCCTGAACGTGGCCTAGGAATGTACAGTTGCATGAAGCCCTTTGCAGGATTCTGATGTGGATGGAGAGAGCCAAGCTTTGAACATACTGTTACATGCATCTGCAGTGTGGCTCTCTAGTGAGGCTGAGTTTAAAGACTTGTTTTTACCAAATGAATTCTGAATACAAATGGTAGATAACATTTTCAAGAAATACCCCACATGCAGTGTGCCATTCAAAGCCAATGTGTAGGAGCTGCATTATAAATTTCCCCATAAAGAAAGATTTTTCTCCAGCAATTATACAGGTGATAGAGAGAGTATAGAACTAAGTCATGCAGACTAAACTTTCTTCTCCAAACTGTATGATGCCAGAGAAAGCCACCCTTGTAACAGCAATTAAAGCATGAACTCTGGTGCCACACTGCCTTGGTCTGAAACCTGGCTGTGTCTCTGCCAGCCACAGGACATTAAGCTCTGCTTCCTCATCTAAGAATGGATACAATAACAGTTTCCACTTTATAGGAATATTGTCAGGATTAAAAAACCTATTTAACGTGCTTAGAGGGGCTGGCGCCATGGCGCACTAGGTTAATCTTCCGCCTGCGGCGCCGGCACCCCATGTGGGCACCTGTTCTAGTCCTGGTTGCTCCTCTTCCAGTCCAGCTCTCTGCTGTGGCCTGGGATAGCAGTGGAGGATGGCCCAAGTGCTTGGGCCCCTGCACACACATGGGAGACCAGGAAGAAGCACCTGACTCCTGGCTTCAGATTGGTACAGCTCTGGCCGTTGCGACCACTTGGAGAGTGAACCAACGGAAGGAAGACCTTTCTGTCTGTCTCTCCCACTGTCTGTAACTCTACCTGTCAAATAAATAATAAAAATAAATAAATAAAAGTGCTTAGAAGTATCTAACATGCTTAGATGCTACATAATTGTTAGCTATGTTTACCAAATTCTTTATGCAACAATAATATACACTCTGGCAGTCTTGCCCAAGGATATTTTATGACCACCTAGTTTCAAGACAATTTGTTAATCCAAATAACTTGCTAATGAGCTCCTTCACGAAAGTAATATGCAAATGGGAAAATGTCTTTTTAATTAATGATGATGTATCCCTCACACTGAATTCACTCCATCATAAATGAGATAAAAATATCCTACAGGGCAAAATGGACCACTTTAATTCAGTAATATGTTACTGTAGACGGGCAGTTATCAATGTGATCCAGAGACCCTCAGAAGTCCTTGCAGTCCTTTCAGGGATAAAGTCATAACTGTTCACAAAGAGTAAGACTTCTACCCTGTCAACATTTGCACAAATGATGATGAGTAAAACTGCTGCTTTAGCACAGATCCAAGCAGGGGCACCAACTGTGCGAGCAGTTACTTATTTTTTTCACCAGCACATACAGTTTCAAAGAGAAGACAGCCTTACTTAAGAATGTCCTTGAATAAGCAATAAAATTAATTTCATTAAATCTCAACCTCTGAGCCCATCTTTTTAATTAATTATTTAACAATGGAATTCTGCATAAAGCACTTCTGCTGTAAGATGGCTGTTTGAGAACAGCTTCTACAACTGAGTTGTTCCTTATTTCATGCAGCTGTATCTTTACTTAGACTAACCATATTATTCAGACTTGGGTAATTGGCAGACACTTTTTCAAACATGAATGAAATGAGCTGTCACTTCAAGGAAAATGAATGACAGCATTTGTTACCACTGATAAGATTTGAGCTTTTGAGCAAAAAGTAAAGGTTTAGAAAACCTGCACACACAGGGCCAGCACTGTGGCACAGTGGGTTAAAGTCCTGGCCTGAAGCGCCGGCATCTCATATGGGTGCCAGTTCTAGTCCCAGCTGTTCCACTTCCGATCCAGCTCTCTGCTGTGGCCTGGGACAGCAGTAGAAGATGGCCCAAGCCCTTGTGCACTCTTGTGGGAAACGCAGAAGAAGCTCCTGGCTTCGGATCAGCGCAGCTCTGGCCGTTGCAGCCATCTGGGGAGTGAACCAACAGATGGAAGACCTCTCTGTCTCTACCTCTCTTTGTAGCTCTTTCAAATAAATAAATCTTTAAAAAAAAAAAAAAGAAAGAAAGAAAAAGAAAGAAAAGAAAACCTGCACACACTTCCATGACCCTGACAGCTTCCAATATGTAAAGAATTTTATGATGAGATTGTGGTGACACTGATTGAGATTGGGGGATGGGAGTGTTGTATAATGAAAGCATTTGGAAGATCCACTAAATTCAGTAACCTACTATTTTCCAAATGACCAATGCATGCTATTATAAAACCATGCATAGGTAAAAGATCAGTTCAAAGTACAATATAACCCAATGGAGTTTAATCAATCGATCTAGAAAGTTTATCAATATGATTTTAGATTCCATATTGTAACTTTTAAGAAAACCACATCTGTTGAGTTTGGGTGTGGTGTAAAAGAATTATGTTAGGAGGCTATTAAAACACTCTTTCTTGCAACTGTGTATGAGGCTAGGTTTTCTTCATATACTTCAACACCAGCAACATACCATGACAGACTGGGTGCAGAGTCAGGAGAATCCAGCTAGCTTCTCTTTAGCCAAATAGTAAAAAGATAACACAAAATTGTGAAACAATACCATTTTCATATTAACTTACTTTGTTTTGGAAAATCAGTTATTTTTCATAGAAATTTTAGGGTAATATCTAGTAGTTTATTATTTTTAATGACAAAATATTTTTAAATTTCTGTTTTAGTTTCTAATGTGATATGCACACCCACATACATAGCCTCCAGAGAAACACTTTTTGGGAGTCGTCAATAATTTGGATGTAAAGTATCCTCTAATCAAAAAAATTGAGGACCACTGCTCTTAATAACACCATAAACAGTAGATCCATTCAGACACAGTAGCCATGTAAGTCTGTACATAAGAATGTCTGAAAGATGACATGTTTCTCTGAATAATGAGATTCAATAGTATGAATTAGACTATCAGTGTTATTCTGCATTCATTTAATAAAACAGTGCTTTGAACGGCATCACATTAATCGGTCACCCCCTTGGGTTCAGATACTTAAGGATACTTCAAAAAGTTTATGGAAAATGGAATTAAGAAATGCTTATTTTGGTGCAAAATTATTGAAATACATGCATTTTTTTTCATAGTATGTGTCTTCCATAACTTTTTGAAGACTCCTTGTGTAATCTCTCCCTCAGACTGCCTTGGTTTAGGGAGTGTAGTTCCAACAGCACTGGAATATCGCAGCTCTAAATGATGAAAACCAAGCAGTGATGAGAAGGCCCATGGAGAGCCCCGCGAAGGCCTCAATGAGCACTGGGAGTTTTGCTCAGAACAATCTATTCCCTTAGCCAAACAAGGTTGCCAGAAACTTCAGCTCTCTTTCTTCAGAGAAGAAACACACGGCAACCAGACCCGGCCTAGAATCCACTGCCACCTTTTCCTTGTTTCTTTGGCAACACGAGGAAGTATTCAAGGTCTGACTTTCTGAAGCCTCCGGGAAGTCCCAATGCAGGCAAAGTCATAAAAGGTGTGAGAATACTACCCACCACTACAAAGAATGAAAAGGGAGGAATGTGACCCTGCCATCCAGAAAACGATGCTGGATTTCATCGTGGCTTCAGCCTGGGCCACTGCTATTCTCTATTCAAGGGCCCACTGGTCAAGCCCAAATCTACTCATGTACTTTTCTTCGGGTTTCATAATCAATGAGTCAAAATCCTACCACTAGTTTTTGTGGTTCGAATAAGCTATGGAGCAAACTGTACCTGGTTTTGCATTTTCTGTTCTGCTCCCATGAAGACATTTAGATACAGTTGTTTGAGTAGAAATGTGACCCACCAGAGAAGTAGCTTTCACATCCTTCCCAACATTTTTATTCATCTACCTTCCCATCCTCTAATTTCCATCTGGGATACTGTAGAAGTGGAATTACCATTCTTTCTTATTTTCCTTTGCTAAAAGAAAAACTTACCCATTTGGATCACAGCAAGTCAAGGCTCAAATAGGAGTGAAGCTGTGTTTATTAAGGAAAGAAGTTCTTCACTTTTCCCCAGACCTTGGGATGCAAGCTGCTTTCATTTCTTTTGTAAAATCACAGCTTTTGTAAAATAAAGCTAAACTGAAAAACACATCACCCTGAAAACAGAAGTAAGAGACAAAGAAAATCTCAAGAAAATAGCCAAGGGAACGATTGCTATCACAAAAGGATGGGGGCCGGCGCCGTGGCTCACTAGGCTAATCCTCCACCTGCAGCGCCAGCATCCCATATGGGCGCTGGATTCTGTCCCAGTTGCTCCTCTTCCAGTCCAGCTCTCTGCTGTGGCCCAGGAAGGCAGTGGAGGATGGCCCAAGTGCTTGGGCCCTGCACCCGCACGGAAGACCAGGAGGAAGCACCTGGCTCCTGGCTTCGGATCGGCATAGTTCTGGCCGCAGCGGCCATTTGGGGGTGAACCAACAGAAGGAAGACCTTTCTCTCTGTCTCTCTCTCTAACTCTATCTGTCAAAAAAAAAAAAAAAAGTTCAACATTAAAAAAAAAAAACAACAACAAAAGGATGGAAGAGGCCCTCTTCCCTATTGAAAAGCTAAGAAAACTGCTAACCGTCAAGTTTCATGACAGAATTAGGAGGTATTTGCTGCAAATATAAAATGGTTTACTCACGAGGTCCTTTGTAGGATTCCTAACTCGGAAGAAGTAGACTACCAGGGTGGTGGGTAAGAGCTCCCACAGGAAAAGCACCACTCCAAACACTACGTATCCGGCATCTCCCAGCTGGTTCTTCAGATCTGCCTGTGAAAGGGAGCAAGGGAGTCACAGACCACGGCAGAGAGGTCCTAACTGATTCCGACATGAACATGGATTCACTTGAAATGTTTCCTTCTCCCTGAAACCAGGTACAATAATGGTCTAGACCTCAGGCATGTGTGTTTTGGGGCACAGTCTTTAAACCATGTAGGGTAGACAAGTTTTTTCCTAAATATTCAAAGAAACTCCCCATGTCCGACGTGTTACTATGTCACTGCCACAAACTCTTCCTTATGGCCAAACTCCCTTCCTCTCCCTTAAACCTAAGCTAATTTTTTTCCCTCCAACACCTGAAGAGAATGTTACTTTACCACCTCCTCCTAAGTTCTTTACAGCAACAAAAATTAGTCTCCCTTAGTTGCGACCTGAGGATAAGCATGCCAATTTCTAACCTTCTCTTCACACAAACCATGTCTTGTTCTTGACTCTTCAAAACTTCCTGTGAAAAAGTCCTGAGAGTGCAGGGTGTTTGGCTGTGGCCCAGCGAACTGGCCAAGTGGGCCTGGTGAAGTCGTGTTCCCTCCTCCCTTCCAAAGAAGGCAGCAGAGAAAGGGCACTGCTGGGTTTGGGCAACCCTAACAGAGAGGTCACCATTTGGAACAAAGAGGATGTGCGAAAACTTTAAGTGGCCCATCACTAAACAGAACCCATTTGGGAAGTGAACCAGCACATGGAAGATCAATCTCTCTCTCTCTTACTCTTTCAAAAAAAATAAATCTGAAAAAACAAAAAAAAAAACAAAAAAAAAACAAAAAAAAAACAACCCTGTGGTCATTTTTTTTTTCACATACAGTACTTTTTGTCACTATTAAAGTCTAAATTTTAAACAGGTTCTTGGACTGCTGGTTCATATCCATCAGCTCATTCAACTTTAGCAACTGTCACATTCCCAGTGGCTTTCCAGAACGTCACCATGAAGCTCCATGAGTCTTCCCAACTCAAACTTGGGCTTCTTCAGCATTCTCACTTTTCTAACGATCATGGAGAGGATAAATAGGTGGGCAAGGCTTTCTGTCTTTCAATGCATTGACCACTTCTTTATTTTTTTTTATAAAGATTTATTTTATTTATTTGAGTTACAGAGAGAGGTGGAGACAGAGACAGAGAGAGAGAGAGGTGTCTTCCATCTGCTGGTTCATTCCCCAGATGGCCGCAATGGCTAGAGCTGCGCCAATCCGAAGCCAGGAGCCAGGAGCTTCTTCCGGGTCTCCCACATGGATGCAGGGGCCCAAGGACTTGGGCCATCTTCTACTGCTTTCCCAGGCCACAGCAGAGAGTTAGATCGGAAGAGGAGCAGCCAGGACTTGAACAGCCACCCATATGGGGCTCTGGCACTGCAGGCAGCACCTTTACCTGTATGCCCCAGAGCTGGCCCCTACTGCTGTTGCTTTCATCCTTTCTAGTCAGAACACTTTGCATGTGCCCCTAGTGAATGTCACCTTGTATTCACAGGTTTAGCTCATTACCAGCACTTTTATCCTTTTTTCCGCTGTCTTAAAGCACTGTTGGAATTTTTAATTTTTTTTTAAAGATTTGTTTGTATTCTTGAAAGGCAGAGCAACAGAGAGAGCAGGAGAAACAAACACACAGAAATATATATATAGAGAGAGGGCACTTTCATCCATTGGTCCACTCCTCCAAATACCTGCTATAGCTATGGCTAGGGCAGGCCAAAGCCAGGAGCTAAGAACTGTGTTCAGGTGTCCCACGTGCAGGCAGAGACCCAAGTACTTTCGGCAGCACCTGATGCCACTCAGGTGCATTAGCAAGAAGCTTGATTGAAAGCAGAGAGAGGACTTGATGCCAGCACTCTGATACAGGATGCAAGAAACCCAAGCAGTGCCTTAACCCACTGTACCACAAGGTCTGCCACTGTTGGGAATTTTAAAGTGGACTATACTCACATATAGTTAGATATTCAATATTTTTCAAATCAATACAGATTAATATTAGAGAAATTACATGTAATTCATGCCTTATCCATATGTCTCTTCTCTTCATCAATGGTCCATGAACTACCACAGGGCAAAGAATAAGTTTTTTTTTTTTTTTTTTTTTTTAATTCCCAGTACTTTGCACAATGCCTGAGACCAAAAAAGGTTGATATTTGTCAAATGAGTTCATGTGACCTTTTTTATTCCAGTTCAGTCTCATTTTTCATTTTCAGCTTTTGTAAGCATGCGTGCCTGATGACATTTCACTACCCTTTCATCTGCTTTATAATTTACAAGTGTATTTTTAAGAGAGAGAATCATGAGACCACTGGTACAATGAGCTTTTTCTACAACTTTAATATCCTCAGGCACTTCTGTCTAGATTTTCCTAAATGCTGCCTACATGTTCCGTTAAAATAAAATCTGGAATGTCATAGTTTTATGTATTTCCTGAAACCTAAATATAATTTACCTAATCTGCAAATTTCACCATTTAAATGCCATCTCACATTTATATTGAAGCATTAAAAAGATTTAAGTACTGCTTGACAAGAATCCCTATGGAGGCAAGAAATGAAGTGTGTATATATACATTTGCATATGTATTTGTACATCTAATGGTACTTCAAAATGTTCATGGAAAATCTGAATTAAAAGATTGGGGCCGGCGCCGCGGCTCACTAGGCTAATCCTCTGCCTTGCGGCGCCGGCACACCGGGTTCTAGTCCCGGTCGGGGCACCGGATTCTGTCCCAGTTGCCCCTCTTCCAGGCCAGCTCTCTGCTGTGGCCTGGGAGTGCAGTGGAGGATGGCCCAAGTGCTTGGGCCCTGAACCCCATGGGAGACCAGGATAAGTACCTGGCTCCTGCCATCGGATCAGCGCAGTGCGCCGGCAGCGGCGGCCATTGGAGGGTGAACCAACGGCAAAGGAAGACCTTTCTCTCTGTCTCTCACTGTCCACTCTGCCTGTCAAAAAAATAAAAAAAAATAAAATAAAAGATTGGTGGGGGGCGGGGATGGCATTGTGGCATAGCGGGTAAAGCCTCTGCCTGCAACACTGGCGGCCCATATGGTCACAGGTTCAAGTCCTGGCTGCTCCACTTCTGATCAAGCTCCCTGTTAATGTGCCTGGGAAGGTAGCAGAGGATGGCCCAAATCCATGGGCCCCTGCACCCACATGGGAGACCTGGAGGAAGCTCCTGGCTCTGGTCTGGCCCAGCCCTGGCTGTTGAGGCCATTTGGGGAGTAAACCAGCAGATGGAACATCTCGCTCTGTGTGTGTGTATGTGTGTGTGTGTGTGTGTCTTTCTGTAATTGTGCCTTTCCAGTAAATAAAATAAATCTTTTTTTTAAAGAAAGATAAATTTGGGGTCAGCATTGTGGTACAGTGGGTTGAGCTGCCACTGGGGATGCCATATTCCACACTGAAGTGCCAGTTTGAGTCCCAGCTGGTTTGCTTCTGACCCAACTCCCTGCTAATGCATCTGGCAAGGCACTGAAACACAGCCCAGGTAGTTGGGCCCCTGTCACCTAGGTGGTAGACCCAGACAGAATTCCTGGTTCTTAGCTTCCAGACCTAGCTGTTGCGGCCATTTGAGGAATAAACCAGTGGATGGTTTATTTTTTTTAAAGTAAGTTAATTTTTGGTACAAAAAACTTTTCAAATCTATGTACACTTTTTTTTCATAATCCCCATCTTCACAAAAATTTAAGTGCCCCTCCTTTGCATATATGGATTTCAAACATTTTTTGCACCAAAATAAATTTACCTTTAATTACATTTTTCATGAACTTTCTGAAGTACCCTGTGTGTGTATGCATGTCTACAAGAAAGTACACACACACACACTCACACACACACTCCCCCAGTTTTCCTAGAAGACATACATGGGACCTAGGCAGATGCTGCGATCCCATCTGACCAGTGAGGATGTAGATACCACACAGGGAGGTGACTCTGCCAAGGTCACCCAGCCATGCAGCAGCCGGGACAAGGAGCTCACACATCTGCCTGCTGCCCTGAAAGCTGCCAAGCGCACAGTCCCCACTGACCTGGTCTGATACATTGTACCAGTCATAATCAAAGGAATGGACGCTCTTGTTCTGAGAAAAGGAAAGGATGAACAGGTTGTAGCAGGCCCGGGAGGTGTAAAGCAGGATGACGGTGACACCGATGGCAGTCACTTGACACACGGAGGAGCCCTGGAAAAGAGGAAGCCAGAAGGAGTGGGCCACTAGGCCTGGGGAGCCCCCTGTGATCTCGGGGGCAATGCGGTCTCACAGGACCTTCCGTGTGACACTCCTCGCCGGCCTCAGGGCATGCACCCAACTTCCTGAAATTTCAGGTTATCATCATATATTCACAGACCCTAGGACGTGGTTTATTTTGTTAAACCTCTAACCGCCACTGCTCAGCGGCAAGAGGACGCTCTGGCTGGTACACGTGGCAGGTGATCCCAGGCCAGGCCAGTATCCCAGGGGGCTAAGCAAACACTCTCAGAGGGACGGAGGCTGGGAGACAGATACGCTGCCCACAGAGCTCTGGGCTGAGAGTACACGAGTCCTGGCCTGAATTACAGGGGGTCGGTGGTTAATGCTCTACTTTATGAAACTGTCCATTTCCCAAGTCAAGCAAAGGACCCCCTAGCTAGAAATGGATAGTTAACATGACCAGAAAACAAACTTTTTTTGGGTTTTGTGTTTGGAAATCATTAACCAAATCCAAGTTATTCTTTTATTTTGCCACCAAAATGAATTTTGTTAGCCTGTATGCCATACAATTAAACTAAAAGGTATTTTGACAATACGTGATTTATCCCTCCATTAAAAACTGCAATTCTGTTTTGAAAAGCCTTGAATAACTCCAAGAGAGGAGGCAACATAATAAAGATAAGGCAAAATCAAGTCTAAATTTTAACAATGAAAAACCACTCTGCCACTGTCAATTCTGGGATTTCTAAGTTGATCTCAATCACAGATGCCCTGATGAAGTCTTTGTTTCTGAAAGCAGAGGCACAGATTTCACCTGCTGATCACTGCTGAAGACACATCATCACGGGAGGGAGACTGTCCGTCCGGCATCTTCCGACACGTGATGGCCAGATGGACCACGTGGCAAAGGGTGGCCAAGGGGCTGGGCCATGGGGCACACAGCCACTGAATTCTAGAAGCACGGGAGCTGCAGATTTCACTCAGCTGTTTCACAAGTAAGGAAACCAAGGCAGAGAGAGAGACAATGGAACCAGCACCAAAGGGTAGAAGCACCAGGTCCCCAGCCAGCGATGGCCCTAGGAGCTGCTCTTGGCTCCTACCCCAGGTCTCCGGGCTCAGGCTAGGAACGCATCAACGAAGGGAGAGTCAGCCGACTGGGCTGATCAGAAGCAACCAGGTACCATAGCACATTTGCTGATTTGCCCTTCTTTGTAATTCTGGGCACAGGAAAGGGGAACACAGAGATTCTATAGGCTGTGAGGGAAGGCCATGAAAGAAAAGGGCCAGGATCTGCCTCTCCCAGCACGTCTGGTTCCAGGCACCAAGGCAGGAATGTCCTTAACTCTGGGAGCAGCTGCTCCTGCAAAGGAGAATCTGCTCCAGGGCACAGTGGGTCACAGCACGAGCCTCAAGGCGGGCCCACAGCAGTACCATGGGTTGATGGGCACAGCCCCCGGTGCCTGGTGCCCGCCATGAATCTCACCTTTCCAGCAAGTAGCTGGGGCCAGCAGCTTGGCCTCTTTGTGCCTCCACGTTCTTATCTATAAAGCGGGCAGTAAGGCCGGCGCCGCGGCTCAATAGGCTAATCCTCCGCCTTGCGGCGCCAGCACACTGGGTTCTAGTCCCAGTCGGGGCACTGAATTCTGTCCTGGTTGCCCCTCTTCCAGGCCAGCTCTCTGCTGTGGCCAGGGAGTGCAGTGGAGGATGGCCCAAGTGCTTGGGCCCTGCACCCACATGGGAGACCAGGAGAAGCACCTGGCTCCTGGCTTCAGATCAGCGCGATGAACTGTCTGCAGTGCGCCGGCAGCGGCGGCCACTGGAGGGTGAACCAACGGCAAAAGGAAGACCTTTCTCTCTGTCTCTCTCTCTCACTATCCACTCTACCTGTCAAAAAAATAAAATAAAGCAGGCATTACAATACTACCTACTCCCATGGAGTCATGAGGATGACATTAATTTATACACTTAAAGGGCTCATGAAGTGCCTAGAATGCAGTCAACGCTAGATATGTGCTCGCCATTAACACAGGGCCAATCAAGTCTACGGCTCCTTTAAAATGTGGGTGAAATTATTGCATATATAAGCCAGAGACATTACTCTCTGCCAGTAGTTGTGCATACCCGTTAGGCCATCTGGAATGGAAGCCTTCTGGAACACAAAGGTCAATGAACAACATACTGCTGTGTTTTGGCGTTCACAGTTCAGCTAATCATTAATAAGAGGTCAAATGCAAAGGAGGTGGGCTGTGTCTTGTTTGCTTGCAAACCAGGAAATGACAGGATTTTGACAAGTTTCATGGGAGGGACCTTGACCACTTCTCCCCCTACCTTGGACTCCAAATAAATGTTGGCCAAGGACATCTTGGAGATTTTGTAGAGGCAGATGGAGAGAGAGACGGCACATAGCACGAACAGCGTGTCGTTGATGGCCACTCGCACGGAGACGATCACCTTCCTCTCCCAGGTTCCTGTCTTCACCAGCACAGCGCAGGTCAGATTCACCAGGAGGAAGACAAGGCTGATGACGAGCGAGGCCAGGTAGAGGGGCAGCCTGGAACGGACGGGAGGGAAATTAAAGGCACCATTCTCTGTGTGCTGCCTGCAAATTCTGGGCAGTCTAGAAGGAGATGTCCTGTGTGCTTACATGCAAGAAGCAAGATGACAAAGGTAACAAGACTGAAGAGCCTGGACCCTGGCAGTAGATGTTCCCAGATTCCAATTACAGAGACTGACCACAAACTGTGCCTCAGGAAGGTCCCTGGGTTCAACTGTGAATTGAAAACAGCTGGGGAGGCCGGCGCCGCGGCTCACTAGGCTAATCCTCCACCCGCGGCGCAGGCACACCGGGTTCTAGTCCCAGTCGGGGCACCGGATTCTGTCCCGGTTGCCCCTCTTCCAGGCCAGCTCTCTGCTGTGGCCAGGAAGTGCAGTGGAGGATGGCCCAAGTGCTTGGGCCCTGCACCCCATGGGAGACCAGCAGAAGCACCTGGCTCCTGCCTTTGGATCAGCACGCCAGCTGTGGTGGCCATTGGAGGGTGAACCGACGGCAAAAAGGAAGACCTTTCTCTCTGTCTCTCTCACTATCCACTCTGCCTGTCAAAAAAAAAAAAATACTCTATCATTTTATATAAGGGACTTGGGCATCCATGGATTTTGGCACCCAAGGCTTTTGGGGTGTCTTAGAACCAGGCCCCCACAGATATCAGGGGACAACTGTGTCTGTATAATGTACAGTGCATTTTACCCCAAAACATCATTAATAAAGTACAGTCTGGGGACACTCGCTACTGTAGAAGTGATGACTGTGGTGAAAAATCTGCCACAGTAGGGGGTCAACATTGTGGCTTTTAGGGTTAAGCTGCCTCCTGTAATGGCAGCATGCAATGTGGGCACGGGTTTGATTCCCAGCTGTTCCATTTCCAATCCAACTCCCTGTTAATGCACCTGGGAAAACAGAGGAAGATGGTCCAAGTGCTTGAGCCCCTGCACCCACATGTGGGCAATCTGGAAGAAGCTCCTGGCTCCTGGCTTCGGCCTGGACCAGCTCCAGCCATTGTGGCCATTTTGGGAATGAACCAGTGAGGGAAGATTGATTTCTTTCTTTCTTCTCTCTCTCTCTCCACTTTCTGTAACTCTGCCTTTCAAATAAATAAAAAATAAATCTTCAAAAGCAATCTGCCATAGCAATGGTTCCAAGCTAAACAGGTATCAACTATCGATTTCACGGGCCATTGTTAACCTGTAGTTTCTCAGAGCTCCAGGCTTCCCAAGGGACCTGTGTAAGGTCTGTGCAAGACTTCTCAGATGTACTAACATTCAAGCCAGCAGCCTCAAGTTTGTCTTCATGATTATCTGTATCACATTTATTTCAAGTAGACATGCAAAACAGGGACAGCTTGGACTCAAAAATAGACTGGTTTAAGTTGAATATGTTTGCAATTAAAGCCTGAGAGCAGAAAACCATCAACTAAAAGTTGCTATGAAGCTAGAAAGTGATGCCACCATCTTCAAAAGCCATTACAGACCAGAACATGGGGACCCTTGACTATACTCCCAGCTGCAGACACGCCACTGATGATGAAGGGAGATAAGAGCTGGGGAGAGAAGAAGACAGAGAAAGGGTGAAAGACAGAAACAAATGGGAGACACACACACACACAGGAGAGCCAGAGAGAGATGCAAAGACATGGAAAGAGACAGAGAAGTGGAGGCCTCAGCTGCAATGCAGGGGCCAGCTGAAATTTTATTCCTTGCCCTCAGAAGCCAATGTGATCTAACAACTCTCTATATACTCAAACTAAATTGAATGGGATTTTATGTCTTGCAATTAGTAATTTACTACGCACTGGGAAAGTCTCTCACAATTTCAGAACCCGTGTTCTACTGAAGGAATTTGGCTCCCTGGCTCCCACTCATGCTGCTGCTCTTGGCTCAAATAGGACTGCCGTAAGGAAGTCTTTCCTGCACCCTACACACACACACACACACACACACACACACTCAATTTCCTCCAAAATCTGCCTTCCTGATCCCCTGTGCTTGACTTCCATGGAATTATCACAGTTTATAATAAAATAAATGGCAATGATCCCATGACTGCCTGCTTCTGCCTGGCTAAGTTCCATGAAGATCTCACTATGCAGCTTTGGCTGCTCCTTCAGCCCCTGCATCCACACCGGATGTGCCAGGGGCTCACACATTATGGCTGAAAGAGAGAGTGAGGGGAGGGAGGGCGGAGTCAGGTCCAAAAGTGCAACACTATCTGTCAGAACATGGGCTACCCTTTCACTTCCCACAATCACGCTGAGTTGCTGCCACAGCTGCCAGGTCTTCCATTTACTGGGGGAACAAACTGCCACAGGTATGGTGTCTTTCCAGGGAGGATGAGAGGACTGTAGGCTCCGCCCTCCACTGCCCTGGGCTGGGGCCTGGCTGCTGGGCAGAGGGAAGGTGGTGAAGACACGTGGTCAGGGACCACGGGCCACTCAGGGGTGGTAGAGAAGCTGCTACCATAGGAAATGTGTGTGCCCAGAGGGAGGGACAAAGTGTATAGACCAGAGAGATGAGAGAGGACACGCAGGAGGGACTCTGTGACCACAGGATGGCCAGTGCCAGCTACACCTGGACTCTGGTGTGGAGGAAGTAGATAGCAGTGGTGGAAAAGGAACTGGGCAGCGGCGGGGGTGCAGATGATGTGGGGGACACACAAGGCTGATGAGCAAAGGCGAGACTGAGGTGCCCTGCTGGCATCTGAGAAGGTGGTCTGTGGCACAATAGAGGGCATGGGCTGCAGAGACTTCTTGGGGAGCTCTCGTAGTAGTAAGAAGTGACAGCCTCAGGGACCTGGACACCCGGGTAGGCAGATCAGCCACATGCCAACCCCAGCAGTCTACCATGTGCACAGCGTCCCCTGGAGGTGGTGGGCAGCATCATGAAACCTGAGGGATTCGACATCTTGGGTCATGCTGCTCTCAAAGCTTTTCAAACAGAAACACATTTCTTGGAAAAAGAAACATGAACGATCTGCCAAGGACAGGCTGTTCTCTGGGACATGATCGCTGATGGAAGCCCTTCAAACACCTCACTCTCTCTTCTGGAGTCTTGGGCCCTGCTGTTCTGCGTGCCTCCAGCATCTCCCTGTCTAGACCATGGGCACAGAAAGGGCTGCCTCTGCCATCCATGTCCCCGACACCACCTCACCATGGCCGGCTCCAGGGAAGGGCTCAGTGCACCTGCCCTGTCTTCAATTCTAAGATCCTAAGATACCTCTTCGCTGCCGTGTTCCTGTTTCTGTGACCGGGCTCACCTTGCGTCTAACACGGCAGTGTTTCTTCTCTTCCCGAAACCTGCCTGAAGGGCTGTGGCATGCCCTGGAGCGGAAGGCAGCCTCAGGAAGCTGCAGGCAGCAGGGCCCCCCCCCCCCACCAATCCCCAGGCACCCTCCCCATGACCTCCAGAGAGGCGGTGCAGACCCATGGGCTGCCATTCCCTCCAATAACACCTCCTACTGGATCAATGGGTTGTAACGCATTATTCTTTTTTCTTTTTCTTTTTTCTTTTTTTCTTTTTGACAGGCAGAGTAGACAGTGAGAGAGAGAGACAGAGAGAAAGGTCTTCCTTTGCCGTTGGTTCACCCTCCAATGGCCGCCGTGGCTGGTGCGCTGCAGCCGGCGCACCGCGCTGATCTAATGGCAGGAGCCAGGTACTTATCCTAGTCTCCTATGGGGTGCAGGGCCCAAGTACTCGGGCCATCCTCCACTGCACTCCCTGGTCACAGCAGAGAGCTGGCTTGGAAGAGGGGCAACCGGGACAGAATCTGGTGCCCCGACTGGGACTAGAACGCGGTGTGCCGGCGCCACAAGGTGGAGGATTAGCCTAGTGAGCCGCGGCGCCGGCCCAACGCATTATTTTTTTTAAAAACTTTTTTTTTTTTTTTTTGACAGGCAGAATGGACAGTGAGAGAGAGACAGAGAAAAAGGTCTTCCTTTTCTGTTGGTTCACCCCCCAATGGCCGCTGCGGCCAGCGCGCTGTGCTGATCCAAAGCCAGGAGCCAGGTGCCTCTCCCGGTCTCCCATGCAGGTACAGGGCCCAAGCACTTGGGCCATCCTCCACTGCCCTCCCGGGCCACAGCAGAGAGCTGGACTGGAAGAGGAGCAACTGGGACTAGAACCCGGTGTGCCAGCACTGCAGGCAGAGGGCTAGCCTATTGAGCCATGGCACCAGCTTGTAACGCATTATTTAAATTTCCCTTTCAACAGCATAGATTTCTTAAAGGGAAACACAAACACAAAGCGAGCCTCACTATAGTTTCTACTTAGAAAAAAAAAAAAAGAGAAAAAAGTTGATAATGTTTAAAAGTCATAGTACTCGGGGGCACTCCCATGCTCAGGGCCACATTTCCTAAGCCAGAGGGATTAAGATACATAACACGAAACAAACCAGAAAGCACAATCAAGGCGGCCCCAACTCCAGCAAAATCTCAAGTTGGCAAGGGGAGATGGGTTTTAAGAGAAAAATAAAGTAGTTCATGGCTGGACTGAATCTAAATTATCTTCAAAAAACAGAGTTGCTACAGGAATAGCTTGGAGTAGAAGTTCCAACTAGTTGTAGATTGATGGCTTATATTTCATTTCAAGTGAGTTGCAATTAAATGAGGGAAGGCAATCTGTCTGGATGCCCACATACCAAAGCTCCCGAGGGAGAAAGGACGGCCTGCAGTGTGTGTGCAGTGGAACGTGGCCTAAGGGGCCGCGGAGAGTGAAGCAGATGAGACTGAGGACATGCCCAGACATGTGTAACCCCAGGACTTCCTTACACGGGGTAAGTCGATTATCACTTCTGCCTTGCGAGGCTTCTGACGAACCCTCACCCTCCAGCTCCAAGAAACTCCCTACTTTCTCCAGACCAAACATCTCACTTCTAACATCCACACCCACTCTATTTCTCCCTTCATCTCCACAAATTCCCTCCCAATAAAAACAGCCACAGATGTCAACGTGGCCTGTCTCCTAGGTGTATTCTGACTCAAGGCCAAGCCAGTACTGCTCCGGCCCCAAACATCTTCTCACCCAAAGATGCTACTCCTAGTGCTCAGAGGATGCAAGTCTGTTAAATGATTTCCTCTCTGAGCAGGGCTTTCATAGTCCATCCCCAGAAGGTATCTCATTACTTCAGCCTTAACCAACCATTGCCAAGAGAAAATCAGTTTCACGATCCAATCAGGATAATCTCCCCCAGTTGGTGTGAAGGGATGGAGGGCAAATGTATAGATGCGAAAGAAACGCCTGGCTGGTTTCTGACTGCAGAGGAGAAGGGGTCTTCTACCTGGACTTACTGCATGTTAACTATTCCTTATCTGAAGTATGTGGGAACAGAAGTGTGGGATTTGGGATATATTTTAGGTTCTGGAATATCTGCATACACATAATTAGCCATCTTGTGGATAAAACCTAAGTCTAGACATGAAATTCATTTATGTTTCATAGATACCATATACAGTGCATACAGCTTGAAGGTGATTGTAGTACACCTGCATTCTGTTTCTTGTTTGGGTTTTTGGGGGGAGGGGGTTGTTGTTTCTTTTTTGGAGAGGCAGAGAGAGAGAGATGTCCCATTAGCTGATTCATTCCTCAATTGCCTGCAATGGCTGGCGCTAGGCAGGGCAGAGGCTAGAGCCAGGAACTCAATCCAGATCTCCCAGTGGGTAACGGGAACCCAGCTCCTTGAGCTCTCACTGTTGCCTCCCATGGTCTGCATTAGCAGGAAGCTGGAGTGAGGAGCTAGAACGGGTATCAAACTCAAGTACTCTAATTCAGGATGCGGTTATCTTAACCAATATCTTAATCCTAGGCTAAACACCTGACCCTGGCCATATATTTAAATCATTTCCAGATTACTTATAATACTTAATACAAATGCTATATAAATAGATGAAGACATTTAGGGAATAATGACAAAAAATAAGTCTGTACATATTCAACATAAACACAATTTTTCCCCAAATATTTTCAATGCTCCAAGTGACTGTGTCATTTCCAACAACTCTACACACAGCATCTACTTCTCTGGGACATTTCCTCCTCATGGTGCCTGACACAGGACTGAATGGTCAAAGCTATACTTGCTGGAATATGGATGGGGGCCTGGCCAGCAGCCGTGTGGCAAGTGATGGAAACTAAACGCTGGTTAGCGGAGTTCTGGAAAACCAGGAGCCAACTGCTGGTCAGCAGCCAGAGACAGGGAGAGGGGTCAGGCCACCAGCTGGAGGGCAGGGCTACGGGGGCCAGTGCTTCCATCACTGCACCTGCAGGCACCTGGCCACATACGGGCATCTTCAGGGAAGATGTTTTCCTTTGGCAGAGGCTGCTGATTTCTCAGGTGCCTGAGAAAGGCTTAGACACAGCGTGCATCTCCTTCCTCCTGGTTAGCAAGGCACCAGGCTCTTGTTTCCAGACAAGGTGAATGTGTTCCAAGGCCCGATTCAGTGGCATTGAGACAATGCTTGCAGGCAGACAGGTGACAGGCAGGGCTGTTTCAGGGGCTCGGATAGGAGTGGTGATGTGTGCAAACCCCGATGGAGTAAGCGAGTGCTCTCATCTCCTGCTGTGGCGAGAACACCCCAGGGCACTTACCGGTATTTGAGCAACTCTGGAGAGTACTTTGACTTGGCTTTGAAAATCACCTGCAACAAGAGAAACACAGGGCAGTTGGGGCACAATGTGCGGACACCGCACACTGACAGCCTCTCCTGCAGTCCTCCCTTCCCTTGACCCCCAGGCCGCTGGGGCAGCTTTTACATTCTGTAAGAATGCCTGTGCAGTGAAACACTTCAGAAGGTATTTTTAAATGGTTAAAAAAGAAAAACGAAAATACAGGTATGGTTGATCTACTACTGCCAGTCGTCTTTTTTTTTTTTTTTTTTTTTTTTTAACAGGCAGAGTGGACAGTGAGAGAGAGAGACAGAGAGAAAGGTCTTCCTTTGCCGTTGGTTCACCCTCCAATGGCCGCCGCGGCCGGCGCACCACGCTGATCCGATGGCAGGAGCCAGGAGCCAGGTGCTTTTCCTGGTCTCCCATGGGGTGCAGGGCCCAAGCACCTGGGCCATCCTCCACTGCACTCCCTGGCCACAGCAGAGAGCTGGCCTGGAAGAGGGGCAACCGGGACAGAATCGGGCGCCCCAACCGGGACTAGAACCCGGTGTGCCGGCGCCGCTAGGCGGAGGGTTAGCCTAGTGAGCCGCGGCGCCGGCGCTGCCAGTCTTCTTTAAGATTCTTGTTTGAGGCGTGGGCACTTGGCCTGGTTAAGACATCAGGTAACACTTCCTCTTCCCATACTGGAGTGCTGGGGTTCAGTTCCTGGCTTTGGCTCCCAACTCCAGCTTCCTGCCACCATGCACCCCTGGAGGTAGCAGAGGATGGCTCAGGTGCTTGGGTCCCTGCCACCCACTTAGGAAATCTGGATTGGGCTCCCAGCTCCCAGTGATACAGGTAAGGAGACGGTCAAGGACCAAAAACAGAGGGGGAGGAAAGACGTCACCACATCCCCCCTCAGGGTTGCCTCTAAATCCCCCTCATTCTCAGCAACCCGAAATCACTACTGTAGCAGAGTTGCTGCCTAGAACTGGGGCCAACTGAAAGTATCCAACATGGTTGTTGACTGCATCCTTGCAGTGACCTATAGCCTATTACAATATCATTATAATAAAATTACCATTGCTGACACTCCCATTCCCATCATGCATCTGACATCATGATACTTCCAAGACTTCCTGAAAAGGTCAGGAAATGGGCAGTCACCGAATTCTTGGAAATCTCCATCCTTTCTTAGACAACTCTGCCCAAGGCACTACCCGTTATGCCTCCAGATCACATGCAAGAGTGACTCCGAATGTCATGGGGCACAGCTCACCTTTGACCATGCCCACACACTCTCACGAGTCTGTACTTCCACCTTGCTAATAAATCTTATTCCCCTGCTAACCTTTATCTATGTTTCATCCTTGAATTCTTTCTATGTTGGAGACAAGAACAGAGACCTGTAAGCCCCCTACCACCAGCATTGGTCCAGCCCGGTCCTGGCCTTTGTGGGCACTTGGGGAGTGAACTGGCAGATGGGAGCTGTGTCTATATTTTCCTCTCACTATGCTTCTTGAATACAAAATGATTTTCACTTGCTATAAGTATTTTACCTTCTTTATTAAAACTTTTACCAACACCAAATTAACATTCTTTGAATCTAAGTGTCTAGGCCTCAACTTTTAAGGCATATTTAAAATAATAAAATGTATTTGGATTATAGACCTACCAAGCTGAACTGTTTTCTAAAAAAGAATATTCCAGGTTGGAACTCCTCGAGATCTTTCGAAGCCTACGCAATTGTCTGCTTGCAGTGGGTACAGCATTGGTCTGGTGGAAGCTTCGAGAGAGACAATGTAGGTGTCTACTCAAGCTCACACCCTACAGATGGGTGTGGCCACTACTGCCAGAGCATATGCACTGAGATTTGGGGGGTGGAGGGGCTCAGGCTTGCTGGGGCCTCAGAGGGCTTTCTGGGAGGTGGAGGGGACCAAGTGGAATAGCAGCACGTGACCTCATGTGTTTGCTGTCGCTGAACCCCTGGTGTTTGGGAGGGCAGCAGTGGGAAAAGGAAAGAAACCATGGGAAAGTAGAAAGAGGATATCTTTTCAGAGATGACTGGCAGGTCTCAGAAGATTCCCAGTCTAGTAAGTTTTGACCCTCTGGCCAACATCACTCCGATTCTCTCAGCCAACCCTTCCCCCATAACATTTCTACTCTGTGTCTGTGAGTTTGACGTTTTGAGATTCTGTATTTAAGTGAGATCACATAGCATCTGTGTCTGGCTTATCTCACTTAGCACAATGTCCTCCAGGTTCACCACGGTGAATCAGTCTCAGAAGCCTAACATACAGTGGGGTGATTTCAGTCAAGAGTAATAAGCTGTACACCCCAAAACTGCTGAGAGAGTAGAGCTTAAGGATGTACCATATAAAGGCAGCAACTACTCAAGGCAATAGATGTGTTAATTAGCTTGATTGTGAGAATTATTTCACCTGACTATGTACATCAAGACATCACGTGGTACACCTTGAATATATACAATTTTTAGTTATCAATTATATCTCAATAAGGCTTTAAAAAAGACTCACATTCCCTACTTCCTAGGAGACCTCATCCAGTAGACTTTCTAAACACGTTCATGGCCTCTGGGACCTTTGACATGTGATACCTCCCTGGCACCCTGCAGTCCCCCCATGCACCCTACTCCTGGCCTTGCCTCTTCCTCTCAGTCCCCCTCCCCCACCCCATCACCTGTGTTCCCCACTCTTCAGCTCTCTCTGCACATGGTCCTCCTCTCAGGGTTTGCTCAGGCCCTGCAAATATTTGTCTAAGGGACAGAAACATGTGAGGTGGAATTAACTGAGCAGCAAGCAGGGAAGACAAGCATCAGTTGGGGGTGGGGCAGAGCAGGGCAGCTCTGGGACCCGGGGCTGGGAGTGGAGGTGAGGGACACGAGTTGGAGTTGCCTGCACTCATCCTAGGAGAAAGCAGGAAGAAGTCCACTTGCTGCGGAGGACCTAAGCAACCCATTACTCTTCTTTCCAACCCCAGTAAGAGTCCTCAGACATACTTGTGCAGAAGAATCACCTGGGCACCTTGCAAAAAAAGGTAAATCCTGCTCCTTCAGCTTCAGAGATTCTAATCCAGGGGGCCAGATGGGGCCCAGGAATCAGCATTTTAATAAGACCCCTGCCCCATGAAGCTGACACAGTCCAAGGACCACCTCCTGAGAAATGCTGATCTAAACAGAGCAAAAGTGCCTGACCTCATCTTCTTGATAGCTTTTAAACACTTTAAAAAAAAACTACGAAAATATGGGATCATGATAATCAGATGGAGTATAGGTGCATGGTCAGTGGGCGGGGGTGAGAATGCAAGTCAGAGAAACACTGAGTCACTTCCACAAACTTCTGACCAGCTGCCAGCATGGACTGTGAGCCATGCAGTAACCCTCACCGGCAGGTAGGGTGGATGCAGGTATTCCTACAGGCTTCACGGAAGCACCACCACCTCCTCTGAGCCTGCTCGGAGCTGTGCAGGTTGAACCTTCTGATGCTGTGGGAGAATGACCCGGTATCTGACGTGACTTTTGTCCCTGTCCTAAATCTGTTTTAGAAGGGCAGATGTAGAGGCATACCCATAAGTACACGAAAATCTTAAAATCCTGGGTAGAGCTCAATGGATGCACAGTGCAGTGCCCTCGCTGACAAGGAGCCCAGAGTCCAGCTGCATCTGACAGGCAGGCCCCACCACCTCTGCCTTCCCCCTGCCTCCTATACAGAAAAACACTGCCAACCACCTCCCTTAGGAACAAGGATGAGATTCATAACCACAGCTCAAGTGTTCTTACAAAACAGAATACTGACTCATGCAACCTACAAGTGTACTTCAAAAAGTTCATAGGAAATGGAATTAAAACGTAAATCTGTTTTGGCATGAAAGATTTTGAAATCCTTGTAAATTGTTTTTTCATAATACACATTCTCCGTGACCTTTTTAAAGTGCCCTTTTAAGACAATGCTCTGTGTTTAATACTACTCACAGATCTTGCTTCTAATAACAGACAGATTTCTTCACAGATATCCAAGATAGAACATACTACATTTTTTTTAAGTTTGCCCTTGTCACAGAAATATATAAAAGTGTTGTCTTCTCATTTTGCCACACTTCATAGGGCTTACTCGGTGGTGGGCAGCTCAGTTCACTTGCTCAGTCTACTCTTACCTAACACAACACGGCTGTATCCCAACATTCCAGGACATCGCCCATGGTGCCTCCCAGAAGAGCCTCCCAGCCAGGACACAAGTAGGTAGCCCCATTCTATGGCCTTGGCTCTGTGCCAAGTGCTGTCAGGAAGGTGGGTTACGGTCCTACTGGACGTACAAGGTCCTCAGCCAAATGCTACCCATCTTGCAGCTTCTGTTCACATGAAAATCATGTAAGAGAGAATGTGTGCATCAGGTCATGTTCATGCCTACAACAAGGCCCCAGCTCACTCCCATCACTGACCGATGCTGTGACTTCAAGGCTTGGGACTTGAAGAATGATATTCCCAAAGATCGGCAAAAGCAGGTGAACATTCCCAAATGGAAGTGGCGCCCACCTACCTTCCCAGTCTCCTCTATCAGTAAAACCAGAGACATTTCTTTACTCTCCCTGGCCTCTCAGCTCCATCTACACATGTCCAGTGGGGTGGACTGACTGGAGACAGGTGGAACAGCCTCCAAAGCCAGCCTGGAGCCCTGAACATCCGTTCTTGTAACTCAGTGAAAGCCAGGGTTCCCCACGATGGCCAGTAAGTACTTGCTCTAGTGTGTGATCCTTATAAACACTCATACAACTTTGCCCTGACAATTCCACTTACAAGAATGTATTCAGAAGCAGGGTTTATCAAGGTGTTCCAGAAGGACAGGAAATTAGAAATAAATGCTGTTAGAAATACATGCCACAGGATCAAACATATTTAGAAACTGCTAGGAAAACTCACACTTCCCTGCAGGAATTCTCAGAGCCTGTACAAGGCTAGTTGTTGACAATCTTCAAGAGAAACCAAGAGTAGTGAGCAGTTTTCCTTATTATTTCCCCACTTACAGTCTTTCTAATAATTGTTCCAAGAAACAGAGTTTGGAAAAACAGTGCTCTGGGAACTAAGCATGGATGCTCACTGTAGCCTTAATAATAGTAACAACAACAACAGCAAAACAAGAAGCAAGAGTGACTTCCAAGTGATCCTCAGCCTCTGCCCCCGAGAACAGGAACAAGATCAAGCCCACAGGGTTCATCAATCCAGACCCAAAAAGGAAGAAGAACTTATGTAATCTAAGAAGGCATAACTCAAAAACCCCAACTCATTTCATCATTATGTGCACATCCCAGATGGAGGGATATCTGATATTCAAGAAAAGTCATTTTGATTCTCTCAAGCTAAAAGCTCTAAGGATAACATCAAAAATAAAAAGCCTTATCAATTGCTTATAAAAGTTGTGTCCACTTGGTAATTCATGACCATTATGTCTTGAATTCAGCTGAGCCTTTTCAAGCTGTGCTTAGAAACTCTTCCTTAATCCTTTAAATTAATCTGTGAATTAAGTTCCTTAAGAGTTGTATTTAGGTGCCAGCAATATGGCGCAGTGGGTTAAGCCATGGCCTGCAATGTCAGCGTCCCATAGCGCCAGTTTGATTCCCAGCTACTGTACTTCCAATCTAGCTCCCTGTTAATGTGCCTGGGAAAGCACCTGAAGATGGAACAAGTGCTTGGGCCCTGAATTCATATGGGAAACCAAGGTGGAGCTCCTGACTCCTGGCTTTGGCCTGTCCAAGCCCTGGCTTTAGTAGCCACTTGGGGGAGTGAACCAACAGATGAAAATCTCTCTCTCTCTCTCACTGTAGCTGTGTTCCAAGTAAATAACTTAATCTTTAAAAAATAATAATACTTTTATTTAAATTCTAATTAACTAAATCATTTTTTAAAAAGTATTTAAGCCCCTGGAATTTAAACTAGAAAAAAAAGACAGCAAGCCTTCAAAAAGTCTATGGAAAATGCGTATTATGAAAAAATTGTGCATGGGGGACCAGTGTTGTGGCACAGTGGGTTAAGCTGCCACTTGTTTTTTTTTTTTTTTTTTTTTTTGACAGGCAGAGTGGACAGTGAGAGAGAGAGAGACAGAGAGAAGGGTCTTCCTTTGCCGTTGGTTCACCCTCCAATGGCTGCCGCGGCCAGCGCTGCGGCCGGCGCACCGCACTGATCCGATGGCAGGAGCCAGGAGCCAGGTGCTTTTTCCTGGTCTCCCATGGGGTGCAGGGCCCAAGCACCTGGGTCATCCTCCACTGCACTCCCTGGCCACAGCAGAGGGCTGGCCTGGAAGAGGGGCAACCGGGACAGAATCCGGTTCCCCGACCAGGACTAGAACCTGGTGTGCTGGCGCCGCTAGGCAGAGGATTAGCCTAGTGAGCTGCGGCGCCGGCCTAAGCTGCCACTTGTAACACCGACATCCCATGTTGGAGTGTCAGTTCAAGTCCTGGCTGCTCTGCTTCTAATCTAGCTCCCTGCTAAAACACCTGGGAAGGTAGCAGATAATGCTTGGGCCCCCGCAACCCTATGGGAGACCCAATAGGAGTTCCTGGCCTCCTGACTTTGGCCCACTCTGTGGCCATTTGGGGAATCCACCAGTGGACAGAAGATCTCTCTGTCTCTCCCTCTCTCTCTATTGCTCTGCCTTTCAAATAAATACTTTTTTTTTTTTTTTTTGGACAGGCAGAGTGTACAGAGAGAGAGAGAGAGAGAGAGAGAGAGAGAGACAGAGAGAAAGGTCTATCCTTTTGCCGTTGGTTCACTCTCCAATGGCCGCCATGGCTGGCGTGCTGCGGCCGACGCACCACGCTGATCCGAAGGCAGGAGCCAAGTGCTTCTCCTGGTCTCCCATGCGGGTGCAGGGCCCAAGTACTTGGGCCATCCTCCACTGCACTCCCGGGCCACAGCAGAGAGCTGGCCTGGAAGAGGGGCAACCGGGACAGAATCTGGAGCCCCAACCGGGACTAGAACCCAGTGTGCCGGCGCCGCAAGGCAGAGAATTAGCCTATTGAGCCATGGCGCCAGCCCAAATAAATACATCTTAAAAAGACTTATGCATGGATTTCAAGAATTTTCTGCATTGAAGTAAATTCATCTTTTTAGTTTTCCACAAACGTTTAAGTACCGTCATATATTTACTGAATTATATATTTCATATCTATATAATTTCATATATATATGTGTGTGTGTGTATATATATATATATATATATATATATCTCCAGTATAACTTATGCCCTCATTAACTACAAGGCATAAATGTTTGAATCAAGTTTGCAAAATGTTAAATCCCAGGGCAGGCATTTGGTGCAGCAGTTAAACCACCAGTTCCGACAGCCACATCTGCACCACAATACCGGCCGCAGCCAGTTTTTTCTTGTTTTCCACAACTCCGGAGCCCAACCCAGTATCTTGTGCAAACTCAGTGTCTGGTGTTGGCTGACCTGACCACAGTCTGGAGTGGCGAGGACCTGAATTTTTTTCTGGCTCCATCTGTTCCTTAATCTCTCACATAAAGGGTCCATGTCTTCCTCTTTTACATTCTTGTCTACTTCTGCACTGTGCGGTGAGTGCCCACACTGTCCAGAGCACTGTAAAGTATGGGAAAGCCTGCTTCCCTCCGGAGCCTTGGCCCCTCCCAGTCCAGTTCCTGTTGAGGTCAGCAGGAGTCGTGCAGACTGAAGGAGATGTGCAGCCAGATAAGAGTTCCCAGCTGGCAGCAGCGCAAGAGCCAGCCCAGGAGGTTTCCTTCAAGTTCTGGGTGCCAACCAGTTTTTAATGAGTCTCCTGGAACACAGAGTCCATGTGTGGGTAGGAGAGTCTAGATTTTTCCCCACATTTTAATTTATTAATATATTTAAAAGGCAGAGAGAGACAAACACATACATACACAGAGAGAGAGAGACACACTCAGATCTTCCATCCATCAGTTCATTCCCCAAATGCCAGGGCAATTTGGGAATCTGGAACTCCTCCATCCAGGTCTCCTGAATGAATGGCAGGGACCCAATCATTTGGGATAGCACCTGCAGCCTGCCAGGGTGTGCTTTAACAGGAAGTTACAATTGAATGTGGAGCTGGGACTAGAACCCATACAGGATGCCTGTTTGAGTCTTGGCTGTTCCAGTTCCAATTGTGTTCCCTGCAAAAGCTCCTGGGAAAGCAGAGGAAGATGGCCCAAGTACTTGGGACCCTGCTTCCCATATAAGAGACCTGGATGGAGATCAAACCTCCTGGCTGGCCCAGGCCATTGTGGACATTTGGGAAGTGATCCAGCACACAGAAGATCTCTGTGTGTGTGTGTGTGTGTGTGTGTGTGTGTGTGTCTGTGTCCTCTCACTGCCTTTCAAACAAATAAATCTTCAAAAAAAATCAGAAAAGAAAAAGCTGAACCCTGACCTACAGAAACAGAGTCACAGACACATCAGTCAGTATGCACCAGTGATGTGAGGAGGTGAGGTGATATGAGGTGTGTGTGGTAGGGGGGATGAGGTGCTGTGGTGAGGTGGGAGGTGATATGGGGAGGTGGAAAGTGATGTGAGGTGTGAGGAGGTGTGAGGAGGTGTGAGGAGGTGTGAGGAGCTCTGAGGAGACCTTGGCAGGTACTAGGAGTTACGGGGAGGGATGAGGAGGTGTGGAGAGGTGTGACATGGTGTGACGTGTCAGAGGTATGGGGAGCTCCAAGGAGGCATAGAGCGGTATGATCTGAGGGGATGGGGTGGGGTGGGGTGAGATATGGGGAGGTGAGGAGCTGTGAACAGGTGTGACGGTGAGGGCAGGTGGCCTGAGGGACCCTGGGAGCCTCAGGGAGAGGAAGAGTGGTGGCACTGGAAGGCCCAGCTGGGGTGCAAGTCTGGGCCAGGAGGAAAGAGCCAGAAGCAGTAAAGGAGCGGTCTATCCCTGGGAGACAGCCTGAGAGGGTTTTCAGAACAGAATGAACACAATTAGAAATCTGATCTATGCTTGGCGAGAGGTGCAAGGGTGGGAAAACAGAAGTGAAGGGCCTGGATTACGGGTGGACAGAGAAGTGGACACCAGGGCTGTGCTTAAGGGCATATCACAGACAGGAGTGGATCAGTGGCTCCCTAGCCCTGGTGGTGGGGGACCAGGGAGGAACGAGGAGGAACTGCTAATTGGTACAGGGCTTCTTTTTAGGGTGATGGAGAAATTAAAGACCTGTGGTGATGGTTATGCAACTCTGATAGCACACTTTGAAATGGGGAACTCTTATGAAATGTCAATCATAGCTCAATAAAGGTGTTATTAAAAAAAAATAAAGGAGGAAGGTAGACAAGGAGCAGCCCCCTCCAAGGTCAAGGGCTTGAGGAGAGAGGCTGGGGGCGGGACCGTCTGCTTTGCCAAGCAGTGACAGAACAGCTCTGGCAGGCTGAGAAGGGCCTTGGAGGGAAGCAGGCCGATGCCAGCTGCAGGCAGGAGGAAGTGAACCGGGGAGGCACGGCCGGGGCATAGGCTGCTCTTTAACACCCAGTAATGGTCAAAGGCAAAAGCTTGTTCAAGGGGGCAAGGCCCTAGTGCTTAAAATCGGGAGATCTGAGCAGGACCTGAGAACAGCAGAGGCGGGGGGTGGCACCCTTAGGAGGGAGGAGAACACCTGGCAGGCCCAATGGGGACACTGAGGCAGAAGACAGGGGACAGCAGTGGGAGGAGCTGGGGGAGGGAGGGCAGGGTGGAGGCTCCAGCTGCTTCTCAGGGGACTTGATCAGTGAATAAAGGAGGGTCCCATCTGCCTTCCCTCCCTTCTCCCCCCTTGGTCATCTACACAGCCTCTAAAAACCCCAGCATTCTAGACGGGTTCCCCCACAGTGGTAGAAGAGACCAGAGGAGAGGGGAGGGGACAAGATCAGGCCTCAAGGAGAAACAGGAAGTAGCACCGGCTCTCATCAGAGTCCCTGAAGTCTGGGCACCATTTCTTTGGCATTTCAAAGTCCTACCTAGAATCTTAGTGGACCTTGCCCAGGCCTGGGCACCACGCTGAGTGACCGTGGCTTCTCAGAGGATTGCTGCACACTGAGCTGCCTGGGAGATGCCCCCGGCTGGTAGGCTGCAGGCAGGCAGAAGTGGCTGGGAATGGCCCACAACGGGCCAAGGTGGCCTCCTGCACTTCCCCACCTGTGGGTGGCCCCAGTGCCCCCTCAGGATGCCCAGGTCCTTCACCTCACCCTTCCAGATGACGCAGGGTCCTGCCTGTGACGTACTTCCTGGGACAAAAACAGAAAGGCTTTCTAAGCAGCCGCTGAACTCTGCCCCCTCCCTTAATAAACCATTCTGTTAACACACCATTCACTGCTTCCTTCCCACCCTCTGAATTCTTGTCTGCCTACGTCTTCAGCCACTACCTCGAGCAGGCCTCTGCTGGCTCATAACCACTTGTGCAAATGCCATGTTCAAAAGCAGCCTCTGCTATCGACAGAGGCAACAAACATGACGACAACAGGAAGCACTATTGGCTTTGTAAATCCCCGCACATCATGATCCATGCCCTGGGGGCTCCCCTTCTGTGCACCCCACTGCCTGCCACTCCACCCCACAGGATAAACAGGCCCAGGGGACTACACAATCCTCCCACCCTTAAAAAGTTCATCATCCCTGACCCTATGCACCCCAGGCCTGGGCCCAACAGTAGGTTTGCACTAATATTATTAAACATCCCGGAAGTTACACACACAAGGGAACACTGCAAACACTTGTGTGTACACCACTCTGTTCAGTTAGTCCTCAACACTTCACCATGTTTGCTTTTTCCCCCCTTAAATTCAAGAGGTAAGAATGAGTTTTCCCATCTGCTGGTTCACTTCTCGGTATCTGCAAAGACTGGGACTGATCCCAGGAACCGCGAACTCAACTGAGGTCTCCAGTGGCAACTGCAGGGACCCAACTACTTGAGCCATCACCTGCCGCCTCCGAGGATCTACACTGGCAGAAGGTGGGAACCAGGAGCCAGAGCTGGGACTTGAATGCAAGTGCTCGATGGGCATGTTAACCGATGTTCTGTCAGGCCAAACGCCTAGCCTTTTTTCTTTTTTTTTAAAGATTTGTTTATTTATATATTTGAAAAGCAGAGTTACAGAGGCAGAGGCACAGAGAGAGAGAGAGAAAGAGGTCTTCCATCCACTGGTTCACTCCTCAAGTGGCCACCATGACCGGTGCTGGGCTGATCGGAAGCCAGGAAACTGGAGCTTCTTCCAGGTCTCCCACATGAGTCTCCCACAAGGGCTTGGGCCACCTTCTACTGCTCTCCCAGGCCACATCCGAGAGCTAGATCAAAGTAGAGCATCTGGGACACGAACCGGCGCCCATATGGGATGCTGGGACTGCAGGCAGCGGCTTTACCTGCACAGCCTCAGGTCCCTCTTTTATTGTTTTTAATAAATAAAAGTAACATAGCTGAAACTTGTAGCCTACCCTCCCTGGTCATCACTCCCTTCACTTTGGTGTTTTATAGCCCAGTAGTCTTATTCATTTACCAATATATTCATAAATAATATGCATTCCTATCTCTCAAGGTGTTCTACCTCACATAAATGTACTTTCTGGAGCCTTCTGCAGCCTGTCTGTTCACCCACAATTACTCGGTTGGAGTCTGTCTATACGGAAACCCATGGCTCTAGGTCTTGCATTTCAGGATGGCACAGCACTTACCACTGTATGAATAAGCCAGGCTGCCCATCCATCTCTGGCACAGGGATGTCTAAAGAAGGCTAAGAGGGTGCAATCTGGAGGTGCTGACTTGGCTTGAACTCTGGCTTCATCAGTTATCAGCTGTGCGACCTTGGAAAAGTCACCTGACCTCTCAGTGCTTGTAATGTCTCATCTGCAAACTGACACTGATAATGGTCCTCATCTTATATGTCTTTGGGTGCATGAACACATGCAGAGTACTTAGACTAATGCCTGTTGCTTTGTAGGTACCAAGTATGTATGTGTCTGTGTCTGCTGCTCCCACGCCACTGCTGCTGCAGTTATGACTATTTCTCCTCCTTTGGTCCTCCATGGTTCTAAATACAACACTACTGGACCATGATCACAAATGCTCTCTTAAAATTCTGGGAGGTACACACACACACACAGAGAGAGAGAGAGAGAGAGAGAGAGAGAGACAGACAGACAGACAGACAGACAAAGAGAAAGCTCCCATCTGCTGGCTGACTGCCCCAAAACCAGCAATGGTTGAGGCTGGGCCGAAAGAGAAGCCAGGAGTCTGGATCACCCCCATTGGAGGCTGGAACCCAATTACTTGAGGCATCACTGCTCACTGTGCCTCTCATAGAGTGTGCACTAGCCAGGAAGCTGGAGTCGGGAGCCAGAGTCGGAAATTGAACCCAGGCATCCAGATGTGGGAAACAGCCATCTTAACCACTGGGCTAAGCACTCACCCCCCAAGACGCTTTCTTGACTATAAAAGGCACTTTTCGTACTGCACAAGGTGAGGAACCACTGACACATTCAACATCGCTCACAGGCCCTCTTTGCTGCCTACTTCCCGAAATACTGGGGAAATCATGCAAACCCCAAGGCTGTCGTGTCCCCAAGTGACAGTCGTGAGTCAGCTCTTCAGTCTGGGTTTCTACATCCTCATTGACCAGAGTAACAGTCAGGAGGCCCTGGAATCCCGACTCCTGCAGCTTCCCCCCAGGTTGTCTCTCGGGGACCTGCATTTGACCCTCCAGGACAGCAAGGGCAATGCCTATGTGGCCACTTAGGATTTTCTTCCCTTCCACATGTCCGATAGGAGCCAGGACCAGGGAACCGCTGTAGCCCGATTCTGACTTCTGTGTCCACAGCACTGGGGCTGGCAGGCCTGCTGTGGCTGTGCTGCACACAGGGAAATCAGCAGGTAGGGCCAGAAGCAGCAGTGTCCCCCCCCACCACCACCACTCGGGGACACCTGTAGGACTCTGAGGAAACTCTGAGACACACTAATTTTTCAGCTGACCTCAAACCAGCTTGAACAGAAGAGGCTGAGGAGCACCGATTCCAGAGAGATGCATGGTCTAATCGAAGCTGGTCAGTTTACACAAGCCTCTGGTAAAGCCACAGGGGATCTCATGGCATTGAGGAGGCTCTGTCAAAGAAGGGGCAAGTTAAGCGTTTTCCCCCTCATTTTCTTCTGTAAACAGAGCTGGCGAGGGGGAAGATAGCTAATAAGCAAACCTGCAGTTTCCCAGGGCGTACACCGTCACCTGAAACCACACCATGCGGCAGACAGCCTTGCTTTTGGCAAAGGTGTGGTGGGTGCACACATCCTTTGTGAGTGGCAGACACTGACGGGCAGCTTTGCTCTTGGCAATGGTATGGCGGGGGTGTGCTGTCACTGGTGGGTGGCAGATGCTGTGGCTGACCCCCCAATATCCTTGCTCTCTCATCAATCCAAGAAAACCCCAAACCTGTCCAAAATGCTATACGTTATCTTATTTCTGGACAACGAGACGAAGCAGAAGTCTGCAAGGGATTTCTGGGACTATCTGTGCCTCTCGAAGCATCCTCGTTATTGTTCCCTGTCTTCTTCCTTCATATTCCTCTGCCTGGCATTCTGGGTGACCCCAGGGACGGAGCCCCCATCTATAGCCACAAGCCGACAAGCAGGAAGAGAAAAGCTCCCAAGGAAAGGCAACGTGTGACACCAGCCCTGGACCTTGACCAAGGCTTCCTGCCCAGTGAGAGAATGACACTGTCTTTGGGTAAGCACAGTCTGGGCGTCTCTGTTACACGCAGCCAAAAACAATCTCCTGGGGCCCAGGGCCTCTCCCACAGGCTGGAAGCACAGACTTCCACCTTTCACAAGCAGGGACTAACCACGGTGTTCTACCCTACTGAGAAGGTTTCCAAGTGAACCAGTGTTGGGGCTTCTGATTCCAACATGGCCAAACAGAGGTGCCCACAGCTTACCTCCTCTGCAAGGCAGCAGCAAAATAACCAAAAAGTAGCTGCACCGTGTGGTGGAAGGCCCAGCAAGAGCACTGGAACTCAGCAGGGGAGGGACAGGGACGCTGTAAGGCACTGAGGCCTGAGACAGCAGCACAGAGAGAGAACCAGGGCCCAGGGCACCTGCGGCCCCAGCTCCCTAGCCAGGAAGACTCATCATTGACAGGGAGGAGCAAACAAGAAGGCCCCAGATCTCATGGCCACCGATGCTGGACAGTCCCACGGTCGACATGAGCTTCGAGCCACCTGGAGTCCGCACAGCTGCTCTGCTTCCGGGAAAGAATTTGCCAGGTTGTACAGCACAGCACCCCTTGAGAACGGTGTCACTGGGCAAGTCCAGATGGCCTCCAGGACAGCAGCCTCAATCCAGACCTATCTCCAAGGCCCTGAAGACACTCCACTACACTCCCAGAGCAGGCTGTGACAGCATGAACTCAATGAGACCCAGCTGAGCAACTGTGACCCCTGCACCCAAGCCTGCACAGCGCCCTGCATGCCAGGGCCCAGGTGTTCCAGCATAGCAGGTGCTGCTCCCAAGACTCGAGGAACCAAGGCCTTGACTCCCGGTATTCTGGGGTCCATCTCCCTCTGCCACCCACTCTGCCAGTGCTGAGCCTAGGGATGCGTCCCCCACACTCCACACTCCTATGGAGATGACCTTGACCTATGTGGGTGAAGACCTTTGTTCCATTATCACTGATTTCATGAGGAATGTTTTCTGAGTGCTGAGAGCAGGGACAGTGGAGGTGGACAGGCTGAGCTCCTGCGTCATGGGTGTGTGTATACACACAGATGCACACATGCACCCACGTATGCACACAAGGTCATCTCCACCTGCTGCATCCCTCCCCTCCCCCTTCCAGCTCCCACCAGCCCAGCTCTCCAGCACCTCTCCTCTCTCCCACCCCTCCTTCAGCTCATGTCCTCACCATCTGGGCTGTGACTCCAGCCACCTCTGTCACCCAGAAAGCAGAGTTCAGCAGGACTCTTGGCCTCCACATGGAGAAGAGAGCCTGGCAGGCAGCCAAGCAAGGGCCGGGGCAGGCCTGGGCTCTCTAGGGAGCCGGCCTCCCATCCAAAGGCCCTCAGGTTCAATACTCAAGGCTGGCCTTTAGCTTCTCCATTTTTCTGCGTCATCTCTTATCACCTGAGCACCTGGACCTAAAGGCAAGGCCAAACTGCCACCAACCTGCCTGGCTCACTACTGACAAACCGATTACCCTTCCAGACCTTGGTGTCTCAGTGAGATTAAAGGGTTGGTACAGATGCTCACCAAGAAACCTTCGACCTTGCAAGTGCCTTCCGAGAAGGAAGCCTGAATCCCCTGCCCTGGGAAGCCCTCCCCACCAAGTCTGCCAGCAGCCTCTCTTTGAAGGAGGCCATGGCCTGGCAGCCCCACCCAGGGACTGGTAGCTGGAAGCAGCCTGGCAGCCCTGGGCCAGGCCCAATCACAGAAGTGCGCCACCTTGCCCTCTGCCCATGGCCAGGGCGGAGGCCATCTGGGGCAGTACTTCCCCTCTGACTGGCACAGAGGTGGCCTCTAATAATTCAGACCAGCCTCCCTGACAGGATTCCCTTTCTTCAGCCTGGTCTGGGGCCACACAAGGCACTATATTCACTATTATATGTCTCAACTGCTCCTGCCACAACTGCAGGGTACAGGTTACCCACCAGGGTCCTGTTCATAGTTGTTCCAAATGGGCTCCACTGAGCTGTGGGAAGAATCAGTCAGGCCCAAAGTCTTCATTGTACCCCAATCCCTGTGGGCAAATCACACACACACTGCAAAACAAGTCAGCGGTGGAAACTCCCCAGTGTTTTTCCCCTAACGAAGTAACGCTCCACTTCAGAAGTGAGAGGAACTCTGCAGTGGCAGACTTTCCCAGGAGCTCTTGTCCTTGCCACACGTGTGTGGCATCTGAGGGCATCCCCTGCACCCTGCCATGGCCGTCCTCCTGGAGGGGAGCCAACATGGAGTGACAGCTGGGTCTGCCCCTCACTGTGGGGCAAAGGGGGGAGAGGCCTTTGGGAACTGAGCATGGCTGGTCCCGAGCAGGGAGGATGCCGGGAGATACAGCATCTGCTGTCAAACCTGGGGTGACTGTCCATCCCAGGAGGAGGGTGACACCTGCTCTGTACGGCCCCGAGTGGTAGGAATGGGAGTTAACCAGCTCTACCATTCCATCCCAAGTTTGATCCACATCTCAGGAAGCTGCTGTGCCACCTAGAGGCTGCAGCCTGATGTAGGGCAGGGCCCAGGAGGAAATGGACTTCCCCCACACAACCCATAACCGACAGGGACCCAAGCTGGTCACCTGAGAATCTAGCTCTGTTCAGAAGACACCTCCTATGTCAACCCAAGTCTGAACCTTCACCACTCCCGTCCTCTGCTGGCCCATCAAGAAATTGCCTCCAGTAGCAACACTGAGGTAATGAGGGTGGAAACCCAATGGGCCTGAATGATAAGTGGTGGCTTCAACCTGGAACTCATACCCCTGCCACAGTGCTGGCATCACTTCATAGTGAATACCTGGGTTTCAGAAATATTTACATTTCTTAGGAGTTTTTTTTACTATAACAAGATTTACTGTGATAGATTTGACTTACACTTAAGTAGTAGCAAAAGTCACTAGTTCTTTTTAAAACATGTATCTTAGAGGGAGAATGACAGAAATTAAAGAATGAATTAAGCCCCCAACTTCCCAATGAAAACATCCCATACCTTGTGTCACTGTTGTAATGTCTAACAGAATGGAAAAACTACCTACATGAAATCTTTTTTCTCTGCTCAATACTAAGTTTGATAAAGGTAGGAGCCAAATTTGACCTTAACACAGAGTCTACACAATGCCTGGTGTAGAGGAAATGCTCCAAAACACATGATGAAACAACCTGTCAACAGGTGAACGGGATAAACAAGATGTGGTGCATCCATACAATTGGAGATCATTCAGTCACATGAAGGAACAAAGTTCTGATACATGTTCTGGTGAAGATGAACCTCAAAAATATGCTGAGCGAGAAGAGCCTAGCATAAAAGGATGCACACTGTGTGAAATACCTAGAACAGGCAAGTCCACAGAGGAAGAAAGAAGACTGGTGGCTGTGGTGACCAGTAATGGGAAAAGACTGCTTAATGGGTATGGATATTTTGGGGGAGAGGGGAATGATGAAAATGTTCCTAACTAGACAGAAGTGACAGTTGCACAGCACAGAGAATACACTAAGTTTCATGTAAATCTTATGTCCTGTAGATCTTTTAGATATCAAGGTAAAGAACACTTGTTGAATGAAATGAAAGGGTCTCCATGTTCTGGCTGAACCTTGTGTGTTGCTTTGTGGAAGCTGGGAAGACAAGGACCTGTGGTATGAACCACCCCATTAGGTGAGGAGGGTGATCTCTGCTGGGCCTGGCCCACAGGTGGCCAGTGCTGCCCACACTCTGCCTGCTTCTCTCTTTACACCCCACCAGCCACGTGCTACAAATGTACCACCACACCACCCAGATGGGACAATGTGGGAAGCTGGGGAGAACAGCACACAAGGTGGCTGTTTTATCACATGTGGGTTTTCACCCTGTGTTTTGTGGACTCTCAGGCCAGCAAATGTGTCTACCATGTAAACAGAGTGGGGGGAACACAGCGAGCTGACAACACCACATGACATGGAGCCCACCCCTCGCTGAGCCTCCCCACGCCCAGGGCAGCAGGTCCCTTCCCTGTGCTGCTACAGGTGGAAGCCTACGCCACTCTTGCTTCTGCTCATGTCTGTTTTTCCCAATAGACTGCGGCTCTTCAGGGCAGAAGTCCCTACTGTCTCTGATCTTGGACACCTGTGTGCGGGTGAGCAGCAAGGCTTCCTCACTGGATGAGTGACACTTCCTAAACACAAGGAGAAGCCAAAGCCTGACTCTGAGTGCCTGAAGGACTTGTCCCAGCAAAAATGACAGAACAAAGGCGAGATGGGATCTTGATGACAAACACTGGGTTTGTCCCACTCCAGGGGCTGGCAATTTATAGGCCTGCCAGCCACGTCCATTCCACCAGTTGTTTTCACAAGGCCTGTGAGCTAAGAAAGGTTTTATTTGTTCGTTTACCTTGTTAAAGGATTGTTTTTTTAAAAAAGATAATCAACAGGGACTCTACACAGCTCACAGGCCTGATATCCTGACGGGCACCCCTCATCACTTCCTCCTCGCGGCCCTGCACGTGTGAGCCTGAGGAAATGAATCCAGCCCACAGGTGAAACCACTCGGCCTTCTGTCCTCACACATCAGCACACTCGACGCTTCAGCTGCAGGGTGAATAAAATGTGAAACACTGGCAGGCCCGTGGGGCCCCCGGGGAGTGCCTGTGTGCAGGTACTGCCTGCACTGCATGCAGAGCCTACTGCTGTCCCGGGACAGCTGGCCAGTGGGAGCATCAGGCCCAAGACAGGCCTTCAGACCAGGAAGAGGTTTCGTCCTCTCGCTGGAAATGCCAGGCAATCAGGAACCTGCTGACGCTCTTGGGTCATGTGATTGTATTGTTTTCAAAGCCCTGCGCCTCGTGTCCATCTCCGACCCTACCCTCAACTCCCTATCACTCAGAGCTGATTGGCTAGCTGGAGGGAGAGCCTGTGGGGGGTGGGAAGGAGGGTGGACAGCATGGGGACAGGGCCTGTGGTCACACACAGCCGGGAGTTGGACCTCAGAATGCGCCTGAGCACACTGGTCTTGGGACAGTATTCTGTCCCTGCTTCCTGGCAGCAGAAAGGCAAGGAAGCAGAAGGATGTCACAAACCCTGCATGCACTGATATGTAGGACAATGGCAGAGGCGTCTTGATGGTGACAGCAACCCTGGTGCAGTCAGCTCAGCTCTGCCGTGTGGAAATCCAGGCTCCCCGGGTGGCCCATCAGGTCAGGGTTCCAATACACTGTGAGGAGTCTAATGGTTCCAGGTTGCCAAGACCATGGAGAAAATCTGGCTCTCCCTCAGTGGGCAGGGCCTTGCCCTGAGGCACTGCAGAAGCCACCATGACAGAACAGAGTGTGTGCAGAGCTAGTATTGGTGGAGACAACTTGTGACCCTGGGCAGTAAAATCAGGATGTTACGTCTTGGGGCGAGTGCAGGCAGGTGGAACATGAATAAGGAAACCTCTCCACACACAGACATGTACTGGTGCACACAGGCACACACACAATCACATCCAGAGGCATGCATGCACACAGAGCTGGACACAGAGCAGACATGCACACAGGCACACGCACAGGTACACACCCAAGCACACACAAAGATGCACTCTCAGGCACACAGACACACAGGTGCACATGCAAGAATGTACACACACACAGCTCTGGAAGGCCCTGGGCCCACTGAGTGACCACAGGGAGCCAGTACTAGAGGCTAAGGCCAGGACGGGTGTGGCATACGGAGACCAAGCTGAGCATAGCCCACATCCCCGTGGGAGTGCGAGTGTCTGGTCCCTGCGATAGGCAAAGGCCTACCTTCTTTGCTAAGCATCTTCCTTCTTTACAGACACCCAGAGAGCTACAAGCCTCTGTCTGCTCACCTGCTAGACTGGAGTCTGACCCATGACGGGTATCTGCTAAGTATTTCCTGATGAACTGTACTGTCACAGACCACAGCAAAAGCCACTTGTTCCTATAATCACTCACTTCCCCTTTCCCGGTACAGGTGGCAAATCAGTCCCTGGATTCTATTTTCAGTTGCTTCCTATTTCCCTGTCAGCAAGGATGAGGCCCATGATGCATTTCAGGTTGAGGTGTGGCACATGCCACAAGTACAGGATGGATCAGACACACAGGATCTTGTCTTGGCTCTGTGCTTCTGGCCAGGGGTCCTCGGGCAGCCACTGTACTTCCCCATACCGTGGTCAACTCGCCTGAACACCAGGGGTGGCGGTTGGCCCTGCAGTGACCCCTGCTCTTTGTTGCTGGGGCTCCTGTTAGGACTGGTGACTCACCACAGCCGCCCCCAGGGCATGCAAGAGTCAGGGCCATTGGACACATGAAAGTGGCATCGTGGTGGTAAAAGTCACTCAGACAGTGCTGTGGGCTGGTACCAGTCCCTGGACCTGACCTGTAGTACAGCGGTCATGTGTCAGCAAAAGCCTGGCTTCAGGGCTGTACGGAGATGGAGGAGCACCTGTAAGAGTCAGGACGGTCTTCTCTGACCTACTGCGGCCTGTGGGCTAAGTAAGACGGCTTCTTTCCCCCCGTGAAGCAGTAGCTTCAGAGAAGTCAGAACCTGTTCTGACTCACACTAGGGCAACACCAGAATACAAACCCAGCTCTGTCCACTTTCCCCGCTTCTTCCACTGCCTCTGGGGCCTCTTGATACTAAACCTTGACCGACCCAGCACCTCCCTGAGCTCCGACACCCACCGTGAGCCTCAGGTCCCCACTGTGAGCCCCTGGCTCCACCTCACAACAAACCACCCCAGATGCATGCCCAGATCCAGAACAGATCAGACCCTCATAGATGCCAGCCTCCCACCTGCCCTCCAAGGCGCCGCGAGGCCCTGGCTCCCAGACTGTATCCATTAGTCATCCCCTCTCCCCCACTGAGAGGGCTCACTTCTCCATTTCCTTCCTCAAACTACCTGTAATGGCAGGAGTTGGTCACAGGACTCAAGACAAGGCTGAAGTAGGGGAAGCAGAGCTTGTTCCACTCAGCCCAACTCAGGACCCTCAGGAGTCTGAGTTCTACACTGAATTCCGAGGAACAGCTGGTAGCACAAGTTGCCCAGGTGTGGCCATGCCCACCACCACACAGGACCCTCCTGCCTGTGACAGACCTGCCTGCTCAGGTGCTCCCCTGGCCCAGAAGCTGCCAGCCTTTGCTTCTGAGCCCCTACCCTACCCAGGTGCCTTGGTTATAAGACTTCAATCACAAAGGAGATTAGAGAGGCAGGTGTTTGGTACAGCAGTTAACTTAGAACACTCACATCCCATATCAGTGTGCTGGGTTCAAGTCCCAGCTCCACTCCTGACTCCAGCTTCCTGCTAATGCACAGAGCTCTCTCTCTCTCTCTCTCTCTCTCTCTCTCTCTCTCTCTCTCTTTCCCTCTCTCCTCCCCACCCTTGCCTTTCAAATAAAAAAAAATTTAAAAATATATTTAAGTGATTTGAGGGTGTGTATTCAGCCTAGCAGTTCAGACACATACAGGCCACACTGGAGTGCCCAGGTTTGACTCCGAACTCCAGCCCCTGACTCCAGCTTCCTGCTAATGCAGATCCTGGGAGGCAGCAGCGATGGCTCAAGTAATTGTGTCTGCCACCCACGCACCCCAGCCCAGACCCATTGCTGCAGGCATCTGGAGACAGAGCACGCTTGCTCCCTTTTCCTCTCCCTCTCCTCCTCCCTCTCCAAGAAAGAGAGAAAGAAAACACGATGGTTTGAGGGGAAAGTCGATCAGTCTGTTCAATGATCAGATTACCCCAGAACGTGTGCCTGTGGGCGGGTGCGGGCTGCTTACTGCTGAGCAGTGTGTGTGAGGCTTGAAGGCGTCACCACAAAGTAACGGATGCGCAGCAAAGAGGACCATTCCCCAGGCACCTCAAGGAGGGGGTCCCACGGGCTGTGGGGCACCACGGTCAGTGTCCTCATCTCCCTGAAGCTCAGCAGGGGAAGTGACAGTGCCCTCTTTACAGGTTATCTGGAAGGGTGAGATGCATGGGCTAGCCCAGGGCAGCTTATAGGGATACAGCTGAGAAAAGCTCCCTCCATCTCTGCCGACTCCCTTTCTAGTCACTGTCAATTCCAAACAAGCCTTACACTCTGGTGTCACTGCGAATCCTGTCTCCAGCTGAGCCTCTGCTTCCTCCGCTGCACAAGGAGGACACTTTTAGCACTTTTTTCAGAGGAATGTTGCAAGATTAAGTAAAACATCGCTCAGGACTGTTGTTAGCATGTAAGATAGTACTGCAAGCTGCTATCTCCCCTGCAAAATTGGATTTACTTGATCTGAGAGGCGGCCAGGCAGCAGTAATTCTCGAAAACTGCCCATTTTAGGGGATCCCAGAGGTTGAGAGGCCTGTGGTAGGAGAATGAGTAAGTGCAAAAGGAGGGCATGGTAGAGGTAGGATGGGGTCAAAGGGCTGACTCCCCCCCCCTTTTAAAGGTTTATTTATGTATTTGAAAGGCAGAGTTACATATAGAGAAGCAAAAGCAAGCAGAGAGAGGTCTTCTATCCACTGGTTCACTCCCCAGACGGCTGCAATGGCTGGAGCTGGGCCCATCCTATTCGGGAGCCAAGAGCTTCTTCCAGGTCTCCAACATGGGTGTAGGGGCCCAAGCACGCGGGCCCTTCACTGCTTTCCCAGGCCATAGCACAGAGCTGGATCGGAAGCAGAGCAGTCGGGACTAGAACTGGTGCCCAAGTGGGAAGCTGGCACTGCAGGCAGTGGCTTTACCTGCTACGCCACAGCACCGGCCCCAAGGGCTGACCCCTTTGTAACGCCCCCAGAAGCATAACTTGTTGTCCAGAAGCTAGGAATGGCTGTGTCTGAGCCACCTTCTCCTGCCAGCCACTCAGGGCCCTCCAAGTGAAATGCCCTTTGCTACGGCGCCCCCGCCAATCTGGGAGGCAGGAAGACAATGAGGACTGAGAGCTATGACTTTGGGCCTCCTGGCCACAGTGGCTCTGTGTGCCCGGTCACTTTTTCCCTTGCTCAGCATTTACTCCCCAACCAGCAGATGGTGCAGAAAATGTGCAGTACAGCCTTTAATCCGGCACTATGTCCAGAATTTGCATGTCACCGCCAGAGAGCCATGGCAGTTCCCTAGATTTTCCCTTCCTCAGAAAGGGACAAGAGGAGAATGCTCAACACGCAACATCACCACGCGCACAGTTCTTTAGCTACCAGCACTCACCTGACTTCTGCACTGCGATGGAGCCACCCCATTCCCTCCAATGGCAAAGCCCTGTGTCTGCAGCACAGCCAACTGCCTGAACTGGTTTGGGGGTTTAAAGGTAATACTTGGACAGACACAATGCACATTACCAGTGGACTGGAAAATATGCTGATACACTGGGCTTCTAAGAAGGTTTCGAGAGAACACTCATTTTAAAAAGACAATAGGATCTACCAACTATTATAAATCTGTTTGGTAGCCAAAAGCTACCAAATTTCCTCCAGATTATCAGTCAGTGGCTCCCACCCTACCAGGGCTATCCACTTTTTACTTTCTTTTTTATTTTTTGAATCAATGATATTTTGAGAAACAGAGACGCTGTTTAGAAAAAAATAATCAGGGGGCCGGCGCTGTGGTGCAGATTAACGCCCTGGCCTAAAGTGTCGGCATCCCATATGGGCGCCGATTATAGCCCCGGCTGCTCCTCTTCGGATCCAGCTCTCTGCTCTGGCCTGGGAGAGCAGTGGAAGATGGCCCAAGTCCTTGAGCCCCTGCACCACCTGCGTGGAGACCCGAGGAAGCTCCTGGCTTCGGATCAGCACAGCTCCGGCTGTTGCGGCCATCTGGGGAGTGAACCATCGGATGGAAGACCTTTCTCTCTCTGCCTCTCCTCTCTGCGTAACTCTTTCAAATAAATAAATAAATCTTAAAAAAAATAATCAAATGCCTGCCTTCACAGGGCCTCTGTGCATGACCCTATTTTTAAATTCTCCTCACTGGACGACATTGTTGGTGCTGTCCCTTCGGGCAGTCCTAAGTGAAGAATGGACAGTTTTTGTGCTTAGAAAGCTTGGAGTTAGCGATGACAACAACGAGGAGGAGGCTGTGTTATTAAACCTTTGTGTAATGCTTAATGCACTATTTCCAAAGTGCATCACAATTACTGTAGTTCCATAAAGTAAACAAGCGAAGCAGCAGCCAGGTCCGTTCTCACGCTATCCCATTAGCTTATTAACAATACGCCTGATGAACTGATTGTGTGCGCCTGTAAAAGAGCCCCAGTAAAGTTTTACGGCTTTTTCTTGGGGCCTCTCCGATGAGCTCAGACAACAAGCCTGAGTTCCTGCCGGCAGCTCAGAGCTGGGGGTCACCCCACGCTGCCGTTCAGCCATCCCGTGGAAGGAGTTAGTAAGGAGCAGCTCAATAGGGCTCCATCTCATCGAAACCGGAACGGTCCCACCCTGTCACCACTTAAAAAAAAAGGCAGCGTCTGGTCCCAACCTGGAGACCAAAATGCAGCTGCTCTTCCCAGGCCGGGGGTTAGGTGCGTTGGGACAAGCGAACGAGAAAGGCAGGGTGGGAATTTTAGACTTTCCGGCCTCCCCGCCGGGCGCGCGTCCCATCAAGTACCAATTGGCGGCGTCCGCAGGAGATGCTGCCTCGCGCCGGGCCCAGAGCGGAGCCGGGCACCCACTGGAAGCCGCGGCCCCAGGAGCCTCGGCTTCCCTCTCCTCGCCGCTTGTGGAAGTGGGCGCGCGGGGGCGGGGGGTGGTCCCGGCAGCCAGGCCCCTTCCCACACTCTCAGCCCCGCGACAGGGCTGCGCTGTCAGGTGAGCGCCTGCCGCCGCCGCGCCTCACCTGCGTGAAGTACAAGTTCATCAGCGTGAGGGTGAAGAACTGCAGGCACACGGGGAAGCAATAGAGCAGCCAGAAGACGAAGGGGCTGAGCGAGTTGGCCGCCACGAAGTCTTTGAAGTAGAAAGAAAAGAGCACGGTCCGCAGGGAGGCCCAGAAGAGGCAGAGGAAGAGGAAGACGCTCTGGTAGCTGAGCCGCTTGTGGCGGTAGCGCAGCACCAGCCACAGCTGCGCGTAGATGAACACGAACAGCAGCGCGTAGAACACGGTGTAGACCACGGTGAGGCCGAGCTTCACGTAGGGGGGCACGGCGGGCGTCAGCGTGGGCAGCAGCGAGTCGTTGCGGATCGGCTCCCACGGCTGGGCCTCCATCGGGCTGGGGGGCGCTGCGGCGTGCCCGCGGGCGCTCCGGCCTCATCGGGGCTCCCGGGCCCCGCCGCCGCCCGCGCGGGAGCCTTCGCGCATCGCGCTCCGCCCGCAGCCCGATGACTGGAGGAACGAAAACAAGCCGCACTTCCTCCCCCGGCACCACATGATTCACTGGGGCGGCCTTTGTCTGCGATTGGCAGCGCGGAGCCCGCCGCCCCCGCGCGCTCGCCGGCCCCGCGCGCCCCCGGCCCGCCCCAGCCCAGGCACTACGGCGCCGCCGAGCGCGCCCCCAGGACCGCGCGCCGCCGCGCTGCGCCCCGGCACCAAAGCAGCCAGACTGCGTGCCGCGCCCCCTGCACCGCCCACGGCTGGACACCAGTGCTCCTAGCGTCTCCCCTTCCGCAGCTGATTGCGTTAGAGGAGAGGTTAATTCTTCAAACCAAAACAACAACAAAAAACTTAGTTTTTTCCTCCCTTTAAAAATAAAGCTTTGTGTGGCTGTGAACTGGCCGGCGTCTGAGGTAATGTTTACTTCTAAATACAGGAATGCCAGAGACAAGGTTTGTATTTCTGAGGTCAAGTGTGTATGCTCAAGGTGCGGAAGCCGACGGTCCCGCGGCTCTGCCTGCGTCCGGGCATCAATCGCGCTGTTTTCTCCTGAGGAACCGCGCAGCGCTAGGTGGGCACGGCGCTCCTCTCACCTCTGAGCGCGCAGCCAGCGCGGGAGGCGACCCGCCTGCCGCGGAGCCCAGAGTGACTGCCCGGCGCATGGCTTCCCGCGTCCAGTCCACCCCATCAGCTAGGCTGCTTTGCCCGTCCGGGAACGCTCCCGGTTTGCTGTGACTGAGCGGTGGAGCTGGGGTCGTTTGCACCCGCGACCCACCCCTTCCAGTGTCCTGGATGTGCTGGGAGCTAGCGAACCTTCTGGGCAGAGTGCTGACGCCAGGCTGCAGTCTGGAAACACCACTGGGCAAGCATTGCGGGAAAACAAACTAGGAAATGAAGTTTCCCGGGCTCTCATATTAACACTGCACTGCGTGGCTGATGGTGTGTGCCTTTTTCTGAAGGGAACCGGAGGAAGCCTGGATCCACTATGGCCCTGTCTCAATTATTTCGTGTTCCTGCGCTACCAGTGCACCTTGGGCTCTGCACTCCCCCCCACCCCCACCCCCGGCCCGGTTCTACCTTTTCTCCCTCTCCCTATGGTTATTAAACAGAAAATATGGCATTGCTCCCCGTCCCCCCAACCCCCATCTTGTTCCCTCAGTGCGTTCTGCACAGAGCAGCTGGAATGATCTCTAAAGAATGCATTCGACCTCGTTATTCCCAAGCGTAAAGTTCCCTAGTTTGCCTCACTGTTCCGGAGGATAAAGTCCAACTTCTACCCTAGCTTCCCGACTTAGCTTTTAACAAGTGTTAAGCAGTGGTAACACCTGTTAACTTCCACAGGCCAAAGCAACTCCTCTTCCCACCTTCCTCCAACACTGGGCTTAATCTCATTCCTGGGTGTTACTTCCTGTAGCGTTTTTTGCAGACCCACCAGGAGCTCAGAATTAGATTAGGTGCTCCACGTGCGGTTTCCATAGCACCCTTGCTGGTTGTTAGCTGCATTTGTCAATCAGTTTCCTTATGATAGAAACTGTGCCTTGTTTACCTGTGTATCTCCTGGTAAAATAACATTTTATTATTTTATTTGTATATTATTGAAGAAATTTAGTTTGTCATCAGAGGTCCAAGCTCTGATATTTCTCCTGCACAATACATGGGTCTACTCACAAGACTACCTGATGATCCAAGATGCCTACTGACTCCCTAACAATTTCACCCACTTCCCAAGCTGGCAGTAAGAACAGGAGAGGGCTAAATGAGGCTTATCCTCTCCTGTCCATGTAGCACTACCAGAAATACTGATGTGTCCACTTTCAGCTCCTTGGTAGAATTTTTTTTAAAAACATTTATGTTTTCCTTTGAAAGACATAATTAGAGGAGAGATAAATCTTTCATCTGCTGTTTCGCGCCCCAGATGGCCACAACGGCTAGGCCAGGTGGAAGCCAGGAGCTTCATCTGGGTTTCCCATGTGGGTGCAGGGGCCCAGGGAGTTTGATCATCTTCCACTGCTTTCCCAGACACATTAGCAGGGAGCTGGATAGAAGTGGAGCAGCTGGAACTTGAACTGGGATGCTGGCATTGCAAGCAGTGGCAGCTTAACCTGCTATGCCACCATGCTGGCTCCTGGTTAGTATAATTTAATTACCTTTGTAAGCTAGCTTCTAGAGAGCTTGGGAAATGTAGTTTCTATTCTGTGTGGCATTGTGCAGAGCTAAAGATCTGCTATTGTAGATGAAATGGAGAATGGATTGGGAGAGGAAATAGCAATCTACCAGATAGATTCACAGCAGCCAGAAGAATGCCCTGTGTCTACACTAATCGACTCCTTTGACTATCAGTGTCAAGTGTCCTTCTTACCTTCCTTATGATCTCGAAAACAAAGATGATAGATAACAAAGATGCACCTGATGAATACAAAAATCCCTGAACAGCTGAAAAACACATTTTCTCGTTCCTCCTTCTCTCTGTCCAGCTTGAAACCCAGGTGCCCTGGGTGACAGTCATTCCTCCTTTAATTCTGTTACAACCCCATGTCATTCTGTATTTCATGGACTAACTTGTGAAGATATTTATCACTACTCGGTACTATAGAAAATAGTAGAGGAAAAGGGGCGAATAGAAAAAGGCAAAAAAGGTGAATAGAAAAAAGGAAGAAAATATATGATCTTTATAAAGCTCATGGAAATGTGTGTTATGGAAGAACATGCATAGATTTCAATTTGTTCTGCACCAAAATAAACTTTTTTTTCTTGGTTCAGCTTTCCCTGGAACTTTCTGAAGTACCCTCATAAGTGGAATAAGTTAGAATTCTGGTTTGTGCAAGTGACCATATGGCTATAATTGATATTTTTAAACTCCTCTCCTTTCTGGACATACAAAATCCTCCTTTCCCTTCAGCAGGCACCTCAGCTAGTCAGGGAGAGCTTTCATTTCTGAGGGATCTGAGGTTGTTAAAGTTTGCCCTTGGACTTGCTGGTAGCAATCGGCACTACCGTGATTGGTTTCCATCTACTCGCCTTCATTTTCTTGCCATAAAATACCATCCCTACTTTCCCTTGACTGTCACTGTCAACACAGCCAATACTATAATCCTTTTTGCAATTCACCCACTGATAGGAGGAGTCTCAATTTCCATTATAAAAAAAACAAGTTTGAATCTCCTGGTTGAAGAATTCCTCTTGGGTTACTAAGACCTTCAAGGTAGCAGAGTCCTAGGTAAAGCAACAGAAAGAAAATTTGCAAGTGAATCAAGGATATATTAATGAGAAATGTCATTCTCTTCTTTCCTGAACTGCAGGAAACCCTATCAACTTTGGGTTCAGAAGAGATTCTGTATCTTTCCAGGAGCATCTTCTTCCAGTGGACACTGTAAGTCTAAACTGGTCATTCTGAAAAGCTAACCACTACTGAAGTTACCCCATCACATTTCTTTTAGTAGCAAGTGAGGTCCTTGGTTAGAAGTGGTACTCTGGGGGATACCAGGATGATGAAGAAGGCAGTCACTCAGAAAGTCTCAGGATGATGGTGTAAGCACAGTGGGCAAAGGGAGTCAATCCAAGTTCAGAAGCATTGTCTGTTCTAGGGAGGATAAGCTGCCTCTATCCTCCCAAGATTAAATAAGTCTGTATAATCTCTTTTCATGTGGCTGTCTAAAACTGCTCAAGTTTGATTCCTATGGAAGTTGTCTGGTAAGAACCCAGGCTGGCCTTGGGAGCAGAATTGTTAAGAACATGGATCTGGGGGCCAACACTGTGGCACAGTAGGTTAATCCTCCACCTGCGGCGCTGGCATCCCATATGGGCACCAGTTCAAGTCCCAGCTGCTCCTCTTCAGATTTAGCTCTCTGCTATGGCCTGGAGAAGCAGTGGAAGATGGCCCAAGTCCTGAGGCCCTGCACCCATGTGGGAGACCTGGAAGAAGCTCCTGGTTCCTGGCTTCGAATCAGATCAGCTCTGGCTATTGCGGCCATGTAGGGAATGAAGCAGCGCATGGAAGACCTTTCTCTCTGTCTCTCCCTCTCACTGTCAGTAACTCTACCTCTCAAATAAAAAAATCTTAAAAAAAATAATAAAAAGAACGTGGATCTGTTCAGTCACTGCCCACATGGTCACTGTGTCCATAAGCACACTGAGTGAGCAGTGGGTTAGCTGGGGACAGAAGGTGACATCTCCACACAGCATGTCAGTTTGTCCACATGAGTTGAGTGTCTCCAGTGTAGCTGAATCTTTTGCTGAGCATCAAAATAACACCCAGCTCCAGGTAAGCAGCTCAGTCTACACAGTAATTTGACTTCCTTGATCAGGCTTTCAATCTCATCTGTAGCCCAGTTACAAGGCAACCTTTTTTTCTGTAAAGGAAAATAAGTATTTGGCAAAGAAAGCATGCATTTGCTTTAAAACCCTTATAGCTGACACTGTGATTGTCCTGGCATGACTTGTCCCAGGATCATATTCCTCTCCTATTAACTACTGACACATTAAAAAAATTTTTTTTGAAAGAGAAAGATTGACCTCATGTGGTGGTTCACTCCCCAAATGTCCACAGTAGCTGTGGTATATTAGGCTGAAGTCGAGAGCCCAGATCTCAACCTGGGTGTCCCAGCTGGATGTCAGGAACCCAACTACTTGGGTCATCACTGCTGTCTCTCAGGGTATGCATTAGTAAGAAGCTGAAGTCAGGAGCTGGAGATGGAACTCAAAGCCAGGCACTCTGGTATGGGATGCAGGCATTCCAGGCAGCATCCTAGATCCTATACCAACTGCCCTCCTGCCACTAACAGACACATCTGAGCACCATTGGATGCCCTGGGTTGGAGATGGCAGAACAGCTTTTGTTGCTCCTGGAACCAGGTAGATACTATTCTATCCTTGGGCCCCTTTTCAAAAGTAGCGCCCTTTTCAGTCACCCCATAAGTGGCTCAAAAATGAACACTCTGAGCTGATAAATATTGCTTCTCCAAGAGGAACTCTAAGCAATGTGCCTCTCTTTCATGTAGGAGGCAGTGTAAGGTGCAAACAACTCATCCTTTGCTTTGGAGGAAACACCTCGACCTAGACCCCTGAACCCCTAAAATGTTTCTCTGATATTATAGGTCCCTGTAGATTCATGGGACTTACTTTCCACACCATGATTTATATGTTTCTCACATACAGAGTAACTGCCACCCCTGCTCTGTAAGCCCTTATAGCACAATGTCATTGATATCGTAGACACTGATGTCCTGAAGAACATTGAGGGGATTAAGACTGCTGTGAAACACCCTGTGCCATGGAGCCAGAGTTGACCTCTTTAAAAAATTACTTTAGATACTTACCTGGCAGGGGAGATACCATGATCACGAAGGTGGTTTTCCCAGGGCGAGGCTCATCCATTGCACTCCGGATGTGCTGACGCCTGTGATTTTCCCAAATGTGGCAAACTCGACTGCATAATTTGTGGTAGTGGGGGACTGCATTCATGCTCTCCCCTGTGAAAAAAAAATATTTTATTTATTTGAAAGACAGAGCTACACAGATATAGAGCGAGAGCGAGAGCGAGAGCGAGAGAGAGAGAGAGAGAGTCTTTCATCCACTGATTCACTCCCCAGATAGCTTCAACAGCCAGAGCTGAGCTGATCTGAAGCCAGGAGCCAGGAGCTTCTTCCAGGTCTCCCATGTGGCTGCAGGGACCCAAGGACTTGTGCCATCTTCTACTGCTTTCCCAGGCCATAGCTGAGAGTTAGATTGGAAGAGGAGCAGCCAGGACTTGAACTGGCACCCATATGGGATGCCAGCACCGCAGACAGTGGCTTTACCAGCTATGCCACAGCACCAGCCCCTATATCAATATAGATCTCTATAACAACCTAACTCTTGAGTGAGATGAGAAGGTATCCTTACCAGATGACATAAAGCAGCTTTTGGATCTTTCATGTATTGGGAATGAGAAAAAAAGGCCATTTCCTTCCAAGAGCTGAGTGGGCTTGCTGTATTGAAGTCACCACTATATTAAGCTTACGATAATCTATTTTCATTGCCCACTTTCCACACTAACTGAAAAGTTAAATGGGGAAGTAACAGAAATTTTCCATTTCTGTAGCATTTAAGTTCAGGCCCAAGAATTGGATTTGGGCACAACATTTTCTTTTGAGATGGCTTAAGTCAGACCTAGAGAGTTCTTTTTTACATCTTTCATATAGATCAAGTAGGACTATAAAGAGCTGCCCATTATTTTTAGTCCTGGGGCCCATGTTCAGCTAGTTTCTGCCAAAGACATTTGATGTGCTGGCAGTTCTGGTTCCCAGACTGGCCCTGGGAATGGACTTGCTCATCATGCCTTCTGCTGGCAACTTCTCCCTTACTGGTCATTGTGCCTCTGGCAAGCATGAGGGAATTCAGTCAACTCCAGATGCTCTCAACAGTATCCTTGATACCCATGAAATAGCCACATCAGTGCTTTTGAGAGGTGGGGGCATTTCCCTTCCCAATGTCTTTGGTGCTTTGACAAAAGGGCTGTCATGGGTCATGTACTATGTATCTACACCAACATTCCTGTTTCCTTAGGTTCCTACTTCCACATTACACCAAAGAATTTCAGGAATCCCGACTTTTGTTAATTGATGTGGGCTTCCATTAAGCCCAGGTTTCACTCAACCAACCAACCAATAGTGAGACCCACTCTACTCCAGGAAGCATATTAAACTAGAATCTGTCGGTAAACTGGTGTTCTTTTCCTCATTTCCTGGTTGATAACCTTCAGAATCCACTCCCATATTTATTCCCAAGAACTTTTTCAAAATAAAGAACAAAGTTTTACAATTACTTTGGTGTATAAGTTCTTATGACATGAGTCTTGTCTTTATTGCTCCATTTGTGTCTAAGACAATGAGAAGTAGTGGAGTTACCAGGGGATTTGACTTTTCTTGCAAAGTGAGTTCCTCAGGCAAGAATGTTGTAGTTCTTTAAGCACGGCAGGAAGAGCCTCTTTGGACAAAGAGGCTACTTCCTGTGATAAGGGAAGCTTTGTGTACTTTGAGTCTTTACCATCTGTCCCCATTCCCAATCTCCCAGTTCTCACTCTTTCCAATCAGCCTCTACTGTCACCTATGGGAGGAGGGAAGGTTGCATTTAACAGACATTATAAATCAAAAGCCAATATAATCTTCCTTTTGGTTTGTTTGTGGTTGCAAAAGATAAGATATTCTTTTAGCACACTCACTGAAAGTCTTTGATTTTCACTCTGCTCTTTGAACTAGAATTTAAGGCCTTGCTATTTGCTTCTCAAGCTATCCAGTGATTAGAGTCAACAGCTTCTCCTTACAATTCTCTTTATAGTATTGTCTTGCAGCAATGCCTCTGTTTCTGAAAACTTCAGTTCCAATGAGGTCTTCCTTGTACTGGATACCCTTCACTGTGGGTAGCCACAAGTGATCATTTGTGCTATGAGCTATCTTAACACAACTTGAATTTTCATCTTCCTCCAAACCAACCAGTCCACACATCTTCAGATTTCTCCATTTCTCTTGTGAATATGATGCTGCTAATATTCCTGGTATCAATTTCTGTATTTTCCAGAGTTCCTGATTGCAAGCAACAGAAGTAAGATTTGGTTAATTGAAGCAAAAAATATTAATTAAAAGGCACATTACATAGCTCACCAAATCTTTAGAAGTACTGGAGAAGCTTGGAGTCTGAGGAGGAGCAGAGACACCCAAAGTAATGCTGCAGAACTGGTTCTTTAATAACATCATTGCCATTACCATTGGCTCTGACACTGATAGTTTGCACCACAGACAATTCCAATGCTGAACACCCTTGGAAACTGCTTGTGTCAGTGAGGAAAGAAAACAGTTGCAAGTAACAGAGAATCTAATAATAGGTTAAACAAAAACATTTATTTTGGGGCCAGTGCTATGGTGTAGTAGGCTAGGCCTCTGCCTGCAGTGCTGACATCCAATATGGGCACCAGTGTGTGTCTTGGCTGCTTCACTTCTGATCCAGCTCCCTTCTAATGGTCTGGGACAGCAATGGAGGATGGCCCAAGTACTTGGGCCCCTGAGCCCCTGTGGGAGACCTGGAAGAAGCTCCTGGATCCTGGCTGTAGCCTGCCCCAGTCCTGGCCATTGCAGCCATTTGGGGAGTAAACCAGCATATGGAAGACCTCTCTCTCTCTGTCTATAACTCTGCCTCTCAAATAAATGAATAAATATTTGGGAAAAAACATTTATTTTTCTTCTGTATTTATATTTCTATTGTCATAAGCATTGATTCATCTGTCTAAAAACTACACCAAGGATCCTGAGGTTCTTTGAATATTTCACCTTTATCAGTTCAGTATATTGGCCCTAAATCTCAGAATTGTCCCCTCATGTTTGCAAGATGGCTGTTACAGCTTCAGCCATTACATTTGCATTTGAGGTAGAAGTTTGGAAGAGATAAGAAGTGGCTCCTGTGTCAAGAAGGGAAGAGTTCAACAAGGAATCCTGCCAGACACGCATCTATGTCTCCCTGGCCAGAAGTGTGTCATGAAGCCATCCAGACACACAAAGGAAGCCAAGAAAGCACTCACGATGAGCCCCCGTATTAGGAGCAAGCAAAGGAAAAGGGGTTGTGAATGGTGTTGGGTCAGCGGATCTCTATAAAAATCATGCACTTCAAGATTCTTTGTGTCACAAGCTCCAAATTCAAAGTCCAAGGGAAGTGGGCATCCAAATGGCAGAGCCTAGACCATGTGCCTACCTCTTAGTAGCCAGAGTGGCCAAGAATTTGACATTGGAAGCTCCTATGATGGGAGCTTCTACTTTGTAAGATAGGGAATTCCCCCAAAGGTAAGAAGGGAGTTCTCACACTGTCAACTTATTTTTTATAGATCTTCCCAGATTGTTTTACCCAAGTAGTTAAACATTGAGAATTAATCTTCTGGCAAATGGATATATACCTGTTGTATAGATTATCTTTTTGTTAACTGTCTTTAAGAATTCCTTTAAGCTCCCTTCTAAATATTTAATAAATAGGATGAAGGCAGGTAAAAGGTTCATTGTGGCAAAGCAGGTTAAGCCACCACCTCCAACACCAGCTGTTCCACTTCTGATCCAGCTTCCTGCTAATGTGCCCAGAAAGCAGCAGAAGATGGCCTGAGTACTTGGGTTCCCAACGTCCATGTGGGAGACCGGGACAGAATTCCAGACTCCTGGCTTTGGCCTGGCCCAGCCCTGGCCTTTGCAGCTGTTTGGGGAAGTGATCCAGCAAATGAAAGATGTGTGTGTGTGTGTGTGTGTGTGTGTGTCTATAACTGTCTTTCAAATAAACAAATCTTTAAAAAGAAAAAAAAAGAAGAAGGGATGCCCCTTGGCTGCCCTCTGAGATAGAGTGAACACCAGATATGCTTCACAGCTTTGAACTTCCTACCCTCACTAAGCACCCAGTCTTCCAGGAATCTCCAGCATGAGCTGTCCCAGGCTTCCCGACTAGAGCAGTTCCCCAACCTAGACCTTTACCACCCTCACCCCTGCTCCCTGCCCAGCAGAACATAGTGTTCCACCTCAGGGGACAAGAACGTCTCAGGTGAGAAACAGCTCAATTTCATAAACAAATCCATGCCACTGTTTTCCTGGGAAAGAACACCTCATCCTATTTGGAACTGCTGATTTCAGCCATCGACATGGACTATAGTTAGGAGTCACATGACCAACCACGGCCTGCCCAGTCTGGAATATTAGAGGCCAGTGGAAGGAGCTCCCTGACTGGAAGGAATATCAACCAAAGGAGCGCAGGCCTCTGAGAAAATGGAAACCTTTACCTAACAGCAGAGGAGCCCACATTCAGACTTCCTATTCACAAATGTCAACGACCTACGCAGTAACAACAGCCACATAATTATGACTTTTTGTACATTTAGAAAATTCAGTCCTTGAAAATTCAGGGTCATGTGGCTCTCAGTCTCCAGATTCCACCCATAAAAGCCTTTCTGTTTGCTCCAGGCAGTGACACGTCCTGATTGGCCCAACCAAAAGTGAGAGAAACACGTGGTGATCTCTTCATGCCTACAGCCAGCACACATTGTTAGGTGCTGGATTCATCACTGAGTAAGCGTCCAAACAAATGACTGCACTTTTTGTTCTTAGTCACTCGGGACAAGGTCAACATTTCTTGTGGATTTTTTGGCTTCAATTACAATCTTAAAATTGGAATGGCAGGTGTTTCAAAGGTTTCAGGAATGTTGGAATTCAAGGAGTCAATGAGATGACATCTGTGATAAGGGTTTTGCAAACTAAGATGACTCAGTGTAGAGGTCCCAAGTTCCTTTGTTTTAAAACTTCCTATTCTAATTACACTGTTTGTGAAATATGAATTAATTATATCTCTATTTTGTGTTGCTGTCATGCTTGGAATTCCTAAATTGAAAGACCACTAAGCACATCACCAATTTTTTTTAAATGAAACTTTTTTATATGAAAATCTATCCATTTCACACAATTCAGTGATGCTCAGTGACTTCACCAAGTGGTACAACTGTCAGTATGAGTCCATATTAGGCCATCTTCATCCCCCTACGATAAGCATTTCAGATTTGAATTCAAGCAGGAGCCCCTGGGATTCTTTATAACAAACCCCAAATCTAGGAAAAGCTTTAACCAGCATCCAAGCAAACAAGCATATCTAATGCTCTTTTCATTAAATCTTCAGTATTAAGTGGAACTGGGGTAAAAGAAAAAGGAGGGGGTGGGACAGGGAGGACTTAGCATAAGCTGGGACACACAGCGGTCAGAAGCATGAAATAGTTCCCATGTGCCTGAAAACAGGATGAACTTGTCACTGCAAATGAATCCGAGGATGCCTGTTAACAACCTGCTCTGCTCCAGGGAAGTCACCGGAAGAGGTCCTCTCAAGGTTTATGGAGAAAACTAGATCCAGTTCTTACCAGGAATTCTTGGAAGAGCACATAGCTGCCTGGTAGTAATGTTCCACACACTTTCTGTTGCTTCCTATTTTCATCTTAGTAAAGGGAGTGTTTGGAGTAGCACACGGAGGAAAGGCAACTGGCTGCACCCACGGGAACATGCTTGTATCTTAGGGTCTGAGAACTGACCATATCCTATTTTCAGGGATGTAAGAGCCATGCACTGCAGGAAACATTAGCTATTACTATGGCACCACAAGTCCTCGTGGTACACAGTAGCTTTAGCATCAACGGGGTAGGATTCTCCAGGCTCTGGTGAACTGTGCGGGCAAGGCTCACCTGGAGCCGCAGGGCAGAGCAAAGGGATGAGGGCGAGGGACGTTGTTCAAAGCCATTGTAAGAAAGAGAGAGAGGTCCACTGAGATCAGATTTCATGGAGACTAAAGTTTATGCATTGTTGGAGATTCTCTTCAATGTGAAGGAAATTACAGACAAAGTTAAGTCTAAAGTGACTATTTAGAACAAGAAATGTATTTAAAAGAAAAAAAGTACAAATTTTAAGAAGCTAAACAATAGTACAAACATGATAAAAATCCCGAATAATAACGCAGTTTTACTTGCTGACTGCCTGGGGCATCTCTAAATATCCTTCCTTCCCTTTCCTAGATATTTTTGGCTGAATATTCCTCTTCATATAAGAATAATTCTGCAACATAATTTTCTGTAGAGAGAATAAAAATGTAATTCTTTTCTCTAGCACCATTGATCACATTTTGTTTTTACTATTGAAGTTCAGAAGTGTTTAACGTCAACCTTGTTAATTCTGTATATTTTTTAAATTAATTAACTGATTTTATTGGAGAGGCGGAGAGACAGAAAAACAGAGATGCAGAGGAGGAGGAGGGGGAGGAGGGAGAGAAACAGGTAGGGAGAGACTGCCCATCCTCTGGTTCATTCCCCAAAAGCTCTAGCTAGAGTCAGGAACTCACTCAGAGTCTTCCATGTGGGTGGCAGAGATCCAAGTACTTGAGCCATCACCTGCTGCCTCGCAGAGTGCACATTAGTAGGAAGCTGGAATCAGGAGCAGAGCCCGGACAGAAACTCAGGCACTCTGATAGGGGATGTGGGCATCCCAAAGAGCGTTTTCACTGCTGTGCCAAATAGCCATCCTGGTCACACAGCTCTCTGGGGTGGTTCTCAGGCTCGGGGAAATTTCGATGAGCATTGCTTCATTTCTGAGCCACGGGCTCTCAGGGCATCGCGCGTCTCCTCGTGCAGCGATGAGTTCCACACAGTCTTGGAGCTGATGCTGCTCATTGCCAGTTCGTTGTGATGTCTATGTTGTGGCTTGCCGTGAGTTTCAACCTAACCTCACACTTCAGGCCCAGCCTGCTGGAAGAGAAAACAAAGCCTCCCCAAGAGGAAAGCAGGCCGGTGCTTGGGGCCCCACATTTTTCCTCCGCATGGCAGAGCACAGTGCCCGCTTTGTGCTTAGAAAGGGAGGAATGACCTCCCAGCCCACAGTGCCAACGAGTGTCCCCGCCTCTGGAGACCAGGGAATGGGGAGAAAGAGAAGTCCAGGAAGGCAAGCAAGGGGCCCCCTGCCTGGGAGCTCAGGGCGGGGGTGGGGGTGGGGGTGGGAGTGGAGGTCCGGGAGGTCTGGCTGGTAGGATCTGATGGGCAGAAGCCCTGATTCAGACAGACACCCTGACCCTTCTAGAGTAGCTGCACAACTTAAACTTGGCCCAAGAACATCTAGAAGCAGATCCAAAGTGCTTGCCAGTTATGATCCTTAAAATGAGAAAGCAGCCTCAGTGATAGCAAAAACAGAAGGAGTAATGCTTGGTCTCTTTACTGGTAAATCAATCAAAAAGAGCAAGGAAAACAGAAAAGAAGAAAGGTTGGCAGTCACACTGCTCTTACTGGATGAAGTGGGTGATAGGCAGTAAGAGATGCGTTGGGGGTCACAGGATGGGCCAGTGGTTGCTCCCCTGTGCCCACAGTAGGAGCAAAGGTGGCCAGCACGGGCCACCTCAGCACACGCGGCATGGGAACATCGCCAGGCTTCTGCTTTGACAGTTCCACAAGCGAGCCTCAGAGCAACCACCCACGACAGAACTGTGGCAGCCCGCGAGGTCTCCAGTCAGCCGTGTACTAAGCTAGGGTTTCTGGAACCAGCTAAGACCACATGGGAGGAACGCCACTGGCACACCCGGGTCTGAGCCACTGAGGCAAGAAACAAATTGCTCTGGGCTTTGCTCGGATGGACAGGTGCTAGGTTTCACTGATTTGTGGTAAGCATGCCTTGCTGATAACTCTCCTCCCCAGACTTGGCCATCAGCTTCTTAGAGCTATTGTTAAGATGAGATAAAATAATGGATGTTAGTGCCCAGCCCTGCCTCTGGAACGAAGAGCCCACTGCAGGAGACCATCCCGAGGTGCACCTCTGGCATGTCATTTGTTTTAACCTGATTATTTTGAGAAACTATAGCAGTTCTGAAAACAGAGTGGGTTACCTACTTGTAAGGAAGATTTTACATCTATAAAGGAAATTTCTATTTGTAAAGCTTACTTTCTGTCTGTCTCTGACTCCCTCCCAGCCCTCCCCCCACCATGAGGAATCACTAGAGACACCTGTGACTCAATTCTGCAGTCTGTTTACCCTGTTTTTCTTGGGCATCTCTCCATAACCAGCCTTCCCCACCCTGTCTTTCTATATTCTAGAGAACAAGGGAATTTAAGTCTGAATTCAAAGCACCTCTTAGAGTGCTACTCATTCCTCTTTCTCCATGCACACACGAAGTGTACATGTCAGCTAACTTCTATCTGTAATTCATTTGTCAATATGTCTTATGTTACCTGAAGGGAGGAGGGCTTTGGGCCAAGACGGTCAGTCAGGGGGAGTACTTACTGCTTGCAGGATGGCTGGGGTTGTGAGCAGGATGTGGTGCACCTAGGAGTCATGACAGGATAAGCTAATGTTTTAATATACAATAAGGAGCATATGACGGTCTTGCATTCTACTCTCTATATCTTCTTAGCTGATTGAACTCCCCCATCTCTCGCCCCCTCCATCTGCCAACCCTAGCAATTTGATTTAGGACATCTCAGAATTTTTCTCTTATCAGACAGCAAGCAAGTTTGGGAGTATTGCAAGGAGGTCAGACCATGAGAAGGTAGGGAGGAGGCAGACCAAGAATTAGAATTAAGTTGGAGGAAAATCAAACAGCAAACAAACTCAAACCAATCACATTTAAAATATTAGAACTAAGACTTCAACATGAAGACTTGCATTTATCCCCAAACACAGCCTCATCAATTTATTTTTTTAAATATTTTATTTATTTATTTATTTACTTGAGAAGTAGAGTTACAGGCAGAGGGAGAGACAGAGAGAAAGCTCTTCCATTTGCTGGTTCACTCCCCACATGGCCACAATGGCTGGAGCTGAGCTGATCCAAAGCCAGGAGCCAGGAGCCAAGAGCCAGGAGCCAGGAGCTTCTTCCAGGTCTCCCATTTGGGTGCAAGGGTCCAAGCACTTGGGCCATCTGCTGCTGCTTTCCCAGGGTATAGCAGAGGGCTGGATCAGAAAAGGAGCAGCTGGGCCAGGAACCAGCACCCATATGGGATCCCAGCACCTTAGGCAGAGGCTTAGTGCACTATGCCACAGCGCTGACTGCTCCCCCTCTCCATTAATTTCTAACAGTGGTGTTCTCTCAGGCTCATGAATGATTACAAGTGGCTCAGACAAGCTAGGAGCCTTCCCTAAAGGCACAAAGCTATCAGCTCTGTGCCATTGGGCAGCGCTGCCCGGAGAGCCTGGGAATGACCCACCACCTCCAACCCCCAACTCAACATGAGATCATGGCTAGCTCCATGGGTCATGTGACCATAGTGGTGGCCCCTAGAGCTGGTGACTTTACAACTCCCCACTTCCTCATCTGGTCTGAAGTCCTTTAATATGCAACCAGGAAATGGACTCTAGTCAGCTGGGCCAGCAGACAGCCAGTTCTGTTCCACTTCAGTAAAGGCTGTATCAACGGACTGCTTTGTAATGGCATTTGTTTTTCACATTAAAAGACCTTTTTTTTAATTTGAGAAACAGACAGAGGGTTCCTATCTGCTGGTTCACTGCCCAGATACCTATAATGGACCAAGCTGAAGCCAGGAGATGGGAATTCAATCCAGATCTCCCACATGAGTGGTTGGGCCTTGAGCCATAACCTGCTGCCTTCCAGAGTCTGCATTAGCAAGAAGCTAGAGTTAGGAGTGGAGCCTGTTCTTGAACCTAGTCACTTTGATATAGGACACAGGTGTCTCATCGGAGGCCAAACACCCACCATGGCAATGGCATTTTATTCACGGGCTGCCTCATCGGCTGGCTCCCACTCTGGAACTCTTGACCTTGCAATAGCTCTCTATTGGCTGGGAGCTGTGCAAAACTCACCATCTGCTTTCACCTGCACTGGGCACCATGGAAGTTTTGAGATTCCAGACACAGTTACAGTTACAACACAGGTGTTCTGGGCCTGAAGGGGCCTACCACACACACACACACACACTGCAGTAGTCAACTTTGGGAATAACTGGCCAGGAAACCCAGTGCTTCATCACAAAGCAGTTGTCTCAGGGAAGAGGTTTGCTTGGTGTTAGGCAGCTCACAGCCAACGTGGCTGCAGGGCTCCAGGCTTGTCCACAAGAGCAGAGCAAGACAGGAGGCCTTGCTGGGAGCATTACGACACTACTGGGGCAGCAGCAGGAGCCACCATCCAGGAGGGGCTGAAAGTCAGGATCTGATTCCACAGAGACTAAACAATTTGTCGGGGTGCTCTGAGCTATGGACCTCACAAATCACATCCAATTAACTTAAGCAAAAAAGACGATGGGGTGAGCCAAGGACTCCAAGCCCAGAGAGGACAGGAGAGGAACTGGCCTGAGATATGCCAGGCAGGTACAGGGCTGGCCTCCACTTGCTTCTCCCTGTGGAAGGGCTGTGGCTGCCATAGCTCTCCATACACCTTCTGACTTTTCAGAAAGGCAGCTGCCACCCCTAGGCCCAGCTGGAGAACCCTTGGAGGGCAGATGTGCAGGGGCCTCCACCCTAGCCCATTCACCTCCTCTGGAAGCAAACTGAACAGGTGTTTTTTTTTTAACTTTTATTTAATGAATATAAATTTCCAAAGTACGGCTTATAGATTACAATGGCTCCCCCCCCCATAACGTCCCTCCCACCCGCAACCCTCCCCTTTCCCACTCCCTCTCCCCTTCCATTCACATCAAGATTCCTTTTTGATTTTCTTTATATACAGAAGATCAGTTTAGCATACATTAAGTAAAGATTTCAACAGTTTGCTCCCACACAGAAACATAAAGTGAAAAATAATAGATGATTTTTTAAATGATGATGAAATCAGATCAGACCTATTGTCATGTTTAATCCCAGTGAGAGTCAAGTTGGGAATTGATAATTTCTTCTTCTTCTTCTTCTTCTTTTTTTTTTTTTTAACAGAAGATCAGTTTAGTACACATTAAGTAAAGATTTCAACAGTTTGTACCCCCATAGAAACACCAAGTGAAATATACTGTTTGAGTACTCGTTATAGCATTAAGTCTCAATGTACAGCACATTAAGGACAGAGATCCTACATGAGGAGTAAGTGCACAGTGACTCCTGTTGTAGACTTTACAAATTGACACTCCTGTTTATGGCATCAGTAATCTCCCTATGCTCCAGTCATGAGTTTCCAAGGCTATGGAAGCCCCTTGAGTTCTCCGACTCTTATCTTGTTTAGACAAGGTCATAGTCAAAGTGGAGGTTCTCTCCTCCCTTCAGAGAAAGGTACCTCCTTCTTTGAAGACCTGTTCTTTCCACTGGGATCTCACTCACAGAGATCTTTTATTTAGTTTTTTTTTTTTTTTTTTTTTTTTTGCCAGAGTGTCTTGGCTTTCCATGCCTGAAATACTCTCATGGGCTTTTCAGCCAGATCCGAATGCCTTTAGGGCTGATTCTGAGGCCAGAGTGCTGTTTAGGACATCCGCCATTCTATGCGTCTGCTGAGTATCTCACTTCCCATGTTGGATCACTCTCCCCTTTATTTATTCTGTCGGTTAGTATTAGCAGGTACTAGACTTGTTTATGTGATCCCTTTGACTCTTAGTCCTTTCATTATGATCAATTGTGAACTGAAATTGATCACCTGGACTAGTGAGATGGCATTGGTACATGCCACCTTGATGGGATTGAATTGGAGTCCCCTGGTATGTTTCTAACTCTACCATTTGGGGCAAGTCAGCTTGAGCATGTCCCAAATTGTACATCTCTTCCCTCTCTTATTCCCACTGTTATGTTTAACAGGGATCACATTTCAGTTAAATTTCAACACTTAAGAATAACTGTGTATTAATTACAGAATTAAACCAGTCATATTAAGTAGAACAGACAAAAAAAACTACTAACAGGGATAATGAATTAAGTTGTTCGTTAACAGTCAGGGCTATGCTGATCAGGTCACCATTTCTCATAGTGTCCATTTCACTTCAACAGGTTTCCTTTTTGGTGTTCAGTCAGTTGTCACTGATCAGGGAGAACATATGGTATTTGTCCCTTTGGGACTGGCTTATTTCACTCAGCATGATGTGTTCCAGATTCCTCCATTTTGTTGCAAATGACTGGATTTCATTGTTTCTTACTGCGGTATAGTATTCTAAAGAGTACATATCCCATAATTTCTTTATCCAGTCTACCGTTGATGGGCATTTAGGTTGGTTCCAGGTCTTGGCTATTGTGAATTGTGCTGCAATAAACATTAGGGTGCAGACCGCTTTTTTGTTTGCCAATTTAATTTCCTTTGGGTAAATTCCAAGGAGTGGGATGGCTGGGTCGAACGGTAGGGTTATATTCAGGTTTCTGAGGAATCTCCAGACTGACTTCCACAGTGGATTGACCAGTTTGCATTCCCACCAACAGTGGGTTAGTGTCCCTTTTTCCCCACATCCTCACCAGCATCTGTTGTTGGTAGATTTGTGTATGTGAGCCATTCTAACCGGGGTGACCTCATTGTGGTTTTGATGTGCATTTCCCTGATTGCTAGTGACCTTGAACATTTTTTCATGTGCCTGTTGGCCATTTGGATTTCCTCTTTGGAAAAATGTCTATTGAGGTCCTTGGCCCATCTCTTAAGTGGGTTGTTGGTTTTGTTTTTGTGGAGTTTCTTGATCTCTTTGTAGATTCTGGTTATTAACCCTTTATCTGTTGCATAGTTTGCAAATATTTTTTCCCATTCTGTCGGTTGTCTCTTCACTCTCCTGACTGTTTCTTTTGCAGTACAGAAACTTCTCAATTTGATGCAATCCCAATAGTTGATTTTGGCTTTGACTGCCTGTGTCTCCCGGGTCTTTTCCAGAAATTCTTTGCCTGTGCCAATATCTTGAAGGGTTTCTCCAATGTTCCCTAGTAACTTGATGGTGTCAGGTCGTAGATTTAGGTCTTTAATCCATGTTGAGTGGATTTTTGTGTAAGGTGTAAGGTAGGGGTCTTGCTTCATGCTTCTGCACGTGGAAATCCAGTTTTCCCAGCACCATTTATTGAATAGACTGTCCTTGCTCCAGGAATTGGTTTTAGATCCTTGATCAAATATAAGTTGGCTGTAGATGTTTGGGTTGATTTCTGGTGTTTCAATTCTGTTCCATTGGTCTATCCATCTGTTTCTGTACCAGTACCATGCTGTTTTGATTACAACTGCCCTGTAGTATGTCCTGAAATCTGGTATTGTGATGCCTCCGGCTTTGTTTTTGTTGTACAAGATTGCTTTAGCTATTCAAGGTCTCTTGTGCCTCCATATGAATTTCAGCATCATTTTTTCTAGATCTGAGAAGAATGTCTTTGGTATCTTGATTGGGATTGCATTGAATCTATAAATTGCTTTTGGGAGAATGGACATTTTGATGATGTTGATTCTTCCAATCCATGAGCATGGCAGATTTTTCCATTTTTTGGTATCCTCTTCTATTTCTTACTTTAAGATTTTGTAATTCTCATCGTAGAGATCTTGAACATCCTTGGTTAAGTTTATTCCAAGGTATTTGATTGTTTTTGTAGCTATTGTGAATTGGATTGATCTTAGCAGTTCTTTCTCAGCCATGGCATTGCTTGTGTATACAAAGGCTGTTGATTTTTGTGCATTGATTTTATATCCTGCCATTTTGCCAAACTCCTCTATGAGTTCCAATAGTCTCTTAGTAGAGTTCTTTGGATCCCCTAAGTAAAGAATCATAACGTCTGCAAAGAGGGATAGTTTGACTTCTTCCTTCTCAATTTGTATTCCTTTAATTTCTTTTTCTTGTCTGATGGCTCCGGCTAAAACTTCCAGAACTATGTTCAATAGCAGTGGTGAGAGTGGGCATCCCTGTCTGGTACCAGATCTCAGTGGAAATGCTTCCAACTTTTCCCCATTCAATAGGATGCTGGCCGTGGGTTTTTCATAGATTGCTTTGATTATATTGAGGAATGTTCCTTCTATACCCAATTTGCTTAGAGTTTTCATCATGAAAGGGTGTTGAATTTTATCAAATGCTTTCTCTGCATCTATTGAGATAATCATATGGTTTTTCTTCTGCAGTCTGTTAATGTGGTGTATCACATTGATTGATTTGCGAATGTTGAACCATCCCTGCATACCAGGGATAAATCCCATTTGGTCTGGGTGGATGATTTTCCTGATGTGTTGTTGTATTCTATTAGCAAGAATTTTATTGAGGATTTTTGCATCTATGTTCATCAGGGATATTGGTCTATAATTTTCTTTCAGTGCTGCGTCTTTCTCTGGCTTAGGGATTAAGGTGATGCTGGCTTCATAGAAAGAATTTGGGAGGATTCCATCTTTTTCGATTATTCTGAATAGCTTGAGAAGAAATGGAATTAGTTCTTCTTTAAATGTTTGGTAGAATTCAGCAGTGAATCCATCTGGTCCTGGGCTTTTCTTTTTTGTAGGGCCTTTATTACTGTTTCGATTTCTGTCTCAGTTATGGGTCTGTTTAGGTTTTCTATGTCTTCATGGTTCAATTTAGGTAGATTGCATGTGTCCAGGAATCTATCCATTTCTGATAGGTTTCCCTGTTTGCTGGCATACAAGTCCTTGTAGTAATTTCTGATGATTCTTTTTATTTCTGTGGTGTCTGTTGTTATGTTTCCTTTTTCATCTCTGATTTTATTGATTTGGGTCTTTTCTTTTTTTAGTTATTTGGGCCAATGGGTGTCAATTTTGTTTATTTTTTCAAAAAACCAGCTCTTCGCTTGGCTGATTTTTTGTATTTTTTTTTGTATTCAATCCTGTTAATTTCTTCTCTGGTTTTAATTATTTCTCTTCTCCTACTAGATTTGGTCTGGTTTGCTGCAGTTTTTCTAGGTCCTTGAGATGTGCTGAAAGCTCATTTATTTGGTACCTTTCCAATTTCTTGATATAGGCACCTATTGCTATAAACTTGCCTCTCAATACTGCTTTTGCTGTATCCCATAAGTTTTGATATGTTTTGTTGTTATCCTCATTTACTTCCAGAAAGTTTCTGATTTCTCTTGATTTCTTGAATGACCCAGTGTTCATTCAGGAGCATGTTGTTCAGTCTCCATGTGTTTGCATACTTTCTGGGGTTTCCTGAGTTGCTAATTTCCAGCTTCATTCCGCTGTGGTCTGAGAAGCTGCATGGTATGATTCTAATTCTTTTAAATTTGCTGAGACTTGCTTTATGACCTAGTATGTGATCAATCCTAGAGAAGGTTCCATGCACTGCTGAGAAGAATGTAAAGTCTTTAGATGTAGGATTGAAAGTTCTGTAGATATCTGTTAGATCCATTTGGGCAATAGTGTCGATTAAATCTGCTGTTTCCTTGTTGATCTTCTGTCTGGATGATCTATCTATTTCTGAGAGTGGAGTATTGAAGTCCCCCAGTACTATTGCATTGGAATCTAAGTCTCCCTTTAAGTCCCTTAACATATCTTTTAAATAGACCGGTGCCCTGTAATTAGGTACATATACATTTATAATAGTTACATCTTCCTGTTGAATTGAACCCTTAATCATCATATAGTGCCCCTCTTTGTCTCTCTTAACAGTTTTTGTATTAAAGTTTATTTTGTCTGATATTAATATGGCTACACCTGCTTTTTTTTGGTTTTTGTTGGCATGGAATATCTTTTTCCAACCTTTCACTTTCAGTCTGCATGCATCTTTGTTAGAGAGATGTGTTTCTTGTAGGCAACAAATAGTTGGGTGTTGTTCCTCTAGCCAGTCAGCCAATCGGTGTCTTTTAACTGGAGAGTTAAGTCCATTCACGTTTTTTTTTGTTTTTTTTTTTTTTTGTTGTTGTTGTTGTTGTTTTTTTTTTTTGTTTTGTTTTGTTTTGTTTTGACAGGCAGAGTGGGCAGTGAGAGAGAGAGACAGAGAGAAAGGTCTTCCTTTGCCGTTGGTTCACCCTCCAATGGCCGCCGCGGCCAGCGCGCTGCGGCCGGCGCACCGCGCTGATCCGATGGCAGGAGCCAGGAGCCAGGTGCTTTTCCTGGTCTCCCATGGGGTGCAGGGCCCAAGCACCTGGGCCATCCTCCACTGCACTCCCTGGCCACAGCAGAGAGCTGGCCTGGAAGAGGGGCAACCGGGACAGAATCCGGCGCCCCGACTGGGACTAGAACCCGGTGTGCCGGCGCCGCTAGGCGGAGGATTAGCCTCTTGAGCCGCGGCGCCGGCCTGGTCCATTCACGTTTAATGTGACTATTGATACATAGTGACTTTGCCCTGCCATTTGCCAAAGATAAGTTCTAATATATGCTTTGAGCTTCCCATGCTCTTTTACTAGTAGGAGTTCTTCCTTTACCTTCTTTCATATTGATGGCCGTGTTTCTGTGTTTCTGAGTGTAGCACATCTTTAAGTATCTTTTGCAGGGCCGGACAAGTGGCAGAAAAGTCTTTCAATTTCTGTTTGCTATGAAAGGTCTTTATTTCACCTTCATTCACAAATGAGAGCTTAGCAGGATATAATATTCTGGGCTGGCAATTTTTCTCTCTTAGCACCTGTGCTATGTCTCGCCATTCCCTCCTAGCCTGTAGTGTTTCTGATGAGAAGTCTGCTGTGAGTCTGATTGGAGATCCTCTGAGAGTAATCTGACGTTTCTCTCTTGCACATTTTAGGATCTTTTCTTTATGTTTCACTGTGGTGAGTTTAATTACAACGTGTCGTGGTGATGATCTCTTTTGGTCATGTTTACTGGGGGTTCTATGAGCTTCCTGTACTAGGATGTCTCTGTCCTTCTCCAAACCCGGAAAGTTCTCTGCTAGTATCTCACTAAAAAGGCCTTCTAATCCTTTCTCTCTCTCCATGCCTTCAGGAACTCCTAGAACCCGAATGTTGTTTTTTTTTTTTTTTTAATAGTATCCTGTAGATTCCCAACAATATTTTTTAGATTTCTAATTTCCTCTTCTTTTCTTTGGTTTGACTGTATCCTTTCCTGTTCTCTGTCTTCTAAGTCCGATATTCTCTCTTCTGCTTCACCCATTCTGTTTTTAAGGCTCTCTAATGTGTTTGTCATTTGATCTATTGAGCTCTTCATTTCATTTTGATTTCTCTTCACTATCACACTTTCCTGTTCTACTAGTTTCTGAGTTTCATTTTGATTCTTCCTTAAAATTTCATTTTCACGAGAGAGATTTTCAATCCTGTCCAATAAGGATTTCTGTAGTTCAAGGATTTGCTTTTGAAAAACTTCTAAATGTTCTTATCATAAATTTTTTGAAATTCGTATCTTGCATTTCTTCTATCTCATCATCTTCATACTCTTGGCTTGGGGTGTTTTGTTTATTTGGAGGATTCATAGTGTCATCGTTGATCTTGTTCCCTCGATTTCTGTGTTTATTGCTTGGCATGGTTAATTCTTTTTCCCTCACTGTGAGGTGTTTTTTTTTTTTTTATACTTTGTCTGTGTTAAGTGGACTGCCTGCTGTTGGAGGAGCCTTGGAGGCTTGAGATGGGTGTGGCCTGAGAGCTCTGCTTGGTTCTTCAGGGTTACAGGTGTGCAAAGGTTATGCGTGGTAAATCTCTATTTATTTATTTATTCATTTATTTATTTTATTTTATTTTTTTATTCAGGAGGTAAGTAATACTGCAAGGCTGAGCAGAATGGATGGTATTTAGCTTCAGATCTCTGGCTTCTACCCAAGGAGTCTGTGAAGGCTCAGTTTCTCCTGCGGACTCCCACTGGGTTGCCTAGGCTACTGAATTGTAGCCTTAACTCTCCCCTTTTATTATGTATATCCCAGCTCTTTGTCTCTTGCTCGCCTTTGCAAGGTTGGCGGAGAGAGGAACTTGTCTGTACCAGTACACCCCCACCTTTTTTTTTTTTTTTTTCCCTTCTCTCCTGTAGTCTGTTGAACTTTCCCTCTTCAAAGCCTGCTTCCCTCTTAAATTCTGTCTGCAGTTTCCCCGCCAATGTCTCCGGTTACTGAGCTCACCTCCGCTTCCAGCGCCGATGTGTGGACTCGGAGCCCTGGGCGTCCCTCCTCTCCCCGCTGGTGTCTGTGTCACATTCGAACAGGTGTTTTTCAGCCTTGTGTCCTGGTGACATAGACCTGGCTCTCAATACAAAGAAAGCATCTCTAGTTTCATTTGTTTGGGAAATACAAAGCTAATCAAGGAGCATTAGCTCATTAGCTCCAGTTATGAAAATAAAGGACCACAGGCTAGGGGAGCTTAGCCAACAAGACCTTATTCTCACAGTTCTGGACACTCAGTTCCAAGATTAAGGTGTCCTCAGGGTTGCTTCCTCCTGAGGCTTCTCTCCCTGCCTTGTTGCTGCCACCTACTCCTCCCACCCCCTAAATTTTTACAGGAACACCCTCTGTGTGTCTCTTATAAAGATACCAGGGGCCGGCGCTGTGGCATAGTGGGTAAAGCCACCGCCTGCAGTGCAGCATCCCATATGGGCAACGGTTCGAGTACCAGCTGCTCCACTTCCCACCCAGCTCTCTGCTATGGCCTGAGAAAGCAGTAGAAGATTTCCGAAGTCCTTGGGCCCCTGCACCCGCATGGAGACCCGAGGAAGCTCCTAGCTCCTGGCTTCAGATCAGCATAGCTCCGGCTGCTGCGGCCAACTTGGGAGTGAACCAGTGGATGGAAGACCTCTCTCCCCCTCCCTCCCTCCCTCTCTGTGTAACTCTTTCAAATAAATAAATAAATAAATCTTTTTTTAAAAAAATAAAGATACCAGCCCACCTTAATGATCTCATTTTAATTTTATTGTCTTTTTGAAGACTTTAGCTGTAAATACAGTCACAAACCATGGTGCTGGCAGTGGGGGCTTTAACATGAATTCTGGGGTGTGGGAATTTGAGCCCATGACACCAAGTTGAACAGGCCATTTGCAGTGTACTATGGATAGGAGGGATGATTGCATGTGATAAGAATGTCTGGTTCTTTCTGGATTCTGTCTTTGTGCCGGACTCTGTTTCAAGGACATTTCATTTTATTCAAGTAACAACCAATGAATTGCGATTTCCCAATAAAATCAAAACAAAATAAAGGCCGAAGTGTGGGGGTTGGTCTTAAACTGGAGGAGAAAGGAAGACAAATGCAGGAGGCATTCAGCAAGTACACCTGCTCACCTTTTGTGAATATTGCAAAGTCACATTTTGGTCCAGTTTTTTGTTATATTCTTTAGTAATCAATCCACAAGCAGTCATCAGTTGAGGATTCACATACAGCAGGCAGCTGGAAAACTTGCAGGTAAAAGACATCCTCTGGGGGAAGTGGCTTCATGATTGCTTATGCATATGGATAAAAAAAAACTTGGACATGTTAAAAAAGAAAAAAAGAAACCAATAGTAATGATTAGCTGTGGGGGACGGTGGCAACTGGGTGGATGGGGGCAGAGGAACAAGGGAGGATTGTCATACTACACTGTTGTTGGGGTTCAGAAAACAATAACCCAAATTATGGCACTTCAGCATGCTGAGTATTTTGAAATAAAGGATACTGAAGGTCTCAGAAGCAGCCTCAGAACTGAAGTCTCTGTGATCTTCTGTCTTGCGGCCTCCCACCCTTCATTCTGCCCAGAGGCAAGCCTTAGGAAAGCAGGATTCCCCCTCCCCAAGGCAGGTCATTGCAACTGGAATCCCTTTCCCCTACAGCAGGCCACAAAGCCTAGAAACAGTATTTTCATCTTGGTCCCACCTTTTATATAAGAGCTGCCCATAAGGAAATTCTCTGACTTGCCCTCACCCAATCATAGGTCATGAAATTCTCATTCCAGAAAGATCCTGACCCATTCCAGGAGGAAGGAATGCTACAGCAGACAAGCCAAGAAGAATCTGGACAGACAGGACTTGCTGGATTTCCCCTTTCAATCTATTACTGTTAGATCACACCCTTCTTGCCAGTCACATTTCCACATGACTGTCCACTCTTTGTCCAGCCTAAACAGAAAGACGGTTTTCCCTGAGTCCTATGTCTTTGTCCTGAAAGTGTTGTTTAAATAATTTTGTATGCTTGTCTCTTGTTAATTTACCTAGTGATATAGGAGTGTTGGCCATGACCTTTATGGTGGGTGAGGAAAATATCACATCTTGCTGCCCCTACACCTTTATGCACATTTTGATGTTTTTGAACCATGTATTTGTATAAGGGTATCAAAAAGTGTATGGAAAATGAGATTGAAAGTATGTTAATTTTTGTGAAAAACGAATTTTGAAATCTATTCTGAGTTTTTTGTAATATGCATTCTCTGGGTATTGTGAAAAACAATTTTTCAAAGTAAACTCATGTATTTCCATTTTCCATGAACTTTTTGAAGTCCTCTCGAATGACCTACTCACAAACATAAAGTGTAAAGAGTCAAACATGGTAGGAACATGGGCACCTCCCTCAAAGGGTCTATCACTAGCCATGTTTGTAGAAGGTATTAGCTTCAACAACACAATAAGATTAAATTTTGTCATTTTCTTCATGCAGGAGCCTGTGAGAATAGCCAGGACTAGAACCATGATCCTTCCTTTGTGATTAAAGAACTGAGGCCAAGAGAGGATGCATACACACAACCAAGTGGTGAGGGAGTAAGTGGGCATGGGTTGAGCCAAGGTCTCTGATTACCAGTTTGGGCCCTGCTTCACTACATATGCGGTGAGCCTTTGAGAATGTTGATGTTGGAGTTTCTATTATCAGTCATTCCACTCACATGTTTTCAGTCAAAATACACATGGCCCCTTCTCTCTTGGGGGTTTACATTGTGGTGGGAAAGACAAAGTAGATACTCAAATGAGTCATATGGTGCAGGCTATAAAAGAGAATCAAGAGACCAAACTGCTAAACTCTTAGTGTAGAGTTGCTCTTCTGTGTATAAAGTTAATTGAAAATGGATCTTAGTGGAGAATGGTACTGGGAATGGGAGAGGGAGGAGGAAAAGAGTGGGAAGGGGGTGGGAGGATGGGTATGGTGGGAAGAATCACTATACTCCTAAAGTTGTACTTGTGAAATGCATGAAGCTTGTATTCCTTTAATAAAAGGTTTCTTTGGGGAAAAAATAAATAATAAAAAAGAAAGTTTGGAGCCCTCACATCCTATATCAGTGTGCCTGATTTGAGTCCCAGCTCTGCTCTCCAGTCCAGCTTCCCTGGAAGGCAGCAGGGATGGCTCCAGTAGTTGGATTCCTGCCACCCACATGGGAGATCTGGATTGAGTTCCCAGCTCCTGGCTTTAACCAGGTCCAGTCCTGTCAGTTACAAGCATCCAGGGAGTGAACGAGTAGATGGAAGATCTCTGTCTCTGCATTTCAAATAACTTTTTTAAAAAAAGAAGTAAATATAATCCATAAATAGGTGCAGAGTGCTTTAAAGAATCATGGTAGCAAAGAATAAAAAAGGATGGATGGAATCTACTATGGTTTCTTTTTTTTAAAGATTTATTTATTTGAAAGTCAGAGTTACACAGGGAGCAAAGGAGAGGCAGAGAGAGAGAGAGAGAGAAGTCTTCCATCTGATGGTTTACTCCCCAGTTGGCCACAATGGCTGGAGCTGTGCCAATCCAAAGCCAGGAACTTCTGTGTCTTCTACGTGGGTACAGGGACCCAAGGACTTGGAAAATCTACTGCTTTCCCAGGCCATAGCAGAGAACTGGAACGCGAGTGGAGCAGCCAGGACTCAAACTGGTGCCTATATGGGATGTTGACACTGCAGGCAGCGGCTTTACCTGCTTTGCCACAGCGCCAGTCCCTTGGCTATGGTTTCTTTAGCAGCTGACAACATGGAGAAGGCTTCATGAATAGGGAATGCAGAGAGGCAGACCAGGGTCCTGAGGTAGATGTAGCTTTTGTTAGGAAACTGGTGCAGTTTTAGCCGGGTGGCTGCATGGCCCAGCTGCCTGAGCCAGGCTCCACCCCCATCCTAATGGGATTCGCTGCTCCTGCTTCCCTGCCCGCCCTCGGGCAAAGTTTTAAAAGGGCCTGTTCCTGCACACGTGCTCTCTTGGTCCTTCTCTCCTGTGCTCTCTTGGCTCTCTCCTTCTCTCTTGGTTCTGCTCTCTAGTCTCCTCCTCTCGTCTCTCTTCTCCCTCCTCTCTGTCTCTCTCTCTCTCTTATAGTCTCCTCTCTTTTTCCTTTATCTCCCCTTCACTCCGATCTGTAAGGTGTTCCCCAATAAACCCTTTCCCTTACTCTGGTGTCCGGTGTGTTTTGCGACGGCTAACATTCATATATAACAGCTTTGAATCCCAGATCCTCCATGTACCAGTTGGGTGACATTGGACAAGTTAAAAAATAACTTTGATCTTCAGCCTCCCAAGCTGGAAACTAAGTCTTATGTTTTATATCCTTATTGGCTGTGAATGTTGAAGGAAGGATGATAGATACATAACTTCAGAGAATGGGATGCCTTTGAGAAATCAATGCCATGACCATGTAGGACATGGGGGTGGCCCATCTCCCAGCAACAGCATTGGGTAAATTTCTAGTGTTGGCTACAGCCACCAGCTCAGCCTCCTGGTTCATAACCAGCTTGGGGGCTGTAGACAGTAAGCCAAACCTCTTTCCCCTAATTAGCACCTTCACTAAATGATTGGTGGCTTTGGTGTAAACCACAAACCACCACTAAGGAAGCCATGTCAGTTTGTAACAAGACTCCCCCCTCCCCTTCTCTCTCTTTGCCCCTTCTCAGCAGTGGCTCAAGGCCAGATCTGATTCAGAATTGCCAGCTTTCAAAGAACTCTGAGCAGAAACTTTCTTTCACAGATTAATCAACTCTAAGACCGTTTATTTCAAGTCCTAGCACATGACAAGAGTTGAAACAAGAGTGAAACTGAAGTTATTTCCTCCAGGGAAAAGCCTTGAGTGACTTGAACATTTATATAAGCAACAATTATGTAAGCAGGTCATGGTCAAGGGTGAGGGTAGGAAAGAATCTTCTCTTGCACCCTGAGAGGATTCAGCCCCTTTACTTCTATTCCTTGGAAATGGAGATCAAGTAAAACCTGAAATGTGACAAACAAGTTGTTCCCTCTTTCTGAATTTTGTAACTGAAAGACATGGGAACTGTCCTTTCACTTTATTTTTTTAAGATTTACTTATTTATATGAAAGGCATAGTTACAGAGAGGCAAAGGCAGAAAGACAGAGAGAGGTCTTCCATTTGCTGATTCATTCCCCAGTTGGCCACAAGGGCCAAAGCTGCACCAATCCAAAGCCAGGAGCCAGGAGTTTCCTTCAGGTCTCCCACGTGGGTGTAGGGGCCCGAGCACTTGCACCATCCTCCACTGCCTCCCCAGGCTATAGCAGAGAGCTGGATCGGAAGTGGAGCAGCCGAGACTTGAACCAGTGTCCATATGGGATGCTGGCACTGCAGGCGACAGCTTTCACCCACTGCACCACAGTGCTGTCCCTGTCCTTTCACTTTATATGTAAAAAAGGCTACTGGGGATTCTGAGATTACACAGTCAGCAAGAGATCTAGGGGAAAGACTCAAGTTTCTTGATGTAGACATGATATCTTTCGGCTACACCACTCTGCCTCTTCCTCTTGTGTGAACTCAAGTGAACCAATAAACTCTTGTAAATTGTTATCAGAAGGCAGGTGGAGCCCCATGCTTGGGGGAGGACCGTGGGACATCCCCTCTGGCCCACGCGTCCCTGTCTGCCCGCTCTTCTTCCCAGAAATTCAGCAGGCTGTGGGAAGGACTCCTTTACTGTGACATGGCTTTACGCTGCCAGCTCTAATTAAATTCTCCAATTTGTGGTGTTTCTCAAATGCCTTCTTTATACCCCAGTCCAGGATTACAGCACACACTTTATTTTTGCTGAACCATTCAGGGACCACATGCATTTCCTCTCAGTCTTTGTCATCCATGGAGGCCCCTCAGTAGAAAAGATGTTTACATCATGGGAAGGGTCAGGACTTTTTTCTTTTTTAAAAAAGATTTATTCATTTATTTGAAAGGTAGTTACAGAGAGAGAGAGAGAGAGAGAGAGGTGTTTTCCATCTGCTGGTTCACTTCCCAAAAGGGTGTAATGGTTGGAGCTAGGCCAAGCCAAAGCCAGGATCCAGGAACTTCATTTGGGTCTCCCACATAACCATGTAGGAGCCCAAGGACTTGGGCCATCTTCCACTACTTTCCCAGGCACATTAGCAGAGAGCTGGATCAGAAGTGGAGCAGCTGGGACTGGAACCATTGCTCTAACATGGGATGCTGGCATTGCAGGCAGTGGCTTAACCTGCTGCACAACACCAGGCCCAGGTCAGGACTTTTCAAAATCTGACTTTCAGTACCTGCTGTGCCCCTGACTTTCACTCCACCAAGACACTGGTCTCTTTTCTAGAGCTACTCACATTTATTTATGTATTGTCTCACAGCAAGGTATTTTACTCAACCTGAGATAAAAGAAGGCAAGAAGATCACGCCCTCCAGAAGCTTGCCCAGCCACGAGAGACAGAGGCACACAAGCAACCACAGTCACTAGTTCTAAACTAGAGCAACCACAGGTGCAGCAATAAGAGGCATGGGACATCCTGGTCTTCCAATCCTGGGGGTACAGAGGGTCTACACTGCGCACTGTAGAGGTGAGGTTATCAGACAGAGGTCACCAGGTGCCGGATTACAAGGAGCATTCTATATCTAAGGAGGTTAGATTTTTATCCTGGCACGTCAGTCCATACTTTTAGACTTGAGAGCAGGATTAGATTTCCTTACTAGAAAGACGACACTGATTCCAAAGGCAAAGCTGGAGGCAGGGAAATCGACCAGCCAGGTAATTCTTGCAGCAGTCCAGGGTGTGGGGATGAGTTCCTGCGCCAGGAAGAAGCTGGAAGCAGCTGAGAGGGAGGGGGAACCCCAGGACAGGGTGTTATGGAAACCTCAGGAGGAAATTTCTGGAAGGGACTGGAAAACATGATTGTCAAATGCCACAGACCAGAAGCAAGACAAGAGGAAACCCATGGGATCTGGCCATCAAGGTCACTGACAGCCTAAAGGTTACCAGTTCCAGAGCAGTCATGGGCAGAGGCCAGCCAGCAAGTCTTAAAGAGAAAATGGGAAAGGTAATTGAGAGAGAATGAGCAAGGGAGAAAAGCCTGTTTCCTGACCTAACAATGGGACTATAGGAAGATGATATTGTTGACTCAAAAGCTTATAGGTGGAATTTTTAAATTTTTAAAATTTTATGTTTACTTATTTGAAAGGCAAAGAGACAGAGCAAGATCTCCCTTTTGCTGGCTTAACCACATGCTTGCAAAAACCAGGACTGGGCCAGGTTGAAGCCAGGAGTTGGGAATCCAATCTAGAAACCCCATATGGGAGGCTGGGACCAAATTACTTGAGCCATCACCTGCTGCCTCCCAGGATGTGCATCAGCAGGAATCTGGGGTCAGAAGTGGAGCCTGGACTCCAACCAAGGCACTCCAACATGGGATGCAGGCATCCCAAGTGGTATCTTAAACACTGTGCCAAATGCCCTCCCCACAGATGGGATTACTTTAAAGGCCCTGGAGAAGGCTTCCCGCTACTGCACAGCCTGGGAGGCAGCAGGTAATTGCTCAAGTAGTTGCATCCTTCTTGTGGGAGACGGGTATTGAATAGCTCCTGACTTAAGCCTGGCCCAGCCCTAGCATTTGTGGAGATTTGGGGAGTGAACCAGCCAATAGGAACTCTTTGTTTCTGTCTCCATGCTTTTCAAATAAACAGAAAATTTTTTTAAGATTTATTTTATTTATTTGAAAGGCAGAATTACAGAGAGAAGGAGAGAGAGAGAGGGAGAGAGAGGGGGAGAGGGAGAGAGAGAGAGAGAGAGAGAGAGAGAGAGAGATCTTCTATCTGCTGGTTCACTCCCCAAATGGCCACAATGGATGTAACTAAGCCAATCTGAAGCCAGGAGCCAGAAATTTCTTCTGGGTCTCCCACACAGGTACAGGGGCCCAAGGACTTGGGCCATCATCTGCTGCTTTCCCAGGTGCATTAGCGGGGAGCTGCATTGGAAATGGAGCAGCTGGGAGTCGAACCACCACCCATAAGGGATGCCAGTGCTGCAGGCCGGGGCTTTAACGTGCTATACCACAGTGCCAGCCCCAATAAACAGAATTTTAAAACATTAAAAAAGGAGGCCAATATTGTGGTACAATAGTTTAATCTGTTGCTTGCAACCCCAGTATCTCACATTGGAGTTCTGGTTCAAGCTCCAGCTGCTCTGCTTCCAATACAGCTCCCTGCTTATGAGCCTGGGAAAGCAGCAGCATAAGGCCCAACCGCTTGGGCCCCTGCCACCCACATAGGAGAACTTGACAGAGCTCTGAGCTCCTGGCTTCAGCCTAGCCTGGCCCCTGTAGCCATTTGTGGAGTGAACCAGCCGATGAAGAACTCTTTCCTTCTGTCTGTCTGTCTCTGTCACTGTCTTTCAAATAAATAAACCTTAAAATAAATAGAGTAGGTCACAATTCACTCAATTCCCTATTGTTGAATATTCAATTATCTTTCATTATTCAAAGTTATAAATTATATGCCATATGATAGGATACTATGCAATCATTAAAACAATTTTCTAAAACAATTATAAACTTCAGGAAATGCTCATGCCACACTGTGAAGTAGAAAATGTCATAAAATATCACCATGATAAATTCATATATATGTGAAAACTTACCCAACTGTATACTTTAAATATGTGCAGTTTACTCTATGTCAATAATAACTCAATAGAGTCATTTTAAAAGTAAGACACATTTCTTTTAAAAAGTTTTCACATTGGTGCAATGAGCATTGTAACAGATACATATTTGATTATCCTTAAAGCAAGTGTCCAGAAGTGGAATTCCTGCCGCTGAGAGTGTACACCTTTTCTAGGTCTTAATCTCTTGACACACTGCAGAGTATCAGTGGATATTCTGAAAGTGGAATAGGAGATGGGAAGACAGAATCAATTTTTTTACCTCAACATATTATTAAATAGAAAACAGGATACAGTGACTTCTTCAACAAGTAAAAAATTATTTAAAATATATTTCACCTCCCTATTAGGTGATAGTGAAGAGGGAGAAAAGGCAGAACCGTATGTGACCAGGACTCAGGAGAGCGCAACCAGGGCAGGCTGTACCTGGCAGGCTGTGTACCTGCTGCTTGCATAGGAGGGAGAGGCCAGATGAGACGTCTCTAAAACCTGTTCTTCCCAGACATTCTGACCAACGGGCCGCTTTCATCAATAAACACAGCACCATTCTGCCCAAACTTTCCACTCTCCACCTCTTCTCCTTTGAATTAGATGGATGATACAATGACTTCTCCAGAACACACTGATAAGAGAGACAGTAGCCTTCAGATGGCATCAGCCACACCTGGAATTACCCACATCAATAATACGTAGCATCACAGGACTGAACCACAGGGTGGAAGGGCTCTCTTTCTGTCACTCTGCCTTTCAAATAAATAAAAATAAGTGAATAAACATTGGAAATGCTGGATGTACAGTATTAGTAGGGCAAACTCTGCCATCAGGAAGTGTGCAACTCTGTGGAGACAGAAGCTTGGGCAGGTATCTGGGCCAGAATTCTCAGCGTTCCAGGCTGGAGGTATGCAGTACCACTGGCCCAAGTGTCTGCCTTCTGGGAAATGTTTTACTTCACACATTGTTCTGAAGAGCAGTGAAGGGTTACAAAGAACTGAAGGTGGAGCATTCAGCAGAGAGCAGATCAGGTGACCTAAACACAATCCTACCACAGCAGAGCACCAACGGCCTTTATAGAGAAACAATACACCAACTAGCAACTCCCTCACTCCCACAGGTGGTCCATGCCCAACGTCTATCCCTTTCTCTGCTAAGTACCCCTCAATCTTCTCACCACCTCCAACTGCCTGGCACCATGTGTCTCCTGCCTGATCCTGAGCAAAATCCACAGCTTAGAAATGATCCTTCCTTTCACAATTTGGCTGGCTGGCACAAGAGGCCCAGCTTTTGGTGAGTCTCAGTGTTTGCCATGCCTTCCTCACTAAGCTTAATCACTCCTGGATTTAGACTTAAAATGAGATATACGCGGCCGGTGCCACAGCTCACTAGGCTAATCCTCCGCCTTGCGGCGCTGGAACACCGGGTTCTAGTCCCGGTCAGGGCACCGGATTCTGTCCTGGTTGCCCTTCTTCCAGGCCAGCTCTCTGCTGTGGCCAGGGAGTGCAGTGGAGGATGGCCCAGGTGCTTGGGCCCTGCACCCCATGGGAGACCAGGATAAGCACCTGGCTGCTGCCATTGGATCAGCGCGGTGCGGCGGCCGCAGCGGCCATTGGAGGGTGAACCAACGGCAAAAGGAAGACCTTTCTCTCTGTCTCTCTCTCTCACTGTCCACTCTGCCTGTCAAAAAAAAAAAAAAAAAAAAAAAAAAGAGAGAGAGAGAGAGAGAGAGAGAGACATACGCAACTCTTCCATTCACTTAGAGCCATTGTAGCTTCATCAATTGATTTATGTTCAATATTGTTGCATCTCTGAGAATCGGAAGGTCTGGAGAGAGGGAGTGAGATGGGGAAGGGTTGGTTGGTTGGTGGAGCAGTCAGAGCACACCAATATTTACTGATGAAGTAATAGTACCTCAGTAAAATCAATAATAATACTGATAAAGTAACAGGCTTATATGGTGCTCTCTGGGAGCCCCAAGTAACCACTGATCACAGGCCACCACACCACATATAATAATGATGAAAAAGGTTGAACTATAATGAGACTTGCAAAAGTACAGGAAAGTGAAGTCTGCCTCTAAACAGAAACATAACCTCATGACCCCCTGCCCTCTTCTTTGTTTACATTCATTTTTTAAAAAAATTTATTTATTTATTTGAAAGGCAGAGAGAGAGAGAGAGAGAGAGAAAGTCTTCCATCTGTTGGTTCACTTCCCAATTGGCCACAATGCCCAGAGCTGGGTTGATCCATAGCCAGGAGCCTCCTCTGGGTCTCCAATGCAGGTGCAGGGGCCAAAAGACTTGGGCCATCTCTTACTGCTTTCCCAGGCCACAGCAGAGAGCTGGATCAGAAGTGGAGCAGCCACTGGGGCCAGCGCTGTGGGGGAGTAGGTTAATTTTCTGCCTGTGATGCTAGCATCCCCTATGGGTACCAGGTTCTAGTCCCGGCTGCTCCTCTTCCAGTCCAGCTCTCTGTTGTGCCCTGGAGGGCAGTGGAGGATGGCCAAGTATTTGGGCCCCTGCACCCAGAAAGAGACCAGGAAGAAGCACCTGGCTTCGGATCAGTGCAGCTCCGGCTGTAGTGGCCATTTAGGGAGTGAACCAACGGAAGGAAGACCTTTCTCTCTCTGTCTGTAACTCTACCTGTCAAATTAAAAAAAAAAAAAAAAAAAAAAAAGAATGGATAAGCCTTTCTCAAGTTCCAGATCTCAGTTCAAGCATCACTTCTTCATGTGTGGATTGAATGATGTTCTTCTGAAAGTCCTAACCCTTAGTATCTATAAATATGAACTTACTTGGCAATAGGGTCTTTGTAGATGTACACAATCAAGTTAAGATGAAGTCATGCTGGAATTAGAAAGGCCCTATGTCCTACAATGGGAGTCCTTGGATGGGGAAAGCTATTTGGACACAGACACAAAAGGAAGGAGTCATGTGATGGTGAAGGCAGAGGTTGGAGGGAGGTGTCTACAAGCCAAGGAGTGCCGAGATTGACGTAACACCAGAAACTAGGAAAAGGAGCAGATGTTCAGCACAGGGGTCAAGACACCGCTCGGGATCCCCACATCACATGCTGGAGTTCTTGGGTCCAAGCCCCAGCTATGCTTCTGATTCCAGCTTCTTAATGTATACCCTGAAGGGCAGCAAGTGATGGCTCACATAGTTGGGTCTGTACCACTCATGGGGGAGGCCTGGATTGAGTTCTGGGCTTCTGGCTTCAGCTTGGCTGGACACTGGCTGTCGCAGGCATTTTGGGACTGAACCAGTAAGGATGGAATATTCATGTCTGCCTGTAGCCTAGCAGTCTAAGCCTCTACCTGCAGCACCTGCATCCCAGATGGGCACTGGTGTATGTTCTGGCTGCTCCTCTTCTGATCTACCTCTCTGCTATGGCCTCAGAAAGCAGTGAAAGATGGCCCAAGTGCTTGGGCCCCTGCACCTGCATGGGAAACCCAGAAGAAGCTCCTGGCTCCTGGCTTCAGCGTGGCCCAGCTCTAGCCATTGAGGCCATTTGCGAAGTGAACCAGCAGATGGAAGCCCTTTCTGTCTGTCTGTCCCTCTCCCTATCTGTAACTCTATCTCTCAAATAAATAAATAAAATCTTAAAAAACAATAAAATGGGGCCAGCGCTGTGATGCAGCAGGTAAAGCCACTGCCTGCAGTGCTGGCATCCCATGTGGGCGCCAGTTTGAGTCCTGGCTGCTCCATTTCCAATCCAGCTCTCTGCTATGGCCTGGGAAAGCAGTAGAAGTTGGCCCAAGCTCTTGGGCCCCTGTACCTTCGTGGGAGACTGGAAGAAGCTCCTGCCCCTGGCTTCAGATTGGCCCAGCTGTGGCCATTGCAGCCATCTGGGGAATGAACCAGCGGGTAAAAGACCTCTCTCTCTCTCTGCCTCAGCCTCTCTGTAACTCTGCCTTTCAAATAAAATAAATAAATCTTTAAAAAAAATCTATGTCTGCCTCTGTCTTGCAAAAAAACAAATAAATAAAAATAAGTTAGTGTTTTAAAAGTTAATGAGGAGAGGCTGGCGCCATGGCTCACTTGGCTAATCCTCTGCCTGCGGCACTGGCATCCCATATGGTTCTAGTCCCGGCTGCTCCTCTTCCAGTCCAGCTCTCTGCTGTGGCCCAGGAAGGCAGTGGAGGATGGCCTAGGTGATTAGGCACCTGCACCCACGTGGGAGACCAGGAGGAAGCACCTGGCTCCTGGCTTTGGATCGGTGTAGTGCCAGCTGTAGCAGCCATTTAGGGGGTGAACCAACGGAAGGAAGACCTTTCTCTCTCTCTCTCTCTCTCTCACTGTCTAACTCTACCTGTCAAATAAGTTAAAAAAAAAAGTGAATGAGGCAAGGAAGGATCCTCCCTAGAGGTTTCAGAGGGAGCAGAACCCTGCCCTCACCTTCATCAGGGATTCCCAGCCTCCAAAGCTGTGAGACAGTACATTTCTTTCAGGCCACAGCTCAGCCACAGCAAACCACGGCACCAAGCCACTCTTTCACCTTCCCAAATGGAACTTGGGATTCTCCTCTGAACTGCTTGTCACAGTCGTACTTTAGGTATCATCTGTGTCATTTCACGATCCCTGTCTCCCCACTGAGGCTGTAAACTCCATGAGGGAGGAAGCTACTTCCCTCACTAGGACCTGACATGCCACATTAGAAGAGTTCTGGAATGACTAAGTGGCCATGGAGCCAGTATCCATGGTCATGAGAGTCCATCGTTTGATCTTAAAATGTTTATATTTATTTATTTAATTATTTATTTATTTGAGGGCCAGAGAGAAACAGATAGAACTTCCACACACTTGGTCATTCCCCAAATGCCCAGAAAGATCTGAACAGGTAGCTCCACCTGAGTCTCCCAGGTGGGCAGCAAGAAGACAGTTACCTGAGCCATCACCATTGCTTCCCAAGGTCTGCATTAGCAGGAAACTGGAGTCAGGAGTCAAACTCGGGCATTCCAGTTGGGGACATGGGTTTTTTAAACTGTGTCTTAAACACAAGGCTAAACACCTGCCCCATGTGGCACACCTGTGTGACTTGCATTGTACTTCTACCGGACACTCTATTCTATACTCTCAGAGACGAACCTGGAAGCTTATGCAAATTCATTGACTAAGTGTGCATATATTTTGAGGCTCTTGAGTGAAACTCCTTGAAGGGGCCATAAGGAGCCAAACTATACCTGTAGATAGCCCAAGTGTGTTGACTATGTGTCCCAGAAGAGGCGTCATCAAACAGGAGTCAAATTCACTTGCTCTGATATTTGGCTCAGCATCTCTGGACTTTCCCTGTGTGCCCCACATCTTCGGAAGCAGCTCTGATGGACGCCTTGGCTTCTTCACAGTCTCTGGCCCCAGCTCCATGCGTGCATGAGCAACAGAAGGAGGCAAGTATCTGTGCTTCTGCACAGAGGCCTCCCAATTTCCCAGGATGCTTTTGCCACAAAGCATTGCTCATGCAAGTTGGAAAAACACCCATTAGGCAGATGGAAACAGAAGCTCAGAGGGCAAAAGCTGGGACCTAGAAACTCAATTCAGGTTTCCCATGTGGGTGGCAGGGACCCAGTCATTTGAGCTGTGCCTGCTGCCTCCTAGGGTCAGCTGGAGTCAGGGGCCAGAGGTGAGAACAGAACCCAGGTACTCCAGTATGGGACAGGGACATATTAACCCATATCTTAACTTCCAGGCCAAATGCCATCCCACAGTGGTTTTTCGTTTATGCATTTCCCATAATCTTCTTTGACATTCCCTTGTATTAGTTGCAGGGTATGTTACACTGCAAATATGAGTGTACTCATATTGGAAGAGATAAACTTGAAAAAAGTAACAGTATCTTTCCTTGCATGATGCCTTATACTTTACAAATATTTGTTACAGAAAAACTTTGTAAACTACAAAATGTTTTCACATCTTTTATGATTGTCCAACTATCACAGTGTTGAGTATATAGGAAACAACAATAAGCACTACTAATAGAAAATAAGAGAATATGCAGCATCTTGTATTCTTCATAAAACTGGGATTAGGAAGGCCTCATTATGATAATTTTACAAATTTCACAAGCTGCCTCTGTTATCTTGGTAAAATCCATTGATATAATACCTGTGTAAATATATCTCATCTAAATCTCCCAACCACTCTGCAACTAAGTAGGTTGAATGATATTGGTCACAAGAGAGAGGCAGAAGCTGAGGCAAACATAGCAAGGGGTAGAAAGACAATCAGCTTGACCTTGAATCCAAGACCATGACCTTTCCTTTGTTTCCCAACTGTGACAATGCCCTGCCCTACCTTTCTTTAAACAGTTTGCACTGGGGCTGGCACCATAGCGTAGGTTAATCCTTTGCCTGAGGGCACCGATTCTAGTCCCAGCTGTTCCTCTTCCAATCCAGTTCTCTGCTGTGGCCTGGGAAAGCAGTAGAAGATGGCCCAAGTATTTGGGCCCTGCACCTGCGTGAGAGACCAGGAAGAAGCATCTGGCTCCTGGCTTTGGATTGGCACAGCTCCGGTCATTGCAGCCATCTGATGGGGAGTGAACCAGTGGATGGAAGACCTCTCTTTCTGTCTCTACCTCTCTTTGTTTGTAACCCTACCTACCTCTCAAATTTTAAATTAAAAAAAAATCTTTAAATAGTTTTCACTGTGGTGGGATCAAATCACCAATGTCCTGGTAATGTATAACATTCAGCTCTGGGACTCTAGGGGAGTTCTGACTTAGAGTTTTCTGTTCTCTCTGGTTTAAGTACTCCTACCAGGGCTTCTTTGAAACCACTGACATGAAGTCACTGGATGCAGAGACATGTACAAACTGATCAGGTGCCAGCTGGCACCAACATACTCCTACATGGAATAAACTCTCTTTCCATCTAGTAATTAATATCTGGCACCCAAGCACTGTGTCTCCTTTCAGTTTTCACAGTGCCACACACATTGACAACAATACATAGATGTCTGGGCATGACATAAATGTCTCACTGTGTTTGCTGCTTAGGTTTCTTATTCTCTAGTTTCCTCATCTGTCAGTCCTCTTCCCCTGGACCTGGAAAAGTACTTGCAGACAATACTGTCACCTTTACTACTTCCCGTTCTCTTCATGTATATCTTGGTCACAGCCTAGGGGAAAGTCGTGGGCCTAATGAAAGAAGGAAGGCCTTGGGGACCTCATGCTTTGTAGTCTTTTTAAAGAGTAAGCTGAGGGCTAGCATTGTAGTGCAGCAGGTTAAGCTGCCATCTGCAGCACCAGCATCCCACAGAGGTGTGGAATCGAGACCTGACTGCTCCACTTCTGACCCAGCTCCCTGCTAATGTGCTTGGGAAAACAGTGTAAGATGGCCCAAGTCCTTGGGCCCCTGAACCCACATAGGATCCTTGGATGGGGTTCCAGGCTCCTGGCTTCGGCCTGGCCCAGCCCTGGCCATTGAGGCCATTTGGGGAGTGGACCAGCAAATGAAAGATATTCTCATTCATATTCTCTCTCTCTTTCAAATAAAAATAGAGACCAAACTTTGAGGCTTCCCAAAACACCCCAGAGTTGTTGCTTTCAAGAGGACAGTACGAGGAAAAACAGCAACAAATGAGAGGCAGGACTGATCTTTAGACCTCTGCGGCCATTTCTTCAAAACTGTACTGGCACAAACTCCGTAGACTGGAAACCTGGAGATCTGGTGGCTGGTTATACTGCCGAAGGTAACAACTCTTGGGGCTGGTTGACGCTACACACCTTACTGGAATTTTCTCCTGTGGAGCTTCGGTGGTGCTGGTCTCTGCTGACAGGAAAAAAACCCAAACAACAACAAAACTATTTTGTTTTATTGAGGGTGGTATATGCTGACCTTAAAACATTAGAGCCTGCAGCAAGGTAGAGAGCAAGGGATGGACTTTGGTGCCATCTGCTGGAGTCATCTGTTCTTGCATGATATGGACCACTATCAAACTGACACAACAGAAACTAATATTCCGTTCTTCAAAAAACACTATCAATTTTGCAAATCCCTTGCAAGAAGAGAAATGAAGGACATAAACCCAATGAAGCATTAGTTAAATACTAACTTCTCCCACCCTAAGACATTTATCAAACCTGTTACTGATGTGGCAATGAGTTTATTAACTTTTAATCCTGGTTCTTGTCTACTCAGACTGCTATCATGTACACACAGAAACAAAGTTTATTTGGCAGTGGGAGAATAAACATCATTTACGAATCAGTGTGGGCCGCCCTGCACAATACACATGGGTGGGCTCTGCCCACTAACTAATGAGAAAATGAAAATCCGAAACTGTACCTGCAGCTGTGAAGGTCTATCCGAGACTAGGAGGGCGGGAGAGTGGGAAAGCTCCCTCCGAGACCAGACAAGACAAAGGCAGCACCTCTAAGTGAGGTCCAAGGCAGAGAGAGCGCACTGGAAACGCTCCTACAAAGCCCCAAAAAGTCAGACACAACACACCAACGCAAGGACCAAGACGGAAAAGAGGCGCTCTCACCCCTTCCCCCTGCTTTTATCATCTTTGCACCCAAGTCCAGGATGCAACAGATGCATGATGGGAAGGCGGGCACTTTGATTAACAAGCAGAAGGGCGCATGGGGCAGGAGGACGGTGGGTTCAGATTTCCAGACCTCACTAGCTGCCTGCCTATTTATCCCACAAAACCATCTGCGGAAAATAGTTACATTTTAAAAATTCTACTTACTTTCCTCCCTCTCTAACCTACCATCCTCATATTTAAAAGCTAGTATCTACTAAAAAGCTCAAGATTAGAGACGGGGCAGCTGACAAGACCAAAAGTGTAAAAGTTCACTGTTCTTAAAAACGGAGAAGTGATTCATGTGCACAGCCAACCCCTGTGACGAGGGCGGGCGAAGGCGTGGAGGAACACATGCTTCCAGAAACTTCTCAAATCAGGTGACCAGAAGTCAAAGAGAAACAGTACGTGCCGGCATGGAGGCTGACGCCATGATGACGGCAGCAGCAATGCTGGCAGCCCAGGTGCAGCCAGGCAGGGGAACAGGGGCACTGAGGGTCCTGGCTCCGTGGCGGTTGCTGTCGCTGGTGGTGGTGGCAGCTGAGGCCGTGCAGCATGTGTGCCGCTGGTGCTGTGGTCCGGCGGCTGGGACTTGTGGGCGCCGGGGGCCGACACTCACGAGGGCCACCTCACAGGCGCTGCACAGCAGTCCACCTACTTAGAGCCCGCCCTGGAGTTGGGGCCCCGGCACGTGCTGCTGTTCCTGCAGGACGCGCTCAGCGTTGAGGATTTCACGGCCTACGGCGGTGTGTTGAAACAAGCAGGACAGCGCCTTTTCTAACCTAGAGAATGCCCTGGGCCTGGCCCCCTCCTCCTGATGCTTCCTGCCCTCGACTGCTGTGCGGTTGCCACGCTGATGGCCTACCTGCAGGAGAAACTAGAGACCAGCACCTGGCACGTGGACTTGGCCACCCTACAAGAGCTGAAGCTCAATGCCAGCCTCCCCACCCTGCTGCTCATCCACCTGCCCTACATGGCCAGTTCCGGTCCGGTGGCACCCAGGGAAGTCCTTACAGGCAACGATGAAGTCATCGGGCAGGTGCTGAGCAAACTCAACTCTGAGGACATTCCCTATACGGCAGCCTTCACAGCGGCCCACCCTTCCAGGATGGGCCGTGATGGAGCTGTGGTGGCCCGGGAACTAGGTCGCCAGCTGCTACAGAAACAGCCAGTGTCAGCTGTCATCCATCCCCCCGTGAGTTACAACGACACTGCTCCCCAGATCCTGTTCTGCACCCAAAACTTCTCTGTGGCCTACAAGGACCTGTGGGAAGACCTGACATCCCTCCCCTTTGGGGTGCAGGAGCTCAACCTGACTGACTCCTTGAATGACTCCATTGCCAGGCTCTCGCTGACCTATGAACAACTCTTTGGTACCATGGTGACATTCAATTTCATTCTGGCTAACCGCTTCTACCCCATGTCTGCCAGGAATTGGTTTACCATGGAGCGCCTGGAAATCCACAGCAACGGCTCTGTTGTCTACTTCAACGCTTCCCAGGTGACAGGGCCCAGCATCTACTCCTTGCACTGCGAGTATGTCAGCAGTCTGAGCAACAAGGGCAATCTCCTGGGGGCCCGCCCACAGCCCTCACTGTGGCACGTGACTTCACGACTTCCAGCTTCAGGCTTTCAACGTGTCAGCTGAGCAGTTCTCCTACGCCAGCGACTGTGTCGGCTTTTTCTCTCCAGGCATCTGGATGGGGCTGCTCACCTCCCTTTTCATGCTCTTTATCTTCACCTGTGGCCTGCACCTGATCCTCAACCTCAAGACCATGGATCGTCGTGGTGACCACAAGGGCCCTACCGTCTCTTTGACCCAGATTGTGTGACGCTGTGCCAATCAGGGGTTCTGGTTGTGATGGTGTCCCAGGCTGTCACCATCCCACCTTGTGGCGTGCTGGACCCAAGGGCCACCCTCTTGCTACCAAGCATGAGCCTCCAGGCCTCTCAGCTTGTCTTACTTCTTCAACCTGCTGAGGGGCTTCCCTGAGGCTCCCCATCACCTCTACCAACAAGCTGTAGATATTTTGCCTAGACTAGACCTATCTCCCAGGCTCAGCCATGGTGAACGGCAGGGGTCATCAGTCCTAGGGTCCCTTGTCCTTCCTTGATTTATTCATGTTTATCTACCATTAACCCTCACTGTCTAAAGCACTTTTGTGTAGCAGATCCTCCCTCCCCAGGGTTTATGAGGCTCCCTGGGCAGCCAAGAGCTTCGGGGGCCCTGAGTTGGGCAGAATATAGAAGTAACTAGTTAACTGTCCTGCTTGGTTGTTGTTATCGTGTCTTGGTAATGTTGTGCTGGCAATAAGCATATGCTGGGGTTTATTTCTGTGGCGGGAGAAGGAAGGGACCTGTGTGACAGATGAGCTGAGTAGGATCACTGGGTTTGTGGAATGTTCCTACTAGGCTTGCTTGGTGGGAGCAATGTGCTTTGTTGCTTTGTTTTCTAATAAAATAAAGATGGGTCACCAAAAGAAAAAAAGATATCCATTTGATCTTTTAACACTTAAGCTGCTATTTTTAGCAGCCAACTAAATGGATTTGGGGCCTTATGGCTAGTTGTTAGGTTGTGCCCTTAGAAACATGTCTGTATGAATATATGTAGTACTATACTGCTTTGTGGTTGCATACTTCATACATTTCGCAATTGTAACTTTATGATCTTGGCGATTCCTCCCACTGTGTCCACCCTCCCACTCCCACCCCCTTCCTCTTCCCTTTCTTATTCTCTTATTCTTTATTAAGATCTATTTTCAATTAACTTTTTTTTTTTGACAGGCAGAGTGGACAGTGAGAGAGAGAGACAGAGAGAAAGGTCTTCCTTTGCTGTTGGTTCACTCTCCAATGGCCGCCGCGGCCAGCGCGCTGCGGCCGGCGCACCATGCTGATCCGAAGGCAGGAGCCAGGTGCTTCTCCTGGTCTCCCATGGGGTGCAGGGCCCAAGCACTTGGGCCATCCTCCACTGCACTCCCTGGCCACAGCAGAGAGCTGGACTGGAAGAGGGGCAACCGGGACAGAATCCAGTACCCCAACTGGGACTAGAACCCAGGGTGCTGGCGCTGCAGGCAGAGGATTAGCCTATTGAGCCATGGCACTGGCCTATTTTCAATTAACTTTATATATATATATATATAAAATAACTTTATATATATATGATTAACTCTATATTAAGTATAGCATTCAGTGAATCATATGAAAGAGAAAAATATAAGGAAAATATTATAAAGGAAAAGATATACAAAGACATAGAATAAAAAGCTGTTCCTCGGCCAGCGCCACGGCTCAATAGGCTAATCCTCCACCTGCGGCACCAGCACTGGCACACCGGGTTCTAGTCCCAGTTGGGGCGCCAGATTCTGTCCCAGTCGCTCCTCTTCCTGTCCAGCTCTCTGCTGTGGCCTGGGAGTGCAATGGAGGATGGCCCAAGTGCTTGGGCCCTGCACCCGCATGGGAGACCAGGAGAAGCACCTGGATTCTGGCTTCAGATCAGCGTGGTGCACTGACCGCAGCGGCCAGCGGCCATTGGGGGGGTGAACCAACGGAAAAGGAAGACCTTTCTCTCTGTCTCTCTCTCTCACTGTCCACTCTGCCTGTCAAAAAAAAAAAAAAAAAAAAAAAAAAAAAAGCTGTTCCTCAACAGTCAAGAGAAGGGCTGTTTGTAATCATTGCTTCTCAAAGAGTCAATTTCATTTCTACATATTATCTTTTAGGTGCTCTATTAGTTATTACATATCAGGGAGAACATATAGAAATTGTCCCTTTGGGACTGGCTTATTTCACTAAGTATGATATTTTCCAGTTTCATCTATTTTCTTGTGAATGACCGGACTTCATTTTTTTTTACTGCTGTGTAGTATTCCATGGTGTACATATCCCATAATGTCTTTATCCAGTCTCAGTTGACAGGCATTTGGGTTGATTCCATGTCTTTGCTATTGTGAGTTGAGTTGCAATAAACATGGAAGTACAGATAGATTTTTCATATGCTGATTTCATTTCTCTTGGGTTAATTTCCAGGAGTGGGATGGCTGGGTCATATGGAAAGTCTATATTCAGACCTCTGATGAATCTCCACACTGTCTTCCATAACGACTTTACCAGTTTACATTCCCACCAACAGTAGATTAGGGCACCTTTTCCCCCACGTGCTCACCAGCATTTGTTGTTTGTTGATTTCTGTATGAAAGCCATTCTAACTGGGGTGAGGTGAAAACTCATTGTGGTTTTGATCTGACCTTCTCTGATGGCTAGTGATCCTGAACATTCTTTCATGTGTCTGTTGGCCATTTGGATTTCCTCTTTTGAAAAATGTCTGTTTAAGTCCTTTGTCCATTTCTTAACTGGATTGTTTTTTGTTGCTGAATTTCTTGATCTCTTTATATATTCTGGTTATTAAACGTTTATCAGTTGTATAGTTTGCAAATATTTTCTCCCACTCTAACAGTTGTCTCTTCACTTTGCTGATTGTTTCATTTGCAGTGCAGAAGCTTTTCAGTTTGATGTAATCCCATTTGTCGATTTTGGCTTTGACTGCCTGTGCATCTGGGGTGTTTTCCAAGAACTCTGTGCCTGTGCCATTATCTTGCAGGATTTCCCAAATGTTCTCAATTAATTTGATGCTGTTGGGTTGTACATTTAGATCTTTAATCCATTTTGGGTGGATTTTTGTGTAAGGTGTAAGGTAGGGTTCCTGCTTCATGTTTCTGCACGTGGAAATCCAGTTTTCCCAGCACCATTTGTTGAATAGACTGTCATAGCTCCAGGGACTGGTTTTAGATCCTTGGTCAAAGATATGTTGGTTGTAGATGCTTGATTTGATTTTCAGTGTTTCTATTCTGTTCCATTGGTTTATCCATCTGTTTTTGTGCCAGTACCAGGTTGTTTTGATTATAACTCCCCTGTAATATGTCTTGAAATCTGGTATTGTGATGCCTCTGGCTTTGTTTTTGCTGTATAAGATTGCTTTAGCTATTGAGGGTCTCCTGTGTTTTCAGATGAAGTTCAACATTGTTTTTTCTATATCTGAGAAGAATGTCTTTGGTATTTTGATTGTTATCACATTGAATCTGTAAATTGCTTTCGGTACTCTGGAAATTTTGATGATATTGATTCTTCCAATCCATGAGCATGGAAGATATTTCCATTTTTTTGTATCTCCCTGTATTTCTTTCTTTAATGTTTTGTAATTCTCATCATAGAGATCTTTGACATCCTTGTTTAAATTTATTCCAAAGTATTTGATATTATTTGTAGCTATTGTATATGGGATTGATCTTAGAAGCTCTTTCTCAGTTGTGGCATTGTCTGCATATAAAAAGACTGTTGATTTTTGTCTTGGTTTTGTATCCTGCTACCTTTTTAAACTCTTCTATGAGTTCCAGTAGTCTCTTAGTGGAGTCTTCTGGATCCTCTATGTATAGGATCATGTCATCTGCAAATAGGAATAGCTTGACTTCCTCCTTCCTGATTCGTATCTCTTATATTTCTTTTTCTTGTCTAATGGCTCTGGCTAGAACTTCCAGGACTCTATTGAAAAGCAGTGGAGAGAGTGGACATTCTTGTCTGGTTCTGGATCTCAGTGGGAATGCTTCCAACTTTTCCCCATTCAATAGGATGCTGGCTGTGGGTTTCTCATAGATTGCTTTGATTGTATTGAGGAATGCTCCTTCTACTCCCAGTTTGCTTAGAGTTTTCATCATGAAAGGGTGTTGTATTTTGTCAAATGCTTTCTCTGCATCTATTGAGATAATCGTATGTTTTTTTCTTCAATCTGTTAATGTGATGTATCATATTGATTGATTTTCGAATGTTGAACCATCCTGCATACCAGGGATACATCTCACTTGGTTTGGGTGGATGATCTGGCATTTCTCTCATGCACATTTTATAATCTTTTCTTTATGTTTTACTGTGGAGAGTTTGACTACAATGTGTCATGGTGAAGATCTTTGCTGGTCATGTCTATTGGGAGTTCTATGTGCTTCCTGTACTTGGATGTCCCTTTGTTTCTCCAAATTGTGGAAGTTTTCTGTTATTATTTCATTCAGAAGGCCTTCAAATCCATTCTCTCTTACAAACCTTCAAGAAATGCTAACACCAATATGTTGGGTCATTGGCTAGTATTTTATAGCTCTCCAATAGTGTTTTTTAATTTTCTAACTTCCTCTTTTTTTTGTCTGACTATAAAATTGCCAGAAATTTGTCTTCTAGTTCTGATATTATTTCTTCTGTATCACTTACTCTGTTGCTAAGATTTTCCACTGCATTTTTTTAGTTTGATCTATAGAGTTTTTCATTTCTAGTATTTCATTCTGATTTCTCTTTAACGTCTCAGTTTTGTGAGAAATATTTTAAGTTAGTTCGTTAATTTGCTTTTGGTTGCTTCTAAGTAGTCTGATGATTAATTTTCTGAATTCCATTTCTGGCATATATTCGGTCTTTTCATCTTCACCTTCTACTATTGAAGTGTTGTAGGGTTCCTTTGGGGGACTCATATTGTCTTCTTTATTCTTATTTAAGTTTTTCCTTTTTTTCAGCATTTGTGTTGCTTAGTGGGATGTCTGTACTTCCAGTGAGAACCAGGAGGCATGTGGTTGGTGTGGGCTGGTTGCTCTGTTCAGTATTCCAAGGTGGAACAAGTGTCCAAAGTAAGGCCCCTGTGGAGCTTTGTAGCTCTCCTCTGGAGGTTTGTAGAGGAGGGTGTTCACCTTTGTTGGTGCGGCCAGCGCTACTCACAGCTGTGGGATGCCCTGGTGTTAGTCCCTGGTGTTTTCAGCACTAGTTGGGACTGCTTAATGAACTGTACCTTTTTCTGTGGTGATTTTCCTGTGAGCATGGTTCCTTCTGTTGTGAGCTGCTATAGGTGTGTGGGTCGTGGATGTGTGTGTTGAGTCCCCGCCTACTGGGCTTGCTTCTCAATGGTGTGGGCGGACATGAGATTTGATAGGCATGGCTTTCCCTTGCCACACCACTTGCATGGTGGGGGAAGGTAATTTTTGAATGATTGTGTTCCTTGCTGTTTGGGTGGAGAGTGAAGCAACCCCACTATTGCTGGGTGCATGCACAGGAGGCAGGGGCAGCTGCCACATGCTTGGTCCAAAATTAGAGGAAAAAAACAAAAACCAAATAAACCATAGAAGCAAAATGGCTTCTTCCAGCAGCTGCCGGTCCCTACAGGGTTGGGAGTGGGGGAAGGAGGTGCACCGCTTCCGTATCTGTTCATTTATTCTTTCCTCGAGTGTAACTTCTGAAGCAGTTTGCTAGGTGCTCCCTCTCACTGGAGCTTCTGGAATCTGCGAACTCCTCTCCCCATCTCACTTGGTCCACTGGGGCCTGTGTTCTCCTTTCCTGGTTGAAGCCTCTGCTATCCGCTCCCCTTTTTTCTTATTCGTTCTTTCAGCACGGACCTGTTCTGTCTCTGTCTGTGCTGCTCTCATTTTTTTTTTTTTTTGCTGTGAATTCCCCATGGCTTTATCTCAGGTGTCTAGTTTAATTTTGCCCCATATGATTTGGACCATCCTGTTGCTATTCAGCCATCTTGGAAACCCCTGAGCTATGAGTCTTACCACCAACTTGGCATGAGGGAAAGAGGTAGAGGAAAAGCCAAAAATACTCAGGTGTCTAGACAAGTGTGAGAAGGGGAAGATGGTGTATGGTAGCTGAATGAGGAATCCAGGTGCAAGACTACATTTGGGAAAACCGTGAACTTCAGTTTTGGAAATCTTGAGGGGTGGCCATTTGATCCAGCAGTGAAGATGCTACTAGGGACACCCATGTTGTGTTGGACTGCCTGGGTTCAAGTTCTAGCTCCACTCCCAATTCCAGCTTCCTGCTGATGTGCACCATGGGAGGCAGTGGGTGAATGGCTCAAGTAGTTGAGTCTTTGCCACTCATGTGGGAGAGCCAGATTGAGTTCATGGCTCCTTGCAGAGCCCAGTTTGTTACTGGCATTTGGGGGCCAAATCAGTGTATGGAGTGCTCTCTCTCAAATAAATAAAACCAATCAAATATTTCTTTTTTAAATGTAAGGTATCTGTAGGACATCAATGGAAGGGACACTCAGAAGAGAGATTGGGGATAGAGTTGGAGATTTCCAGCAAGAGACAGGAAATCAGGTGGAAAGAGACCTTAGAGAAGGAAGACCTTAGTGAATGTCAAGAGCACCAGCATGCAGAGGTGGCAGGAAGAAGGAAGCCCATCAAAGATGCCAGGGGGTTGTCACAGATGGAGGAGGGAGGCCATACAGAAGGGACCATTCCAAGGGAGAGGAGGCCTCAGCCTGCACCCACTAAGTGCCTCATTTTCTACTGAACAACTCACAGAGGTAAGACACCAGCGTTTCCCTCAAGGATGCTACAAGATGATTCCTGGAGCTCCAGAAACCTCACTGCAGTGGGCTGTCGTTCTGTTCAGTTGTCTCTTTTTTCTTCTCCCCTCCTTATTAATAAATAGTCTTTGCTTGCAAATTCTCTGCCTGCCTCTGCCTTTGTTCACTGGGGAGAGGCTGTGGGGACCCTCTGTGTTGAGGTCTGCTGAATGCATTACATGGGTGGCCCGCCAGACCAGATGTCCTGAATTGCCTTCCAGATCCATGGAGCTTCCTCCAGGGCCACCGTGGCACATTGCCCCAGACAGTGCTTTTAGAAGACAATAAAATACTCTGGCCAGGAAGGAAGGAAGTGCTGGAGGTCCCTAGAAATGTAATGCTGCTTCTTTATAGTCTTTGAGATTGCAAAAGATACATGCATTTCAAATGAACATGAAAGCATGTCTAGTTTTGCCACAAAACCATACATGTCTAGGGCAGGCAAGAAGCCATATTTATGCAAGCAAAATGACTAACTCTAACCACATATTAGGAAGAGCCTAAGTGGGAACTAATGAATGGAAGGCTGGATGTTTGCTCATCCTCACAGGAGATTAATGTGGAGCATGCCTCATCTGTCCCATTGCCTGTCAAATTCTGCACCTATGCAAATCTATACAAGATGCACCCCTGTATTCCTCTATGTGTATCGGGCAACTCTGCCCAAGAATTGAAAGCCTGAGGTGCTGCAACCAGGGCCTCCCATTTCCCTGTAATGATTCTTACCTCTCCTCTGATGAGGGGGTGCAGACAGTGAGTGTAATCTGAACACCTGTTTTTAGTACCATGCGAAGAAATATTGGAATGCCCATGAAATCAGCCTAGCTAATTTATAGGTACATAATGGTTAGGAGGAGGAGGAGGAGGATGAAAGAACAGCAAATAGGTCTGTAGTGCTTAATGGGCCAGGAATTGTTTGAAGCACTTTGCATGCATTAACTTGATCCTTACCATAACCATAGCAAGTGAGGAAGCTGAGACAGAAGGGTTAAATCACTCTCCAAAGATCGAGCCATGAGTAAGTGATGGAGGCAGGACGGGAACCCAGGCAGCTTGCCTGCCACAGAGCCCAGCCCTTCCAACCCTATGGTGCATCTCCGCATAGTCCTACATGACTCAGATTAGTTTAGCAATGTTTTTTAAAAGTAAAAAATCTCTTATCCTGTCCCTCTTTCTGTTTTCACTTTTTTCTAACAATTTACTCTTTCTAGTTCCTCCTCTTGCCAATTCACACATGCTCTCCCTTCTTGTCTGCCTTGATGGCTTCTGTCCCTGAGGGCCTTACAGCCACCTGGTTCCTTCTCCCAGACCTCCCTCTTCTGGCAGATGACTTCTCACTTACTTCCTTCAGACCACCCCTTCCATGTCTGTGCCACGTGGGTGTATCCAGGGAGATCCACCAGAAGAGTGGCAGAGAAGCCATACCTTCCAGGTCTGAGAGGAGTCAGGGAGACCCAGGACCAGTTGGGAAGCCACTGAACTATATTCTAGGTTGGGAGGACATTGACAGTGTAGAAATGAAAGGCTGTTGTTAATGTCTTCTAACTCTGGGAGACAGTCTGGGTCAAAACTGACTTCCAGCTGTCTACTGACTCATTTTATTTCTTGGGGGTATTGATTTTCTTTAAGATCTATTGCCCTGTATCCTCCTCTGCACCAAGTTCTCCAACTTTCTAAATCCCTATCACCCTGAAGAGCCTGTGACTCACAAAACAAGAGCTATAGGTATCCATCTCCTACTTACTGTTTCATTGGAAATGCAGACTCTCCTTACACAAAGAAATAATGGGGCAAATGGAAATTTTAATGTCTATAAGAGCTGAGCTTCAAAATCTGTGCATCCAAAACTTACAGAACTGAAAGGAGAGAGAGAGAAGTAGTCATAGCTGGATACTGAAAAATCATAGTTGAAGTTGGAAGAATAAGCAAATAGTTAGGATATAAAAGCTTTGAACAGCAATACTAACCACCCCATTGTAGAATGAGCCATCCAGTTGGAGGACAGTACACATCTTTTTGAGGGCATACAAAGCCCTCATCAAAGCAGACCATATTCTAGGTCCTAAATGAAGTTTCACTGAGTACCAAGATAGATCATTTTTCTAGGTTATAGAGTTTCAAGGAGCTCAAGAGAGATGTGAATTCATACAAAGTATGTGTGCTGACCTCAATGGAATTAAACTAGAAATCAGTAATAGAAAGATACCTGGAGTGTATTAAGAAATTAAACAGCATACTTCTAAATAACCTGTGTGCACAAAAGAAATCACAAAGGAAATTAGAAAATATTTTGAATTAACTGAAAATGAAGACACAACATATCAAAATTTGGGGGCTGCAGTTACAACAGCACTTAGAGAGAATACAGTGATAAATACTTATTTTAGAAAAGAAGAAAAGTCTCAGAGCCTAGTGGTTAAGATGCTTGTGTCCCATATTGGAGTATCAGAGTACGATGCCTGGCTCCAGGCCCTGACATCAGCTTCCTGCTAATGCTGGGAGGCAGCAGTGGTAGCTCAAATGATGGGGCTCCTGCCTCCCACAGGGGAGACCTGGATTGAGGTCTCACCTCCTGGCTCCAACCCTTGGCCCAGCCTTGGCAAGTGGGATGCACACACCCCATATAGAAATGCCTGGGTTTGAGTACTGGCTCCACTCCTGATTACAGTTTTGTGCTAATGTGCCCCTGGGAGGTAGCAGGTGATGAGTCAGTTGTGTTTCTCTCACCCATGTAGGAGACCTCAATTGAGTTCCCAGCTTCCACTTTGTTCCAGCCTAACACCAGCCATAATGGGCCACTGAGACAAGATGGGCAGAGCAGGCAGTTGAGGGTGGTGGTAGGGTGGGGGTGGAGCAGCCTTTATTGCGCTTTTCACAGGAAGGAAGACGTAAGCAGGGCAAGCAAGGTAAGTGGCCTTAGAAACTAGAATGTGAATAATTTTGATGGGCTCTGGGACATACAGGGGCTGTCCCTAGTTGTCTGATACCTGGCCTGGGGGTGACTAGGGCAGGGGGACAGTGATTTCAGATTGTGAGAACCTGTAAGGGAGGTGGTTGGGGATGCAGGCTCTGGAATGGTTGGTTTGCATATGAAAGACACTCTCCTAGGCAAGCCCCTTAGTCTCTAAGAATTAACTAACCCTGAGAGGGGCACTCCGCCCCCCCCCCCCCAGCTTAGAGCATCAAAAGTACAGAAAATAAGAAAACACAGTTACCAAAATATGACACCAAAAGCATGATCCCTAAAACAATTGATAAAATGTACTTCATCAAACCTAAAGACTTTTGCTCTTCAAAATACACTGCTGGAAAACAAAAATGACAACAATGGAATGGGAGAATGTAGTTGCAAAATATTTTTAAAGGGATTGTATATAAAGAACTTACATAATTCAACAGTAAGAACTCAAACAATATTATTTTTAAAAGTTGGAGCTGGAGACAAAATATGTGCATAGACATTTCACCAAAGAAAATATACAAATGGTGCATTAAGGTACCCACATTCTGCTTTGGAGCACCTGAGTTTGATACATGGCTGTGGCTCCTGACTTCAGCTTCCTGCTAATGCATACCCTGGAAGGCAGCAATGGTGGCTCAAGGCATTGGGTTCCTGCCACTCATGTGGGAGACCTGGATTGAGTTAGTTCCCAGTTCCCAGTCCCAACCCAATCCTAGCAATTGCCAGCAACTGGGGAGTGAACCAGCAGATGGGATCGCTCTCTCTCTCCCTCTCCTCCTTCTCTCTCTCCCTTTCTCTTCCCTCCCTCCTTCACTCCTTCCTCTTCCCCTTTATCTCTTCTTTGTCTCTTAAATAAATATTTTTTTAAAAAAGAATATTGAGGTGCTGGCATTATGGCATAGTGGGTAAAGCCACCCCCTGTGATGTCAGCATGCCATTTAGGCAATGGTTTATGTCCTGGCTGCTCCATTTCTGATCCAATTCCTTACTAATGGCCTGGGAAGTGCAGTGGAGGATGGCCCAGGTGTTTGAGCTCCTGCACCCATGTGGGAGACCCAGATGAAGCTCCTGGCTTTGGCCTGGCACAGTGCTGGTGGTGCGGCCATCTGGGGAGTAAACCAGTGGATGGAAGATCTCTCTCTCTCTCTCTCTCTGTGTGTGTGCGTGCGCGCGTCTCCCTCTGTCTCTGTAACTGTGATTTTCACAACAGATAAATGAATCTTCTTTAAAAGAGCAAATATACAAATAGATACTGAACAGATGAAGGGATGCTGACCTTCATTCATCATTATGGAAACACAAGTCAAGATTGAAAGAAAGGCTAACACAAACTTCCTAGAATGGCTAAAATAAAAAAGACCAATTGGCAAGGATGTGGAGCAACTAGAACTCTCATGTCCAAGGGTGCATCCAGAAGTTTGTGGAAAATGAAATTAAAATATAAGGTTATTTTAATGCAAAAAATTTTTAAATCTGCATTTTTTCTTTTTAAAGAATGTATTTTATTATTAACTCTACTGATATAAGACATAAGCAGGTGCCTGAGGACTTGTATTTCTTTGGCATTTAAATCTCAAGTGCTTTTAATGAACTTAAGAGGGGCCAGCACTGTGCAGTGGGTTAAAGCCCCGGTCTTCAGCATCAGCATCCCATACGGGCGCCAGTTCAAGTCCCAGCGGCTCCACTTCTGATTCAGCTCTCTGCTATGGCCTGGAAACACAGTGGAAGATGGCCCAAGTGCTTGGGCCCCTGCACCCATGTGGGAGACCAGGAAGAAGCTCCTGGCTCCTGGCTTCGGATTGGTGCAGCTCTGGCTTCCAGGTCTCCAATGTGGGTACAGGGGCTCCAGGACTTGGGCCATCCTCTACTGCTTTCCCAGGCCACTTTAGCGGGGAGCAGGTTGGGAAGTGGAGCAGCCAGGACTCAAACTGGAGCCCATATGGGATGCTAGCATCGCAGGATGTGACTTTTTTCCACTACACCCGAACACCAGTCCCTGGACAGTTTCTTATAAAGTACAATATATACCACCTTTAATCCCAAGAATCCTACTCCTGGATTGCTCAGGAGAAATGGATACATGTTCACATAATTCTTTTCCACAAACATTCAAGCAGTTTTCTTTGTGGTAGTCAGATGGATGTTTGGAAACAAACCAAACATCCATCAACTTGTGGATAAATAAATGTTTGTAATCCATAAAATAAAATACTACTCAGCAATTTAAAAAAGAATAAACTACAATTATGTGTAACAACTTGACTGAATCTCAAATATGCTAATTAAAAGAAGTCAGGCATAAAGGATTGCATCCTATATTAATCCATTGATAAGAAATATTAAAAACAAAATTACAGTAGCAGGATTCAGATCCCAGATCTCCAGGAATGGATTGAAAGAAAGTGATGTGACGGTGTAGAGACCACCAGAGATCTTTCTGGAATGATGAGAATGTTCCATATCATGATTGTGGCAAGGATTTCATAACTGTAGACATTTGTTAACCTTGCCAACTTGCATAATAAAAGTCGGTGAATTTTGTAGTGTGTAAATGCCTCAGTAAAGCTGATTTAAGGAAATAATGCGGAAAACTATCAGCTAGGGAAACTGTATAAATTATGTAACTATTTCCATGCCTCTATTTCCACACCTACAAGGCAAGGAAAATAATGCTCAGCTCTCAGTATAGCTCAGGTTTCTGTCTCATTTCCTTTCTTTCCTCCCAGTGCCAACTGTGAATCAAGACTGTCACTATGGGTGGGGATGGGGGTTGTTGCTACCTACAGTCCTGTACCAAGGTCTTCAGATGGGAATTGCTGTCTCTCTGAGGGGAGGGGTGTGTGTGCGTGTGTGTGTGTGATAGAGAGACAGAGAGAGGGCTTCCATTCATTGGTTCACTCCTTAAATGGCTACAACAGCCAGGGCTGGGCCAGGCTGAAACCAAGAGTCAGGAACTCCATCCAGGTTTCCCACATGGGTAGTTGGGACTCAAGAACTTGGCCTGTCATCTTCTGCCTTCCCAGGTGAGGACTCCCGTGCGCTTCACAGAATGTATCAAAATTGTAAAGGTACAAACCCTTTCCTTAGCAACCCAGTTCTGTAAATCTTTGTTATGGAACTACCACCTCCACACTGGGGGGAAAAAACACAACTATAGACAGATGACCACTGCTGCTTTGTTTGCAACAGCAAACGGCGGAGAACCTCAGTGGCCATCAGCAAGGCCTGGCTGGGACTAAGGGAGCTCCATTTCCCAGAACACAGTGGGGCTGACGGACTACATAAACCAGAGCTGTGCACGCCGACACGAGCAGCAGCACCCAAATGTGTTGCTAATGAAACAATCAGCGTGTAGTGCTCTATGTACAGAATGATCCCATTAAAGAAAAAGTGTGTGGCGGAGATCATTCACTGTTCCTCACATCCTTTCTTTGTTAGTACCAGAAGTCTGGCCCCATTTTAAGTGGTGGCTGAAGCCTGCATTGGCTTGAGTGTGAAGATCCCTGAGAAAGTGTAGCCCAATCCCACATGCTGAGTGGGCAGCCAAAGCCTCCCTTTTAGCCAGGTTTGGCAAAACGTCTAAATTCCAGTCTCTGAGATATGAGAAATATACATGCCACTCAGGGCTCACATCCTGCAAAAGGAAGTCAGCTGTCATTCCTGATCCGTCTCCCCTTCCTGTGGCTGCACCCCACAGATAACGCTTTGATGCAAACAGGGTCTCCTGCTAGGGGATGGGACTGTGAAACAGGCAACTGCCTGCCCTGTTCCACTCTGCCAGCTGCTTCCAGAAAGAGGAATGAACTTCGGCCTTGTTTGAGCTACTGTAACGTGAGGTTTCTGTCCCAGCCGCAAATCTTACTTGGCAAGTGACACAGTGTGTATTTTTGGTATTATTGTTACTACCATAACAACAATATTAACATACATCTAATGCTTATTATACACCAAGTACTGCTCCAGGCACTTTACATATGTAACTCGTTTAAGCCTCAGAAAAACCCAGGAGGTGGCTAGCATAATTGTACCCATTTTATAGATGAGAAAAACAAAGCACAGGAGGTCAAGTAGCAAGTCCAAGGCCACAGCGCTAGCAAGGTGGCTGGGCTGGGACGAGCACCCAGGCAGTCTGTGTTCCCCACACTAGATTCACAGAGAACAATTTTGGAAGGATAATTCCAAATTATCTGTGGAGTATGGAATGTAGGGAAGGCAAAGGAGAAATATTTTTTATATTAGACATTTCTGAATGTTTGAATTTTTTAAGAAGTTTGATTATTTTTAATAACAAAAAGTGATTTTTTTTAAACTTAGATATATTATAGATGCAAAATAAATACAGTGGAGAGTGGTAACATTAGCTCAAAATGCAACTAAAAGAGAAAAAAAGTCCACTTCTCAGGCCTAATTGCTTACTTGGCCTCTCAGCGAACAGGACAGCTGGTCCCGGAGAGCCCAACGCTGTGACCAGTCAGGCAGGGGGCGGTCTCCCCGCAGAGCTCAGCAGATGGGCCACGCCAGCCGGCCCGCGCCAGGTCATCCAAACACTGCTTGAACACATTTCCCATTTCTCAGCCCTTGTGTTGCGCTGATATTTCTGCCGTGGAAACCCAAAGAGGGAAAGAATGCTGTCCGTCAGCCACTCATCCCTTGAGAGGGGTCTCTGGCACACAGCCCCTCCTCGCTTGTGTAAATATTTAGCACTTGAGTTCCTGGAAGAAGATAAGTGCTTGTCTCTCATAAACCTTGCCACGTGTGTGAGAGCCCTGGGGCGGGGGGGGGGGGGGGGGTGTTCCCAAGCCCAAATGTGGCACCATATTTGGGCTGAAGTCAGTGGGTTCTGCCAATTGTTTTAGTTTAGATCTTCTAACGGGAACTCAGGGTATGCGTAGCAGAGTTACCAGGGCCTCAGGAACACATGGCCTCAGGGAGTCCTGTCGGTTTCTGAATCTGCAGAGCTGCCTGGTTGCGAGGCCTGTCTGTGCCTTGCACAGAACTGCAGATAAAGCGAGTTTTAAGTGGAGAGGACATTTTGTCCTTTAGTTAGACTTTGGGCAGAAAATAGCAGTTGAGCAAGTTGCAGGTTAAATATACCTACCATACAATGTGCTTTGTATTTTTTTAGTAATAGCTTCATAAGCTCTGTGTGATTCGTTTGCTCTTTTAAAAATACAATGAGGGACTGGCAGAGTGGGTAAAGCCGCCACCTGCGGTGCTGGTATCCCATATGGGATGGGATCCATTCCTGAACCAGCTCTCTGCTTTGGCCTGGGAAAGCAGTCTTAGATGGCCCAAGTGCTTGGGCCCCTGAACCTGCATGGGAGATCCAGAAGAAGCTTCTGGCCCTTGGCTTCAGATCAGCCCGGCTCCGGTTGTTGCAGCCATTTGGGGAGTGAACCAAAGGAAGAAAGACCTCTCTCTCTGCTTCTCAAATAAATAAATAAAATACAATGATCAGCTGTATTTTCTCCCTCAAATTATCTGTAGAATAATATTATCTGGACAGATATAGATCTATTTGTGGGCAAGAGTTTTTTTTTTTTTTTTTTAAAGTTTTATTGGAAAAGTACAGTGACAAAGAAAGAAGAGAGGAGAGAAAGAGACATGTTCTGTCCTCTGGTTCACTCCCCAAGTGGCTCTGACAGCAGGGGGCTAGGCCAGGCCAAAGCCAGGAGCCAGGAACTGCAGCTTTCCCACATGTCATGTCTCCCACATGGGTGGCAGGAGCCCAGACACTTGGGTCATCTTCTGTTGTTTTTTCAGGCCCTGGGTAGGGAAGCTGGATTGGAAGTGGAGCAGCTGGGACTCAAACCAGTGCTCATGTGGGATACTGATGTTGCAGGTGGTACCTTAACCCGCTGTGCCACAACGCCATTCCCTGCGGGCAATAATTTCAAATGATCTTTGTTTTAAGCACAGGTATTGTTTCTCTCTCAAGATCCTTCTGAACACTGAGACCAGTGACTTGGTGCCCCGAGGAGTACACTGTGTTGCCACTGCAGGGAGGTGGTTTTGTTACGTAGTTGGCTCATGTATAACTGACTCATTAAGTCAACTTTCCTTTGAACTGGAAGATTTCTGCCCAGAATCAGATCATTTTGGTAAGCATTTCACAAGCACCTCTTACATACTTCATTCTCTGGTGGGACCTACATAAATAGGAACTCAGAGTTCAGTGAGGAAGGACAAAAGCTCGAATGCAAGATGTTTGGCTCTGGTCTGAATGTATCCCCCTAAATGCATAGGTTGGAAACTTAACCTTCATGCAACAGTGTTGGGAGGGGACACCTCATAGGAGGCATTCAGAACATGAGGGCCGAGCCCCCCTGAATGAATTGGCACAGCCATCAAAAGGCTTCTGGGAATGGGTTTGCTCAGTGAGGAGGAGGACAAAGCTTTCATTCTCTCTCGCCTCTTCTTCCATCTGCCATGCAACAGGAAGGCATACACCCGATGCCAGCACCTTGATCTGGTGCTTCACCTCCTCTGCCCTTAATAAATCAGCCAATCCCAGATGTTCTGTCACAACAGCACAAACTCAGACACCATTTGGAGGCGTGAGTGATTGGGTCTGTCCTCTTAGGGGCAGAGGGCAGACAAAGAAAACTTGAGCAGGAGGTAACAACTGAGCAGGGTTTTGAGAAACGCATAGTAGATCTAAAAAAAAAGGGGGCACCCAAGCAGAAAGGACAAGCCAAGGACAGCACACGGCTCAGGAGAGTCAGGAGCAAAGACGTCTAGAGTGTGAAGTGTTAGGGAGCGAGGAGCAGAGTGGGGCCCTGCACCCCGCATGAAGGGGCTGAGCTTTCCTCCACAGCCAGAGGCGCTTCCAAACCACAGTCCTGGGGCCAGCTGTGGTCTGTGCCAAAGCTGTCATTAGTCTGCGGGAATGTTATTAAAATTATATATAATCACACATTATAGATGCAAAGCCACACATTATGGATATAATTATATGTACCTATACATAATTTGTATACAGTGAATTTTTTGTAGAGGTAACTGTATTCAATTAAAATGACTCTCATACTCTGACATCGTGTCATTTCTCTATTCTGGTGTTTACACATCCTTTTGTTAATCAAATGATCGTGAACAAATGAAAATAAAAAGTTTGCAATTCTCCATTCATCTCCCCAGTTTTTGTGGCACAGGCCTGGAGATTCCAAAATTATGCAAATTACTAAAATAAGGTCATCAGAGATATTTGAAGGGGTTGGCGCCATCAGATTTTCATTTCTGAAAAGTCCCCCTGCCAGTGGTGTGGAAGATGGGCTAGGGGCAGGCAGGCTGGACACAACTGGGGATTGTGGGAAGAGGTAATGGGAACCCCATATTCCAAGCTCCTTTCTGTTTATCTTGCAGTGTAGAAAGTGTCCTCTTAACACCTGAACTTAGGCGACCTAAGCCACAGCAGGCCTGGATGTGGTGCTTGGGGTACCCTACACCATAGGAGCTTCCCACATCCTTCTCCTATTGGTAAACCTTGATTGGAATGGGAATGGGCCAGTGTCTTTCCTTCCCCAGCATGATTTTTTTTTCCATCCAGTAAAGGCCCTGAACAGCAGCTACCTTTGAGACACCCATTCTTTCTCATTTGGTTCTCCAAAGCCAGAACCTTCCATCTGTAATAGGAAACCCTTAATTTCCCCCGTATTTCCAAGCTGAGAAGTTGTCTGAATGTTCTAATGGACCTTTAAGCGCTCCTGAAAACTGATAATCGGCCTGTTTTCCCACCTCTGGTTTCCCCACCAGCCGGGAGCAGAGACCTGAGAGAATGGGGCCAAATGGGACCCCGGATCTTCCTTTCCAGCAGCCACTCTTCCTTACTCAAAAGCCCCCCGCCCCCACGCACATACATACAGCTGCTTAAACACACCACATGCATGCACACACTACAGACACCACGTCTTAGTCAGGGTTGCTGTAACAAAATACTTTAGACTGTATACTCTATGAAGAAAATAGGTTTGTTTTTTAAAGATTTATTTATTTATTTGAAAAGCAGAGTGATGGGGAGAAGAGAGAGAGGGAGAGGGAGAGAGAGAGAGAGAGAGAGAAATCTTTCATCTACTGATTCACTTCTCAAATGGCCACAATGGCCAGGGCCAGGCTGAAGCCAGGAGTCAGGATCCATCCTGTTCTCTCACATGGGCGGCAGCGTCCCAGGTACTTGGGCCTGCCTTCCTAGATGCATTAGCAGGAGGCTGGATTGGAAGCAGAGGAACTGGGACTCAAAACTGGCGCTCCAGTATAGGGTGCCAGTGTCCCAAGCTGAGGCTTAACCCACCGCACTACAATGCCAACTCCAAGAGGTTTGTCTTGGCTCACATTTTTGAGGCTTAAAAAAATCCACGCTCAGCCAATCACATCTGGCGAGGGGCTGGTGCTTCACCATAGCATGACAGAGGGCACCACACATGGCAAGGCTGCACACCAGAGTGGCCAGAGCCTCAGAAGCAGAAAGGCCAGATGCATAGGTGGCCTCACTTTGTACCAGCCAGCTCTGTGGCAACCAATCCAGTTCCACAAGACCTAATCCACTCCTGAGAAGCAGGTGTTCCTCTCTTCTGTGGGTGCCGCCCCTGTGACCTCATTATCTCCCACTAGGCCCCACTTCTCAAAAGTTCTACCATCTCTCAATACCAATGCATCGGAGCCCAAGCTTCCAGCAGATGAGCCTTTGGTATGCCCAAACCATACCATCACATAGGCACACATCACAACTACACACCAGCATATACATGCAACCCGTAGGTGCCACACATGCACACATGTACATGTTCTGTGCCACAGGGCACCCATGTGCACACAATACAGATGCACACACATATACACACAGCACACACACACTACATGCATGTAGCATAGCACACATGTGCTACACACAATGCACACAGGCACACTCCACACACATCAAATACACTCTCTCTCTCACACACACACATCACACATGCACAGACACACTAACCTTACTCTCCACTGCCCTCTTTGACTCTGGCTCTGGTCACTCTGGTGGCTTCGTGTGCTCGGCATGCTTCTGCCTCAGGGCCTTCGCACTGACTCACTGACTGCCTGGAAGACTCCCCTGAATAGCCTGATGGCTCACTCTTTCACTTCCTTTTAGTCTTTGCTCAATCACCACTTTTGCAGTGAGACTTTCCCTGAGCATCTTATCTTCTCTCCTGTACCACATTCCCAATCCTCAGTCCTCACATGGCACTGAGCCCTCTTTCATTGTCACGTAACTTACTTTGCTTCTGTTCTGTCTGCCTCGACTAGAGTGTAAGATCTGTGACAGAGAGTGTTCACCTCTTTTGTTCAAAGGCTGACTACCGCAATCTACAGCTCACAGACCAAATCCAGCCCATTACTGTTTATATAACCTGCAAGCTAAGAATTGTTTTTACATTTTAAAAGTAAAAAAAAAAACCACTTTTAGCCTTTTAGGGAGAGAAGTTGCTTAAAGTGCCGAAGAGATTGCCTTGTGGCCCTTGAAGCCTAAACTATTTGCTGTTGAATCCTTCACAGAGAAAGTTGACCTGCCACTGCCTAAAACAATACCCAGCGCTTAGTAGATGCTGAATGAAAGAAAGTCAAATTCCTTCTAAACACAGCCTCTGAATTCCTTTCAAGTGAATGCAAAATAGTGTTCATTCAGAGTTCCGTAGATCAAAGGGAGAGACAGTGGGGATTTCTCTTTCTTAGAGAATATAGGAGGAAAGAAATGGTATCTAAAGGATAAAGAAAAAGGAAGACTAAGAAGGGAACCATGGTGGCAGGCATTTGGTGCAGCAGCTTAAGCCTGTATGTGGGACACCTGGGATACCCTCATCTCACACCGGAGTGCCTGGTTCATGTCCCAGCTATTCTGCTTCTGATCCAGCTTCCTGCCAGAGCACACCCTGGAAGGCAGAAGGTGATGGCTCAAGTACTTGGTTCTCTAACACCCACATGGGAGACCTGCATGGAGTTCTGGGCTCCTGACTTCAGCTTGGCCCAGCCCTAGCTTTTGTGAGCATTTAGAGTGAACCAACAAATGGGAAATCTTTCTCTGATTTTCAAGTAAGATGAAAATAAATAAAAAAAATTAAAAGGGAATTATGTGTAAAGAGAAGGGAAGGTGAGAAGAGAGTATCAAACCAAGACATCAGGGGTGTTATGCTACACGCACCATTGCTCCTAACAGAGGCAGGGTGAGAACAGCACATTGTGAGCAACTGAACACAGAAACCTGTCCGTTCCATTCCTCCTAAGGTGTTGATTACCAGCTGAGGCATGCAAGGCTCAGCTCAGAATTAAACACGTAAACCCCAGCTGGACGTTCTTGGGGACTCCAGCAGTGGCACCCCAGCTTTACTCAGACTCTGCCAGAGTGCCTGGTAAAATGCCCATTGCTAGGCTGTGCTGGCTTTCTGAGTTAAGAAGTTTAGAGTGAGGCCTGAGAATGGACATTTTTAAATGTTCCCAAATGAGTGTCTAGCTGACCTGCCTGCTCATTGCTTCCTTGCAGTGTGTTCAGTAAATCTGGCCCTACTGAAAAAAAAAAAAAGTTCCCAAGTGTTGTAGATGCCCCACATTTTTAGAACCAAGGGCTGGAGTCTTCCACCAGAGGAGCCTTTCTCGATGCCTGCATCCAAACATCAGGCTCCTTTTCTTGTTGGCAGCTCCTCCACTCTCCATCCCTCTGCCCACTCCACAGTCCTTCACAGCTCTCCTCACTCCCAGACACAGGAGAGACTTATTTGCTTATTATCTTTCTCCTCACATTCATAGGTGCCATGTGAAAGAGGGACTTTGTTTTACTCTGTGCTCTCTGCCCAGAACCCAGAATAGCATCTTCCATATATACTTAGCAGTTACTAAATAAATATTTATGTAGTGAAGAGGACACGTGAGCACGAAGTAATGTACTACAAAGCAGGGTGTAGTCCCTGATCCAGAAATGAGGCTCAGACACAGGTGGGAATTCCTTGTCCCCAGATGAATCCAGGATGGCCCACTGGGCTATGGATTTAATTAGACCTAAAGGAATGAGGAAGACATCAACAAGAGCTGAGAGAAGGCTGGACAAGCATTCCAAGTTGTTATTATTATCAGATGGCTGGGGAATTGGGTAGAGTGAGTAAGTGGGTCAAACAGGAGTCACATAATTGGCAGGGCTTCCAACTGGGGGTTGTGTGGCACAGAGCCAAACCCTCCAAGGCCATGCACATTGGAGGACTCTGCTTCTAGATCCCCACATTCCACCAAAGGCCTTCTTAAAAATGATCTGCCTGCTTCTGGTGAGTCCTAAACTATTGCAAAATGGAAAGTTCTTATAAAAATGGGAAAAGTCATGGAACTATGTCTCCTCCTTTTTGGATAGAGGAGATAAAAACTCATTTCTAATCAAACCATCCTGGTACATCTGTTATTAGCATTTGGCTGTGTTGCCTTCCAGTTTTCCCCCCCCATGTATGTGCCCTTACATAGTCATAAACACTGAAAAAGGACAGGGGCTTGCCTTAGAACGCTCGGAACATGGAGGCGTTATGCTGTGTAGTGGTCGGCGGGGGTTGCCAGAGTACAGATCCACGACTTGCTGGCTTCAACAGCAGGAATTTATTTCCCCAGGTTCTGGAGGCTGGGAGTCTGAGATCAAGGTCTTGGAAGCCTGGCTTTCCTCTGAGGCCTCTCTCCTTGCTTTGTAGGTGGCTGCCCACTTGCTCCCTCTTCAGGTGGTTATTTCCTCTGCATGTGTACATTGCTGGTGTGTGTGTGTGTGTGTGTGTGTGCATGTGAGGGTGAGCGTCTGTATCCAAATCTCCTCTTCTTACAAGGACACCATTGTCTTGGATTTAGGGACCAAGCCAATAACCCTATTTTAACGTAATTACCTTTTAAAAGGCCCTATCTCCAAACATAGTCACACTCTGGGGGACTGAGGGTTAGGACTTCAACAAATGAATTAGACGGTGATGGGACACAATTCAGCCCACAACATACCAGTGTTTTCCTTTACTCATAATCTATTCAAACCCACCCTCCTCTCAACCATCCCACTCTGGTTTCAGTGCACCGACTTGGAGGGTGAACACCTCCTGGACTCTCACATAAAGGCACGACTGAAGGCACTGGGGCCAGTAGAGAAAGCAGTTGTATAGCAGGTGATAAGTCCATGTGCACGTCAGATGGCTTCCAGTTCCTTGGTAAACAACTTTCCCTACTTGGCCATTCATCCATGAGTGAAATGTGATTCAGGCCCCTGTCTCTTTTTTTCCAAGCCCTGGAATGAAGAGACAGTGGGGAGGCCCCTCCTTTATCTTTTTCCATTGTCTGCACTTAAACTTTGTTTGTTTTGGTGCTGGTGCTGTGGTGTAGCGGTTTAAGGCACCATCTGCAACACTGGCATCCCAGCATTCCCTGTGAGTGTTGATTGGAGTACCAGCTGCTCCACTTCCAATCCAGCTCCCTGCTAATGTGCCTGGGAAAACAGATCAGCCGAATACTTGGACCCCTGCCACCCATGTAGGAGACCTAGATGGAGTTCCTGGCTCCTGGCTGTGGCCTGGCCTAGCCCTGGTTATTGCAACCATTTGAAGAGTGAACCAGTAGATGGAAGAGTCCCTCCCTCCCTCCCTTTTTCCCTCCCTCATGCTCTATCCATCTGTCTTTCAAATTAATTAATTAATTAATTTTTTCTTTGTTCTTGTAACTTCATCTATGTATAAGGAATGTGTTGTTTGCCATCAGAATCAAATGAACTGTATATAAAACATCCCATTGTAATGAGTATTTCCCACTCAGACCCAGGAAAGAAAGCCCAGTTCCAACATCCAGCAGATCTTCAGGGTAGATAAATGATTCTCTGTCTAAGGTACTTATCAGATACTCTTTCTAGTTCCAACTCTCATTTGCCTCCTCACCCCTCTCCAGATCCTGTACCTCCTCACCCCACCCCCACCTCCCACCAGGCTCATCAGTACCTGAGAAAGGTGGTTCTTATTCCCCCACACACAATGGTTCTGGCCACGCTGCTGAGAACCAGTGTTCTAGAAGAAAGCAGGACGTACTCCCTTGTCCCTGGTGGCATTTCTGAAAGCTGAAGAGGCTGCCTGGCCATGTGGGAAAGTCGGCACAATTTCCAGAGCAAATGTGTCCAACTCTCTGGACAGCCACCTCTATGGACAAAAAGTTCACTGTTGCACGAGTTGACAGAACCCAGGATTTGAGGACCTCGCCTTGCCTCTTGCCACTGGGTGCCCTTGGGCAAAGCGTTTACTCTGAGTCTCCGTGTGCTCATCTCTAAAATGGGAATAAATGTACTGCTACAGTTATATGATTGTAGATAGGCTCTGTGAGCTGAAGTGTTCCCAGCCAAGAAGAGGTGTTGTGTTTATTGATAGAACACAGGGTGGAGGCAAGGGAGAGGTGAATTCCCCTGCGAGGCACTGGGAAGGACTTCTGCAAGAAGCAGATCTGTCCTGGATCTGTACAGGTGAAAGGCCCTTATCTTGTTTTTCTGATGTTGTTAGTGTGTGTTTTTTCTTTTTTAAAAAAATATTTATTTATTTTATATGAAAGGCAGAGTTACACACAGAGAGAAGGAGAGGCCAAGGAAGAGAGAGAGGTCTTCCATCCACTGGTTCACTCCCCAGTTGGTTGCAACAACTGGAGCTGCTCTGATCCAAAGCCAGGAGCCAGGAGCTTCCTCTGGGTCTCCCAAGTGGGTGCAGGGGCCCAAGGACTTGGGCCATCTTCTACTGCTTTCCCAGGCCGTAGCATGGAGCTGGATTGGAACTGGAGTAGCCTGGACTTGAACCAGTGTCCATATGGGATGCTGGCACTGCAGGCAGCAGCCTTACCCGCTATGCCACAGCACCAGCCCCACTAGAGTGGTTTTCTCCATGTCCTCCCCTTGTCTGCACACCCAGTAGTGGCAGCACATATCAAAGGCCACAGAAGTGCTCCTTGTCCTTTTACCCAGTAATCCCACTCTGCGAGAGATGGTTTGAGGAAATAAATCCCAGCAAGAAGGAGTAATAGTCTCTGCAAATGTTTTTAAAAGGAGCCCTCAAATAAGAAATAACCTATAATGCTAATAGCAGAGAAAGGATTAGATTCATTGTGCTCTAATTAATGCAATGTATAGAAAATATCATGAAAAAGCATGACATTACCATGCTAATGGGAATTAACAGGTGAAAATGATACCCATATTAACTGTAAGGTTACCTTGTATGCAGAATTTACCTATTAGAACAGATTTGGAAACAAAAAAGGAAGACATTTGTGTTTGGGTTCTGGTCTTATGTTGCCTTAACAATTTCCAAACAGTTGACTATCATCACATCAGTGAATATGGTATCATATGTATCATATGTGTGTGGTCAGAAGATAGCATGTTGGACTTGGCCATGCCATTTATTAGCTATGGGACCTTGGGCAATGGTTTAAATACTCTCAGCCCAGGTTTCCTCTCTGGTAAAGTGTGCCTGACACGGCTGCTGTAAGGATTAGGTGAGATCACACTGTGTAAATGGCACAGAGGTAGTTGTCCCCCTTGCCCACGGTCAGTCCAAACACCTCCCTCAGGCAGTGTGCAGGATAGAGAGGCGGGAACAGGAGGAAGCAGGGAGCATCTGCAGACCCCACTGGGAGTCCAACACCTCTGGAAGGAGAGGGAGAAGGCAGCAGAAGCTAAGAAGACTGAAATGTGGCTCTAGGAAAGCTTGAACCAGCTCTCTGGGAACTGCTTAGCAGAGTCACCAGAGAGAGGAGCTGGCATGCTGCAGAAATGGATTCACACTCACATCTTTACTGAGCTGGGGACATGGGGTCTCTGTGCACCGTACTGGCCAGCACCACTTTCTCTGCATCAGACTGAGCTGTGCAGTGGTACTGCCACCATATTCTTCTCTTCCTCTTTCTCCTGTCTCTCACCTTACTTTTTTTTCAAAGACTTATTTCCTTATTTTATTTGAAAGTAAGAGTTACAGAGAGGCAGAGAGAGAGAGAGAGTGAGAGAGAGGTCTTCTATCCGCTGGCTCACTCCCCAAATGGCCACAACCCAAAGCCAGGAGCCAGGAGCTTCTTCCAGGTCTCCCACACAGGTGCAGGGGCCCAAGTACTTTAACCAGTCTCCACTGCTTTCCCAGGCCATAGCAGAGAGCTGGATCGGAAGTGGAGCAGTGGGAACTTGAACTGGCACCCATATGTGATGCTGGCTCTGCAGGCAGCTGCTTTACCCACTATGCCACAGTGCTGACCCCTCTCATCTTTTTAAAATTTTATTTAGAGCATACAAATGTTATGTATTTCATATATACAGATTTATGAAAACAGTGGTACTTCCCACCTTACCCTCCCCCTCCTGCCCATGTTCCCATGTTCTCTTTCTTCTATTCCCACTCTTAATTTTTGCAAAAATCTATTTTGCTTACTTATACTTATAAGATTAACCATACACGAAGTAAAGTGTTCAACAAACAGCATGAAAGAAAAACAACAATACTGTTCTACAACACTAAAGACAAGGGCTATAAACAGTGTAAACTTCACTCCAATATATTACATTTCAGGTACTCTATTAGTTGCCACAGATCAGTGAAAACAAATGGTATTTGTCTTTTTGGGACTGGCTTAATTTACTGAGTATAATGGTTTCCAGTTGCATCCTTTTTTTTTTTTTTCAAAGGACAGGATTTCATTTTTTCTTTACTGCCGAGTAATATTCCATAGTGTATATATGCCATAGTTTCTTTATCCAGTCATCAGTTGATGGACATCTGGATTGATTTCATATCTTAGCTATTGTGAATTGAGCTGCAATGAACATGGGGGCACATAACTCTTTAACCTGCTGATTTCATTTCTCCTGGATAAATTCCAAGGAGTGGGATTCCTGGGGTGTATGGTATATATATTTTCAGATTTCTGAGGTATCTCAGTAATGTCTTTCACAATGGCTGTACCAGTTTACATTCCCACCAATAGCAGATTAGGGTACCTTTTCCCCCACATCTTTGTCAGAATTTATTGTTTCTTGATTTCTGTATTAGAACCATTCTAACTGGGGTGAGATGAAACATCAATGTGGTTCTGATTTGCATTTTCCTGGTGGCTAGTAATCGTGAAACTTTTTTCATGTGTCTGTTGGCCACTTGAATTTCCTCTCTTGAAAAATGTTTGTTTAAGTCCTTTGCCCATTTCTTAACTGGATTGTTTGTTTGGTTGTTTTGGAGCTTCTTGAGCTCTTTGTAGATTCTGGATATTAATCCTTTATCAGTTGCATAGTTTGCAAATATTTTCTCCCATTCTGTCAGTTGCCTCTTCACTTTGCTGAGGGTTTCTTTTACAGTGCAGAAGCTTCTCCACTTGATGTAATTCCTTTTGTTAGTTTTGGCTTTGATTTCCTCAGAGGTCTTTTCCAAGGACTCTTCCTATGCCAGTATCTTACGGAGTTTTCCCAATGTTCTCTAATAATTTGATGGTTTCACATTGTAGATTTAGGTCTTTGATCCATTTTGAGTTGATTTTTGTGTAATGTAAGGTGTAAGATAGGGGTCTAGTTTCATATTTCTGCACAGAGAGATCCAGTTTTCTCAGCACCATTTGTTGAAGAGATTGTCCTTTCTCCAGGGATTGATTTTAGCTCATTTGTTAAAGAAAAGTTGGTTGTAGATGTGTGGATTGATTTCTGGAGTTTCTATTCTGTGCCATTGGTCTATGCATCTTTTTTTTCCCGCCAGTACCAGGCTGTTTTGATTATAACTACATTGTGTTATGTCTTGAAATCTGGTATTATGCACAGTTATTCTTAAGTGTTGAAATTTAACTGAAATGTGATCCCTGTTAAACATAAGAGTGGGAATAAGAGAGGGAGGAGACGTACAATTTGGGACATGCTCAGGCTGACTTGCCCCAAATGGTAGAGTTAGAAACATATCAGGGGATTCCAATTCAATCCCATCAAGGTGGCATGTACCAATGCCATCTCACTATTCCAAGTGATCAATTTCAGTTCACAATTCATCATAATGAAAGGACTAAGAGTCAAAGGGAGCACATAAACAAGTATAGTACCTGCTAATACTAACCAATAGAATAAATAAAGGGGAGAGTGATCCAACATGGGAAGCGAGATACTCAGCAGACTCATAGAATGGCGGATGTCCTAAACAGCACTCTGGCCTGAGAATCAGCCCTAAAGGCATTCCGATCTGGCTGAAAAGCCCATGAGAGTATTTCAGGGATGGAAAGCCAAGACACTCTGGCAAAAAACAAACAAACAAACACACACACACACACACACACACAAAACACCTAAATGAAAGATCTCTGTGAGTGAGATCCCAGTGGAAAGAACAGGTCTTCAAAGAAGGAGGTACCTTTCTCTGAAGGGAGGAGAGAACCTCCACTTTGACTATGACCTTGTCTAAACAAGATAAGAGTTGGTGAACTCAAAAGGCTTCCATAGCCTTGGAAACTCATGACTGGAGCATGGGGAGATTACTGAGGCCATAAACAAGAACAACAGGAGTCACTGTGCACTTACTCCTCATGTAGGATCTCTGTCCTTAATGTGCTGTACATTGAGACTTAATGCTATAACGAGTACTCAAACAGTATATTTCACTTTGTGTTTCTATGGGGGTGCAAACTGTTGAAAGCTTTACTTAATGTATACTAAACTGATCTTCTGTGAAAAAAAAAAAAAGAAGAAGAAATTATCAATTCCCAGCTTGACTCTCACTGGGATTAAACATGACAATAGGTCTGATCTGATTTCATCATCATTTAAAAAATCATCTATTATTTTTCACTTTATGTTTCTGTGTGGGAGCAAACTGTTGAGATCTTTACTTAATGTATGCTAAACTGATCTTCTTTATATAAAGAGAATCAAAAATGAATCTTGATGTGAATGGAAGGGGAGAGTGAGTGGGAGAGGGGAGGGTTGCGGGTGGGAGGGACATTATGGGGGGGAAGCCATTGTAATCCATAAGCCGTACTTTGGAAATTTATATTCATTAAATAAAAGTTAAAAAAAGAAAAGTAAATAACTAAAATTATAAATACTGAAATTTTTATATGTAACTAAGAGACAAATGGACTTTTTCTTTTATCTTTGTATTACACACCTATATAGTTACCAAAAAATTCAAAAATACAAATAAAAATATAATCTCATCATCAAAAAAAAAAAAAGAAATCTGGTATTATCATGCCTTCAGCTTTGTTTTGTTGCATAAGGTTGCTTTAGCTATTCAAGACCCCTTGTGTTTCCATATGAGTTTTAGTATCATTTTTTTCTAGGTCTGAGAAGAATGCCATTGGTATTTTCATTGGGATTGCATTGAATCTGTAAATTGCTTTCAGTAGTATGAACATTTTGATAATATCAGTTCTTCCAGTCCACGAACATGGAAGATGTTTCCATTTTCTTTATGTCTTCTTCTATTTCTTTCTTTAACCTTTTGTAATTTTTATTATGGGATTCTTTTACCTCCTTAGTTAAATTTATTCCAAGGTATTTACTTTTTTATGGATTTTATGAATGGATTGATCTTAGACATTTTTTCTCAGCCATGGCATTGTCTGTTTATACAAAGGCCATTGATTTGTGTGTGCTGATTTTATATCCTGCTACTTTACCAAACTCTTTTATGAGTTCCTGTAGTCTCTTAGTGGAGTCTTTTGGTTCTCCAAATATGGAATCAAGTCATCTGCAAATAGGGGTAGTTTGACTTCCTCCTTTCCAATTTGTATCCCTTTGATTTCTTTTTCTTGCCTAATGTCTTACAGGACTATATTGAATAGAATGGTGAAAGTGGACATCCTTGTCTGGTTCTGGATCTCAGTGGGAGTGCTTCCAACTTTTCCCCATTCAATAAGATGATGACTGTGGGTTTGTCATAAATGGCCTTGATTTTCCTGAGGAATTTCCCTTCTCTACCCAATTTACTTAAGGTTTTCATCATGAAAGGATGTTGAATTTTATCAAATGCTTTCTCTTCCTCTATTGAGATAATCATATGGTTTTTGTTTTTCAGTTTGTTAATATGATGTATCACATTGATTGCAAATGTTGAACCATGCCTGCATACCAGGATAAAGATCTTAGGAGCAGTGGTGATGGTGCAAGTGAGCTAGTAGGGTATAAAACAGTAACGGATATGGCTATGGGCAGTTTCTCAGGGTAGGATGATAAGGCAAGTGTGTCTGCTAACAAGGCGGACTCTCATTCTTGTTCAGCTGGTTCTGGTTGACTGTCAGTTGCAGGCTTGATGTTTCTGGCTGGTACCCAAATGGGCTGTCCTGCATTCTCTGGAAAGATACAAGCATATCCTCGACTTTTGGTTAGCAGAAGCCTTTTTACAGGTGTTGGAATCCAGGGCCTGAATTTTGCGTCCACTCCTACATTTATGGCAAACATGCGGGTGGGATGTGGTCTAGCGGCTTCCCTGAGAGCCTGGGGTGCCTGGGGACTGCCACAAATCTGTCCTCTTAAAACACACTGCTGTCATGGAAGATAAAGAATGACTGAGGAACTCTTCTAAATCAAAGAAGGCTAAAACCACATGAAAACTGAATGCACATTTATTTTGCTGTTGAAGGATATTTGGTGAGTTCTGGGTAAGATCTGTGAATTAGATCATTGTATTCTATCAGTATTATTTTTTCTTATTATATTGTAGCTGTGTAAGATATTGTTTCAGTTTTTAAGATGCATACACTGAAGTATTCAGAGGGGAAGGAATATTGTGTTTGCAACTCACCCTCAAATGGCCTAGACAACATATGTATATAGGGATGTCTATGTTTGTGTGTGTGCATGTGTGGAGAAAGAGAAATTAAGCAAATATGGTAATATTGTTAACATTTGGGAAAAACTTGATGAAGTGTGTATGGAAGCTTTTTTGTATTATTCTTGAAACTTTTATGTAAGTCTCAAAATTACTGAATCAAGATTAAAAAATAAAACAGCAAAAAAGGCAAGTGGAACTCGGGGAAGTTTATGGTGAAGGTCCGCTGATAATGAACTGGGAAAATGTCCAGAGGAAAATAGGATGTAGAAACAGAAAGATTAAACTTTATCCTGGCCGGCGCCGTGGCTCACTAGGCTAATCCTCCGCCTTGCGGCGCCGGCACACCGTATTCTGTCCCGGTTGCTTCTCTTGCAGGCCAGCTCTCTGCTGTGGCCCGGGAGTGCAGTGGAGGATGGCCCAGGTGCTTGGGCCCTGCACCCCACGGGAGACCAGGAGAAGCACCTGGCTCCTGCCATCAGATAGGCGCAGTGCACCGGTCACAGCGTGCCGGCCATGGCGGCCATTGGAGGGTGAACCAACGGCAAAGGAAGGCCTTTCTCTCTGTCTCTCTCACTGTCCACTCGGCCTGTCAAAAAAAAAAAAAAACAAAAAACTTTATCCTGAAACCTGGGCATCTTCCAAAGCAAACACACGGGCAAACTTAACTGTGCTTTTGCAAAGTACCTTTCATTCACATCTCCTTTGAAAAATGCAATAAATTGAGCACCAAATCCTGCTTGATTATCACTGTTTGTCAGGGTATAGCTATTCAATTTATGTCTCCTATATTTGAGGTCAGAACTGAGCTTAGGTTTGAGTCATGAGTTAGGTGAATTCTCCTGGAATTGAAATATTGACACCTTTACCTCCACATAGCATCTGGAAAACACAAGAAGCTTCCAGGACCACATGTGGTCAGCTGCTAACCCTCACAGGACACTGAATTCTTCAATGACATAACCAATGAGCTATTTTCCTACTCAGTTGCCTGAGTTTTTGTCTGAATAATCAGATAATCCTATAGACATAGCCTGTGGCTTGAGTGTTGTAATCTTGCCTCTTCAGGATGACAGCAAAGAATACAAATCTCAAAAGAGCAGCATTTTACTTAAAAAGAAATATGGAAATAAGGTTCAGTTGCTACTGCAGATATCAAAGGATTATTAAAGTATTGTTGAGTTATTAGGTGGGAAACCCTTATTTCAAAGCATGCAGCATTGGGCTAAACTGAATTTAGAAAAACAAACAGAGTATGTCTTTTTCCCAAAGAGCTTGTATCTGGAAAAAATGCAGGAAACAACTGGAGAAAAAGATCAAATTATTAAACATGCTTAGAAAATGTCTAGAGCACAGTATGAAGTATTCTGTGATGAAGATGATGAATACACACTATTTGGAACTAGAATTCTAAAGGAGTGACAGGGATGCAACCCACACTGTCCTTGCAGTGGACAATGGCCTCAATGTCATGCCCCTTTAGGACTGGGTGGCATGAAGTGAGGACAGGGCTATAAGTAGTAACTGATAGGGAATTTGCAGTATACACAAGGCTTATGCAGGCCAGAAAATCAGAGAACATTGGCTTTGTTGGAAATTTGGACAGAAAGGTCAAAGATAGTCATAACAATTCTTTCCATGTACTGAGGCCAGGAGGCCAGGACCATAGAAAGAGAAAAGAATGAAAAGCACAGCAGGGCTCTTGACAATGCACTCAGTGGGGTCTCCTTAACAGATTGGCAGGGTCCCAGTTCACAGTGCAGCCAGACACACAGCACATCACCAAATTTTCAAGATTTATTTCACAGCAGATGGACTCTGAACACATTATTAAGCACAAATTAATACTTCATATTCTTCATTATTTTTCAGGAGTGTGGCTTTCCAGAACTGTTTGCCACACTTCTGTGAAATCTTCAGAGTACTTTCGATTTGACTGCAGCAGCCTGATAGCAGTATATATTTATTGATTTATATTTTACTGAGCCTTACTGGATAACTTCTTATCACCGTCTTCTTACAGAAAAGAAACATTTATCTTCATAGATAAAAATGGGACATAAAGCAATGATAATGTGAGCATCCATAGCCATGGAAATACACCTGACAGCTGGTTAAGTCACCACTTGTGATGCCAGCACCCAAATCAGAGTGCTGGTTTGAGTCCCGGCTGTTCTGTTTCCTATCCAACTCCCTGCAAAGGCACGTGGGAAAGCAGCAGAACCTGGCCCAAATATTTGGGCAACTGCCACCCCTGTGGGAGATCTGGAGGGAGTTCCTGGCTTCTAGCTTAGGCCTGGCCCAAACCTGGATGTTGTGGCCATCTGGAGAACAACCCAGCAGATGGAAGATTCATACTCTCTCTCTTTCTCCCCCTCTCTCTCTCTCTTTTCCTCTCTCTCTCTCTCTCTCTGTGTGTGTGTGTGTGTGTGTGTGTGCACCTCTTTCACTTTGTCTTTCAAATAAATAAATACATAAATCTTTAAAACATATTGAAATACTTGGACTCTTTCAATTATATTTAATATCTTGCTTTGATTTTGGTAAAAACTCTGTTTAACTGCACTTCACTATATTGTTTAAGACATTCTCATGTAGGAAAATCTATTTGCACAACATCCTAAGACATTAGGAAGCCTGAATATCTACGCTCTCTACACGATGTCTAATGCTTCATTCTTTTTCTACAGGCAACTAACAGAGCTAATCAGGTACATTACTATGAAAGGTAATGAAAGTTCCTTCAGGCAGAGGCCAGAGCATAAAATAGTATGAACGCCATCATAAATCACACAGACAGTGTTCCCACATGCTCCTATACTGATTCATGTGTGAAATGGAACTTCCATCATAATTACCCAGGCAAATTTCATGTGTCACAGAAATGATGATTCTGAAAAGTAAAAAAGTGTAGGTCAGAGTTAGATAAAGATAAAACAATGTTGACTGAATATAACACAAATTGATAGTGGTGGTCCTGGTGCTTTTTTTTTTATTGTTGTTGATATTATTTGTTTCTGTGGTTCTGAAAAAATAGTATTCTGAAACAAAATCTTTTATCAAGTGCTTGACACCATAAAGAAAAAGAAAAAGACCAACTATCTAGCCTTGTTATCATGTTGCTATCCTCAGTGGCAAAAATAAGAAGAGCACAAACTAAATGTTTTACATAAGCAAAACAGAAAGATAAAGGGAAAAAAATAAAAGGAAAGCACCATGAAATTCACATTATTTTCTGACTTAATTCTGCATTGTTTTTTTATCTTCCTCCACATATTGCCATCTCATTTAAGCAAACTGGGCATCCCACTTTTTTTTTCATGTTTCTTTGCAATAATTAGCAGTAACTATGATACTTAATGAAAACCTCCCTTATATCATGTTTAACATTACAATTATTTGCTTCAGTGCCTGTCTCTCCCAATAGACCATGTGCATGTGGAGGGCTCAGACTGTCTTAAGCATCTCTTCCTATTGAATTTCAGTTCTTGTTACTCCTCACATGTTCACTGAGATTTACTTTACAATGCAATAGCAGGCTAAAAATTCAGTTGTCTTCAGGAGTAGCATAAATGGATGAAAGGCAGGGTAAGAAAGTGGGAAGTGGGGTGACTGGACTGACCCCTTGAAGAGGCCCTGACCCATCCAAACAGGACAGATCTGGAAGAGTGCTGCCAAGGGCTGATAGCTTTACTTCATCTTCCACGTTTTCTAGGGAAGCCAGACATCCTAATAGTAATGTGAAGTTTTCCACAGTTAGAAAATATGTGCAAGCCAAAAACATATCCTCCAGCCAGATTCCACTCGTGGGCCACTAGTTAGCAACTGGCATGTGATAATTTGTACTTATGGTCAACACATTCTAACATTGAGGCAACTTTTTTTCTCACAAGTATTGATATAAGGTATTATTCTGAGAGTTGTCAGTACAATCTTAAATGAGGGACCCTCAAGAAATTTGTGGGAAAATGAAATTAACAGTTAAGTATATTTACATCTAAAAATATTTTGAAATGTATGCACTTTTTAATAATACACATTTTCCGTGAAATTTTTTAAGGTCTCTCTCTCTCTCTTTTTTTTTTTTTTTTTGACTGGCAGAGTGGACAGTGAGAGAGAGAGACAGAGAGAAAGGTCTTCCTTTTCCGTTGGTTCACCCCCTAATGGCCGCTGCAGCTGATGCGCTGTGGCCAGTGCACCGTGCTGATCCGAAGCCAGGAGCCAGGTGCTTCTCCTGGTCACCCATGCGGGTACAGGGCCCAAGCACTTGGGCCATCCTCCACTGTATTCCCGGGCCACAGCAGAGAGCTGGACTGGAAGAGGGGCAACCGGGACAGAATCCGGCGCCCCAACCAGGACTAGAACCTGGAGTGCAGGTGCTGCAGGCGGAGGATTAGCTTATTGAGCCGCGGCGCTGGCCGAAGATCTCTTGTATAATCTGAACATCACCAGAAAATGGCTGTAAACATAAACATAGAATTGAACTATGCTATCTTATTGATCAAATTTTCATTCCATTCCACTTTAATTATCAGTTGACTCTCTGTAAGAGGTTCATGCCTTCTCTATGTAAAGTCTCATCATTCAGTAAATTTATTTTTTGGTAAGGAGCTAGGAGACCTAGCTGTTAACACCACACTAGGAGTATACACTAAATTCATAAATGACTCAATTTTGGGGCACAGCAGCTTATATTTTTAACCAACACTCATTCCAAGAGTAGATTACATGAGCTGATGAATGTATGCAGCTGTGAATTTCTTAAACTACCAATTTAATAATTCATTCCACAAAGATTTAATAATTACATACTGGGTGTCAAACTCCACGCCAGAGGTAAATACCCAATGTTGAAAAGATGAACCTGGTCCGCACCCACAAAGGCTCAAACCCAAGAACCAAAAGCAACCAACCATTCTCAAAGCTGGGCTCCCAGTTCATGAGCTTCAGCTTTCTCAGAATTCTGAGACATTGTTAGAAATATGAATTCTGGTGTCACCATTGTTGCACAGCAGATAAGGCTACCACCTGCAATGCTAACATCTCCTATAGTGCTGGTTCAAGTCCCAGCTACTCCATTCCCCATCCAACTCCCTGCTAATGGCCTAGGAAAAGCAGCAGAAGATGGCTCAAGTGTTTGGGCTCCTGACACCCACATGGGAAACTTAAAAGAAGCTCCTGGCTCTTGACCTCAGCCTGGCACAGCCCTGACCCTTGTGGCCAACTGGGGAGTAAAGCAGAGGATGGAAGACCTCTCTGTCTTTCCCTCTCCCTCTGTAGCTCTGACTTTCAAATGGAGGAGAGGGGAGGGGAGAGGGGGGAAGGGGAAGGGATGGGAGGAGTGAGTCACAAAATATTAGGTGCTACCTCAGATTTACTAAATCTAAAACTCTGGATGTGGGACCCAGAAATGTGTGTTTTCACAAGCCTTCCAGATGATTCTGTTCAAGTTCATCTCTGAGAAACAACCTTCTAGAGGGAATTCAGGGGAATAATCAAATGAATAATGAAATACATTAGTTATATTGCATAATTGGGACTGCCATAACATATTACCATAAACATTAAAAATTACTTAAAACAACAAAAATAGGGGGTGTGCATTGGGCCTAGTGGCTAAGATGCTGCTTCAGACAACCATATCCCATATGGGAGTGCCTGAGCTTGAGTCCCATCTCTGCTCACCGTTCCAGCTTCCTGTTCATGTGCATCATGGGAGGCAGCAGGGGATGGCTCAAGTAGTTAAGTCCCTACCAACCACTTGACAGGTCTGGATGGAGTTCCCATACGGGATCTAGTCCTGGAGCAGCCCTGGCCGTTGCTGGCATTTAGGGAATGAAACAGTAAATGAGAGTTCTCTCTGATCTCTATCTGTATGTGTGTGTGTGTGCCTCTCAAATTTTTTAAAATAATAAAAATAAAATTTTAAAGTCATTAAAGTAGAGGATTGAAGGATGAGATGGAGTCAATCACTGAAGGAAAGGAGGGAGAACATGAGTGGCTGAAACATTTTGGAAGAACCACTGAATGGCAATGACCCTGAACAGAAGATCTCAGTGTATCTGAGGAAATCAAAGAAGACCAGGTAGTTATAAACCAATGAATGGAAAGAAAATGGAATAAATGAGACTGAGTCAGTTCCCCCAGAGTAGCTCTGAGGTGCAGTAGGAGATGCAAATGTGCCCTAATATTTATAAGAACCCTGAGACAGACAGGGAAATGATGAAGCCATGAATATATTTCAGAAGATCTCAAGGAAGTCACACTAAGGTTGACAGATTCTCGAATGAATGCACAGATTGTATGTAAAAACTTCATAGATAATAGGGGCCAGCATTGTGGTGTAGTGTGTTAAGCTGCTACCTGCGATGCCGGCATCTCATATGGGCCCACGTTTGTGTTCTGGCTGCTGCATTTCCAATCCAGCTACCTACTAATGGCCTGGAAAAGCAGTGGTAGATGGCCCAAGTACCCGAGCCATGTACTCAAGTGGGAGACTCAGATGAAGCTCCTGATTTCTGGCTTCAGCCTGGTGCAGCCCCAGCCATGGTAGCCATTTGTTGAGTGAACCAGCACATGGAAGCTCTCTCTATTTCTCTCTGTGTATATATATATAAGAAATATATAAGAAAGAAAGACTCTGTCTCCTCTCTAACTCTGCCTTTCAAATAAATAGTCTTACAAAAAACTTCCTGGAAAGTGCCTTTGGCTATATTTGCTTGTACACAGAACTCACATGAATAAATAAATCCAAAGTCTTCTAAGTTTTTGAAGTATTGTATAGCCAAATAAAGCACACTCAACGTGTATAAGCCTTTCAATATCTAGACTCCAAAAGAACCCTGGACCCCAAAACTTAACTGAGAAACACACTCTGCAATGCCCTCCCTTGGCTGTGGTCAAGGATGATGAATTATGAACAATCTCCAAGGGCTGAAGCACAGGGCACAAAGACAGTGGTAGTAGAAGCCCTTCCAGAGGGCAGAACCAGGGTCCATGGAATCAGCTACACAAGAAAAATATTCTACTTCCAGGGAAGGGAATCTTTGCTATTTGTGATCAATAGCATTTCATAATTGCTAAGGAATACTTCCTAGCCTGTGTGTCCCACTGTACGCCTCTCTGAATGAAAGCTTTTATTGCAGTTTCCTGTGCCACCATTCTATTGAATGAAGTGAGATGGGGACAGATAAGTTGTCTTTAAGTTATCAGTAAAAAAAAAAAAGACCTGAGGAGAGGATATAAATGATGCAAACTTCTAGGATTGCAAGAACACACTGGGACTTTGGACTTGATTCCTTTTGGGGGAGAGAGTGAGGTATGTGTGTGGGGTGAATATACACATATATTCATGTGGCCAGGGGCACATTTAAACAAAAGATTATTAGATTTTCCCCTGTGTTGGTTCTTATCATCTTTCAATGTACTAAAATCATCAACTTTTTATTGTGTCTATGGTACCCAGGAACAATTTCATGTTTTCCAATCTTCCTTGAGGTCAGGTGGGACCATCTTCACCCATGTGATAAAATTGAATAAGTTGTAGGACATCATCCAGGAGCCTTTCATAGAGACTGTTTATTCTTTTACCCTCCTTCTGTATTGCCCCTTCCTTTATTCTGTTGTCTATTACCCAAAAATTGGCTTGGAAAAAGAGCATCATCCTATGGTGAATGCCGTATGGAAGATAGAGCCTGAGCAACAAAAAACATATACAACAGAACCTTCCACTGCTTGTCTTCCAGAATTTTGTGAATGAAATAAAATTTATCTATTTAGTTCATTTGTACTATCTGTAAATGACCTTGTCATTGCAGGTAATAGAAACTCGATCATTATTCAGAGTTTAGATATTAGTTTATGTGCACCAGCAATCCATAAAGGGTTTCAAGCATAGAGTACAAAAGAATCCTCTAGGTGTTGTATGTCTAACTCAGTGAATGACAATGGGAAAAAGAGGTGGGTGTACAATCCATGTGCAGCCTACACAAAGATTCTGGGAATGGAGATGGAGTAAAGGGAACAATTATCTCTGTTTACATGTAAAAATCATATTTTTTGATTAATTCTATGAGGATATTGAAGAAAAGGAAAAAAATATTACCCTTGGCTCACACATTATACAAATGACATTTATTTCCATCAAACTAGTTGAAGGACTGAGACTTCTCTGAGAAACAGGAAATATACATATGATTTTCATCCTAGCATTTGTATCTTTGAGTAATACCTTCATCTCAAATATAAGTTGGGACTATGACCTGTTTCTAAACAAGAAAATATGGCAAACATGAAGGGATGTCAATCCTGTGATTGTGACATGTCTATAGCAAGGGTTAAGGGATTTTATGGATATAGTTAAAGTCCCTTTTGAGTTCATCGAAAAGACATGCTGCATAGACCTGATCCAAGCAGATCCTTTGCAAGCATTTAGATGTCAGAGACTCTAAGCAGTAGATTTCCCCTCTCTGATGCTGGTTTGGAAGAAGCATGTCCCCATTAGTTCTGCAAGCAAATGAATGATACCAATACTCTGAGGGAATTTGGAAGTGGATCCCTCCCTATGTGAGCCTTCAGATAAGAACTTAGCCTGGCTAAGTTTTCAGATTTCAGTCTTCTAAGATCTGGGCAAAGGACTCAGTTAAACTGACCCAAGATTCCTGACCCTTAAAAATGTGAACTAATAAATGGGTGTTGTTTCAAGTTACTAGGAAGTTTGTGGTAGTTAGTTCCATAGGAGTAGATAACCATATACAAATAGACATAAAATACATATACATTCCTCTAAAATATGTAGAGACACATATGTGTATGTATGCTGTCTTTATTCAAGCTTATGCTCAAGAAAATCAAGGTTTCATCCATCTGTGTATACGTGTGAATGTGACAATGTATATGTGTATATGTGTGTTTTAGATATTAATGGAAAACAAAATATTTTGATTTGGAGCCCAATCAATATACTTTACTGATGGACAACATAAGATGATTTGATCGTTTCTATAAATGGAAGCAAATTTCAGTTTGATGTACATACAAAATTTTTTTTGGTAAAAAATCAATTTGGCTTCTTCTGATTTATGTTCACATACATGAGCGTGTTGATAGTTGGATTCCTCAATACTTGCAGTGGTTCAAATCTAACCTAATCCTTAGGTTGTCACACCTGAGAATCGGTACCTGAAGCAAAAAAGAACATAATCAAATCTCAACTGAGTCTTCCAATACCATCTCTAGTGAGTCCCTGTGACAACCATGATGGACAGCCACTCTGTGGCTCTCCTTTCAGAAAGGCCAGAATTTGTGGTGGGCATTCAGCACAGTGGTTAAGGCACAGTTTGGGACACCCACATTCCATATTGTAGTGCTCAGGTTCAAGTTCCATCTTTTAATTCTTTTCTTTTCTTTTCTTTTCTTTTTTTTTTTTTGACAGGCAGAGTGGACAGTGAGAGAGAGAGAGACAGAGAGAAAGGTCTTCCTTTTCCGTTGGTTCACCCCACAATGGCCTCTGCGTGCCTGCGCACTGCGCTGATCCAAAGCCAGGAGCCAGGTGCTTCTCCTGGTCTCCCATGAGGGTGTAGGGCCCAAGCACTTGGGCCATCCTCCACTGCCTTCCAGGGCACTGCAGAGAGCTGGATTGGAAGAGGAGCAACTGGGACAGAATCCATCACCCCGACCAGGACTAGAACCTGGGGTGCTGGCGCCGCAGGCGGAGGATTAACCTATTGAGTCACGGCGTCGGCCCCATCTTTTAATTCTAGTTTCCAGTGCACCCTGAGAGGAAGCAGGTGTTGGTTCAAATACTTGGGTCCCTGCCACCCACATGGGAAAACAAATTGAATTCAGGGCATCTGGTTTCAGCCTGGTTCAGATCTGGCTGTTGTGTGCATTTTGGGGTGAACCAGTGGAAGGAAGATCTCTATATCTTTTTCTCTCCACCTTTCAAGTAAAATAAAAATTCTAAAAAACTTTTAAAAGATTTATTTATTTGAAAGACAGGAAAGGCAGAACTAGAGAGAGAGAGGGAAAGAAGGAGAGGGAGGCAGAACTAGAGAGAGGGAGGGAAAGAAGGAGAGGGAGAGGGAGAGAGAGAGAGAGAGAGGGATTGAGGGAGGGGGAGAGAGAGAGAGAGAAAGAGTGTGAGAGAGAGAGTCTTTCATCTGCCAGTTCATTCCCCAAATGGCCTCAAAGGCCGGAGATGGGCCAGTCTGAAGCCAGGATCCAGGAGTTTCATCCGGGTCTCCCACATGGGTGCAGAGGCCCAAGTACTTGGGCCATCCTCCACTGCTTTCCCAAGTACATTAGCAAGAGGCTGAATGGAAAGTAAAGCAGCTGGGACTTGAACCAGCACCCCTATGAGATGCCAGTGTTGCAGGTGATGGCTTTACCCACTACACCACAGCACTGGACCAATAATTTTGTTTTTTTGTAAAAAGTTAGAAAAGCTGTCATCCATCAGCATGCTGGGGAGTCACTATGGCAGCTAACAAATACAGACAGCAGCCATCTTCTCATATTGTGGTTTCTGGAATAATCATGACGTTAACTCTTAATTGTAAAGTGCATGAAGGGCATCATTTAGATTTTCTGTACAAGATGCTCCAGTCACCACTTGGGTTTTTGCTTTCAGTTAATTCCCAAAGGTTTGAAGTAACAAGTGAAGTTAATTTTCATTTATATGCCTTTCTCTCCCTGCCTCCTCCTTTTTATTTGTCAAGTGGATAATGAGTCTTTAAAATAAAGAAATTAAATTGAAACCTGGATTAATCAATCCTAAACTTTGTAATTAGATACAATTACAGTTTAATATGTCTTGAATCTAGACAACTTTACAATCATCCTGAAAAGATACACTTGAGCCCTATTTGGAGCTGGAGAAAGAGAGACTGTAGGCCGGCGCTGCGGCTCAATAGGCTAATCCTCCACCTGCGGCACCGGCATCCTAGGTTCTAGTCCCAGTCGGGGCATCGGATTCTATCCTGGTTGCTCCTCTTCCAGTCCAGCTCTCTGCTGTGTCCCAGGATTGCAGGGAAGATGGCCCAAGTCCTTGGGCCCTGCACCCTCATGGGAGACCAGGAGGAAGCACCTGGCTCCTGGCTTCGGATCAGCGCGGTGCGCCGGCTGCAGCGGCCATTTGTGGGGTGAACCAACAGAAAAGCAAGACCTTTCTCTCTGTCTCTCTCTCTCACTGTCCACTCTGCCTGTCAAAAAAAAAAAAAAAAGAGAGAGAGAGAGAGAGAGAGACTGTAAATCTCTTCTGCAGTTACTTTTTTTTTTTTTTCGACAGGCAGAGTTAGAGAGAGAGAGAGAGAGAGAGAGAGAAAGGTCTACCTTTTCCATTGGTTCACCCCACAAATGGCCGCTACGGCCTGCACTGCGCAGATCTGAAGCCAGAAGCCAGGTGCTTCTCCTGGTCTCCCATGCGGGTGCAGGGCCCAAGGACTTGGGCCAACCTCCACTGCCTTCCAGGCCACTGCAGAGAGGTGGATTGGAAGAGGAACAACCGGGACAGAATCTGGTGCCCCAACCAGGACTAGAACACGGTGTGCTGGTGCCGCAGGCAGAGGATTAGCCAACTGAGCCATGGCACTGGCCTCTGCAGTTACTTTTAGAAACTTTAATTCTAACCTTTTTATGGATATGAGCCATCCTCAGTGCCCATCATCTCTGTAGCCTCTTGAGACACAGCCAAGTTTGGACCTACCTGTAATGAATGAAATTGAATTCCTACTCTTCTCTCCATTCACTCCTTTGTACATAGCCTTTTGCACAACCAGTAATGAGAAGCTACTCAGGGGTGGGCATTTAGTGTAGCAGTTAAAACACTGCTTGGATCACACACATCCCATATCATAGTACTTGGATTCAACTCCCTGCTCCATTGCTGATTCTAGCTTCCTGCTAATGCTACCTGTGTGTGAGACTAGAATGAGTTCTAGCCTCCTGACTTTGGGTTGGCCTATTCCCAGCTGCCATAGGCATTTGGGGAATGAATCAACAGATGAGAGCTCTCTTTCTGTCTTTGTCTTTCTCTAACTCTGTTTATCCCTCTGGGTGTCTCTGGGTACTTCAAATTAATAAAAATAAATGAAAACATTTTAAAAAATAAATTACTCATATTTCTCTTCTAAATTCACTTATTTATTTAAGACACAGTGAGACAGACAGAGGGAGAAAGAAAGAAATTTCTCACCTGCTAGTTCAACCCTTAATGCCTGCAACAGCCAAGGCTGGGCCAGGCCAAAACCAGGAGCCAGGAGCCAGGAGCCAGGAGCCAGGAAGTCTATCTGGGTTTCCCACTTGCATAGTGGGAACCCAACTACTTGATCCATTACTGCTACCTCCAGACTGCAATAGAAGGAAGCTGAAATAAAGAGCAGGACTGAGACTCTAACCTACGCACCCCTCTATAGGATGCAGGAGTCCCAGTGTCACTATGCCAAATGTCCATCCCTGACTCCCTGACCTATTTATTCAGAGAGAAGCCACAGAAAGACAAGCAAATAAAGACCTGAATTAAAGCTGTGTGAACTTAGACAAACTGTGTTACTTCTCTGATCTTAAATTTCATAATCTGAAAAATGAAAAAGCAGATAAATTCTGGGCTCTCTTTCACGTTTGAAAGTCCTGCATTCTAAGGCACTAATTAATTTCCATAACAACCACAAAGGTGTGCAGACTTCAAAGATACATAAAGCAAGACTGCAAAGTTTTTATTAACTAGTAAGCTGGCTATATAGGAATAAACAATATAAGACAGGACCTTAAGGGTCATGAAAATGGTGTTACCGAATATCTTGTAGAATCTACCTCCTTACACTAATAAGATATGACTGGAGGCATTGAAAAATGATCAATTTTTAATATTTATCAAAAATATAAAAATCTATTTTACTCCACCTGGCAAATACAAGGTATTTAAAATTTTTGTCAACAGATTAGTAATAAATAAGATAATAACATTAATTATAATGTTTATCGAAGACCTGGGTTCTACCAAGGTTCTATGCTAGGTTCTATCCAGGACACTTTGCCTAGGCTATCTCTTTTTATCAAACACCCCTATGAATGAAACTTTTTTACTTTTTACCATTTCATGGATAAGTAAAAGCAACAACCACAGAACTAAATAGTGGCAGGGGTCAGATTTAAAACCAAGACTATGGGGCAAGTATTTGGTTAAGACACCAATTAAGACACCCATGTCCCATATTGGAGTACCTGGGTTTGATACGTGGCTCTGTACCTGACCCCAGCTTCCTGCCACTGCAGAACCTATAAGGCAGTGATGATGACAAAATTGATTAGTTTCTCTGACACCCACATGGAAGACCTGGATTGAGTTCCTAATTGCTAGCCTCAACCTGGTTCAGCCCCAGCTTTCATGGGCATTTGGGAAATGAACCAGGGAGGGAAGCTCGCTCTGGCTCTTGCTCTCACTTCCTGCCCCCTTCCACTCTACCTCTAAAATTTAACTTGAAAATCTTTAAATCAAAACTTTCAAATCCCAGCACACACACTTCTTCAAATTCAACATATTGAGTCCTTAAGAAAACTTGTACTTGCTAATCATTGAAAAAGACCAAAAATATATCTTGTAGACTTCTTTTTATTTATTTATTTAATTTAGTAAATATAAATTTCCAAAGTACAGTTTATGGGTTGCAATGGCTTCCCCCCCCATTATCTCCCTCCCACTCACACCCCTCCCATTTCCTGCTCCCTCTCCCATTCCATTCACATCAAGATTCATTTTCAATTATCTTTATACACAGAAGATCGATTTAGTATATATTAAGTAAAGATTTCATCAGTTTGCACCCACACAGAAACACAAAGTGTAAAATACTGTTTCAGTACTAGTTATAGCATTACTTCACATTGGACAACACATTAAGGACAGATCCCACATGAGAAGTAAGTACACAGTGACTCCTGTTGTTGACTTAACAATTTGACACTCTTGTTTATGGCATCAGTAATCTCCCTAGGCTCTAGTCATGAGTTGCCAAGGCTATGGAAGCCTTTTGAGTTTGCTGACTTCGAACTTATTCTGACAGGGTCATAGTCAAAGTGGAAGTTCTCTCCTCCCTTCAGAGAAAGGTACCTCCTTCTTTGATGGCCCGTTCTTTCCACTGGGATCTCACTCACAGAGATCTTTCATTTAGGTCTTCTTCTTTATTTTTTTTTTCAGGGTGTCTTGGCTTTCCATGCCTAAAATACTCTCATGGGCTCTTCAGCCATATCCGAATGCCTTAAGGGCTGATTCTGAGGCCAGAGTGCTGTTTAGGACATCTGCCATTCTATGAGTCTGCTGTGTATCCCGCTTCCCGTGATGGATCATTCTCTCCCTTTTTGATTCTATCAGTTAGTATTAGCAGACACTAGTCTTGTTTGTGTGATCCCTTTGACTCTCAGACCTATCAGTGTGATTAATTGTGAACTGAAATTGATCACTTGGACTAGTGAGATGGCATTGGTATATGTCACCTTGATGGGATTGTATTGGAATCCCCTGGCACATTTCTAACTCCACCATTTGGGGCAAGTTCGATTGAGCATGTCCCAAATTGTACATCTACTCCCTCTCTTATTCCCACTCTTATATTTAACAGGGATCATTTTTCAGTTAAAATTTAAACACCTAAGAATAATTGTGTGTTAATTACAGAGTTCAACCAATAGTACTAGAACAAAGCAAAGAGAAAATACTAAAATGGATAAAGTATTACATTGTACATCAACAGTCAGGACAAGAGCTGATCAAGTCACTGTTTCTCATAGTGTCCATTTCACTTCAACAGGTTTCCCCTTTGGTGCTCAGTTAGTTGTCGCCGATCAGGGAGAACATACAATATTTGTCCCTTTGGGACTGGCTTAATTCACTCAGCATAATGTTTTCCAGATTCCTCCATCTTGTTGCAAATGACCGGATTTCATTGTTTTTGACAGTTGTATAGTATTCTATAGAGTACATGTCCCATAATTTCTTTATCCAGTCTACTGTTGATGGGCATTTGGGTTGGTTCCAGGTCTTAGCTATTGTGAATTGAGCTGCAATAAACATTAAGGTGCAGACAGCTTTTTGTTTGCCAATTTAATTTCCTTTGGGTATATTCCAAGGAGTGGTATGGCTGGGTTGAATGGTAGGGTTCTATTCAGGTTTCTGAGGAATCTCCAGACTGACTTCCATAGTGGCATAACCAATTTGCATTCCCACCAATAGTGGGTTAGTGTCTCTTTTTCCCCACATCCTCACCAGCATCTATTGTTGGTAGATTTCTGAATGTGAGCCATTCTAACCGGGGTGAAGTGAAAACTCATTGTGGTTTTGATTTACATTTCCCTGATTGCTAGTGATCTTGAACATTTTTTCATGTGTCTGTTGGCCCTTTGGATTTCCTCTTTTGAAAAATGTCTATTGAGGTCCTTGGCCCATCTCTTAAGTGGGTTGTTTGTTTTGATGTTGTGGAGTTTCTTGATTTCTTTGTAGATTCTGGTTATCAACCCTTTACCTGTTGCATAGTTTGCAAATATTTTTCCCCATTCTGTTGGTTGCCTCTTCACTTTCCTGACTGTTTCTTTTGCAGTACAGAAACTTCTCAATTTGATGCAGTCCCAAATGTTAATTTTGGTTTTGACTGCCTGTGCTTGTGGGGTATTTTCCAAGAAGTCTTTGCCGGTACCTATATCTTGCAGGGTTTTTCCAGTGCTCTCTAGTAATTTGATGGTGTCGGGTCATAGATTTAAGTCTTTAATCCATGTTGAGTGTATTTTTGTGTAAGGTGAAAGATAGGGGTCTTGCTTCATGATTCTGCATGTGGAAATCCAGTTTTCCCAGCACCATTTATTGAATAGACTATCCTTACTCCAGGGATTGGTTTTAGATCCTTGATCAAATATGAGTTGGCTGTAGATGTTTGGATTGATTTCTGGTGTTTCAATTCTGTTCCATTGGTCTATGCATCTGTTTATGTACCAGTACCATGCTGTTTTGATAACAACTACCCTGTAGTATGTCCTGAAATCTGGTATTGTGATGCCTCCTGCTTTGTTTTTGTTGTACAAGATTGCTTTAGCTATTCGAGGTCTCCTGTGTCTCCAAATGAATTTCAGCATCATTATTTCCAGATCTGAGAAGAAGGTCTTCGGTATTTTGATTGGTATCGCATTGAATCTATAAATTGCTCTTGGGAGAATGGACATTTTGATAATATTGATTCTTCCAATCCATGAGCATGGAAGATTTTTCCATTTGTTGGTATCCTCTTCTATTTCTTTCTGTAAGATTTTGTAATTCTCATTGTAGAAATATTTAATGTCCTTGGTTAAATTTATTCCAAGGTATTTGATTGTTTTTGTAGCTATTGTGAATGGGATTGATCTTAGAAGTTCTTCCTCAGCTGTGGCATTGCCTGTGTATACAAAGGCTGTTGATTTTTGTGCATTGATTTTATATCCTGCTACTTTTCCAAACTCTTCTATGAGTTCCAATAGTCTCTTAGTAGAGTTCTTTGGATCCCCTAAATAAAGAATCATATCATGTACAAAGAGGGATAGTTTGGGTTCTTCCTTCCCAATTTGTATCCCTTTAATTTCTTTTTCTTGCCTAATAGCTCTGGCTAAAACTTCGAGAACTATATTGAATAGCAGTGGTAAGAGTGGGCATCCCTGTCTGGTACCAGATCTCAGCGGAAATGCTTCCAACTTTTCCCCATTCAATAGGATGTTGGCCATGGTTTTTTTTTTTGATTCAATCCTGTTGATTTCTTCTCTGATTTTAATTATTTCTCTTCTCCTACTAGATTTGGGTATGGTTTGCTGCAGATTTTCTAGATCCTTGAGATGAATTGAAAGCTCATTTATTTGGTGCCTTTCCAATTTCTTGATGTAGTCACCTATTGATATAAACTTTCCTCTTAATACTGCTTTTGCTGTATCCCATAAGTTTTGGTATGTTGTGCTGTTATTCTCATTTACTTCATGAAAATTTTTGATTTCTCTTTTGATTTCTTTTATGACCCATTGTTCATTCAGGAGCATGTTGTTCAATCTCCATGTGTTTGCATATGCTCTAGGGATTCCTGAGTTGCTAATTTCCAACTTCATTCCTTTATGGTCTGAGAAGCTGCATGATATGATTCTAATTCTTTTGAATTTGCTGAGACTTGCTTTATGGCGTAGTATGTGATCAATCCTCGAGAAGGTTCCATGTACTGCTGAGAAGAATGTAAATGCTTTATGTGTAGGATGAAAAGTTCTGTAGATATCTGTTAGATCCATTTGGGCTATCGTGTTGTTTGAATCTACTGTATCCTTGTTGATCTTCTGTCCTGTTGATCTATTTCTGAGAGTGGAGTATTGAAGTCCCCCAGTACTATTGTATTGGGGTCTAAGTCTCCCTTTAAGTCCCTTAACAAATCTTTTAAATAAACCGGTGCTCCGTAATTAGGTGCATACACATTGATAATCGTTATATCTTCCTGTTAAATGATCCCTTAATCATTATATAGTGCCCCTCTTTGTCTCTCCTAACAGTTTTTGTGGTGAAGTTTATGTTGTCCGATATTAAGATGGCTACGCCCGCTCTTTTTTCATTTCTGTTGGCGTGTATATCTTTTTCCAGCCTTTCACTTTCAGTCTGTATGCATCTTTGTTGGAGAGATGTGTTTCTTGTAAGCAGCAAATAGATGGGTTTGTTTCTTAACCCAATCAACCAATCTGTGTCTTTTAACTGGACAGTTCAGGCCATTAATGTTCAATGTGACTATTGATAAGTAGTAACTTTGCCCTGCCATTTGCCAAAGATATTTTCTAATATATGCTTTGAACTTCCTCTGATCTGTTGCTGTGAGGTTTCCTTCCTTTACCTTCTTTCATATTGATGACCGTGTTTCTGTGTTTCTGTGTGTAACACATCTTTAAGCATCTTTTGCAGGGCTAGATGAGTGGTGACAAATTCTTTCAATTTCTGTTTGCTATGAAAAGTCTTTATTTCACCTTCATTCACAAATGATAGCTTTGCAGGATATAATATTCTGGGCTGGCGGTTTTTCTCTCTTAGTACCTGGGCTATATCTCGCCATTCCCTTCTAGCTTGTAGGGTTTCTGATGAGAAGTCTGCTGTGAGTCTAATTGGAGATCCTCTGAGAGTAATCTGACATTTCTCTCTTGCACATTTTAGAATCTTTTCTTTATGTTTCACTGTGGTGAGTTTGATTACAACGTGTCGTGGTGAGGATCTCTTTTGGTCATGTTTATTAGGGGTTCTATGAGCTTCCTGCACTAGGATGTCTCTGTCCTTCTCCAAACCTGGGAATTTCTCTGCATGTATCTCACTAAAAAGGCCTTCTAATCCTTTCTCTCTCTCCATGCCTTCAGGAACTCCTAGAACCCAATTGTTGTTTTTTTTTAATAGTATCCTGTAGATTCCCAACAATATTTTTTAGATTTCTAATTTCCTCTTCTTTTCTTTGGTTTGACTGTATATTTTCCTGTGCTCTGTCTTCTAAGTCCGATATTCTCTCTTCTGCTTCACCCATTCTGTTTTTAAGGCTCTCTAATGTGTTTGTCATTTGATCTATTGAGTTCTTAATTTCATTTTGATTTCTCTTCATTATCACACTTTCCTGTTCTACTAGTTTCTGCATTTCATTTTGATTCCTCCTTAAGATTTCATTTTCTCGAAGGAGATTTTCTATCCTGTCCAGTAAGGAATTCCATACCTCAAGCATTTGGTTTTGAAAACTTCTAATTGTTCTAATCATGCATTTTTTGAAATCCGTATCTTGCATTTCTTCCATCTCATCATTTTCATAATCTTGGCTTGGGGTGTCTTGTTCATTTGGGGGTGCCGTAATGTCTTCCTTGATCTTGTTTCCTCGGTTTTTGCATTTGTTGCTTGGCATTGTGGAGATATCTTTGGATCCTTCCCTCACTGTGGTGTTTTTCTTGTTATACTATGACTGTATTAAGTGGACTGTCTGCTTTTGATGGAGCTTTAGAGGCTTGAGATGGGTGTGGCCTGAGAGCTCTGTTTGGTTCCTCAGGGTTAAGGGTGTGCCAAATGTGACACTCCCAGGTTAGGCATGGTAAATCTCTCTCTCTTTCTTTTTTTGATTCAAAAGGGAAGTAATTCAGCACAGCTGAATGGAATTGGAGGTATTTAGCAGGCAAATGATATACCCACAGGAGCCAGAGATCGGAAGCTCTTTCCCAAGGACCACACAGGGAATCTGTTCTGCCCTCAGTGTGGGCTCAAATTCTGCAGTCTCCCACTGGGTTGCCAAGGTCACCGAATTGTAGCGTCTCTGGAGAGTACTCACATGAATTCTGTGAGTTCTCTCCCCCACTGTCTCTTTTTTTTTCACAGTCTCAGTTCATTAGCACCACACATTCACTAGGTCCTAATCTCCTGTTATTTCACCCCTCCCAGAGTCAGGTTTTTCTGCTAGGCTGAGGGCTGGTGCAGACCTGAGGTCACCCTGCTTATGACGTATGTCCAAAATGGCGCCTGCTCTTTGTCTTGCTCACCCTTGAGAGGTGAGCGGAGAGAGAGAAACTTGTGTCCATATCGGTCACTTTTTTTTCCCTCTCTCTTCTAGTTAGCCTGGTGAAGTTTTCCCCACAGGGTTTCAAGCCTCGCTCCCTGTCGTCTCCTCTTTCCGCTTGCCCACTGGTGTCTCAGGCTATTGAGGTTCAGCTCACCTCGCGTTCCAGTGCTGGTGTGTTGATTCTGCCACTGGTGTCCCGAACTGTGGGCTCCCATGCTCTCCACATAGGTCCACTGTGAATCACTAGTTCCGGAAGAGTTTCCTCTGCTGTTTCTTCCCCTACTCTTCCTTGAACCTGCAGTATCTCCACTTTTATTAAACTGTCTCTTCCCAGACTTTCAGTGTGCTCTCTTCCTATTCTGCCATCTTGCCCACTATATAACTTCTAATTTTTATTTCCTGTCTGCTATCACTAGAATGTAAGGAGCATGATGTTAGGGATCTTGAAATCAATTCTGTAGTCACAGAACCTAGAACAGTATAGATCTGTCCATCATGACGAAACCGCTTCCCGCTGATGGCGCGCCACGTCCTTCACACACAAGGAGCCACAGGCGCTCAGTCCTCATGAGCGCTCACGCCGGAGACTGTCCGTTCTCACCTCAGTTTCTCCACCATCCTTACACAACTCCACGCTCACCCTCTTCAATGCAGCACCACTTCCAACCGTCCGGGGCGAGGAGCTGCCAATGTAGAGTGTGATTGGCCATGCACCTCGCCGCCATGCGGCCAACGCAGAGTGCGTGACAATCTTGTAGACTTCTTAAAAACCCAACTAATTTCACAAAGCTGCCATTTTCCTATATATTTTTCTGAAAGACAGAGTAACAATTTATATTTCTACACAGTCCTCTCAGCTAAAAGATTTTCTGATCCAGACCATTTGGCCGTTTCAATAGAGCTAGAATTGAGTTCCTGAGTGTCTATGAGCATTCCAATGTCCTGAGACCTTTGTACATTTAGTTAGCCACAAGACAAAGAGAATTAAAAAAATGGCAATTAAGTTTTTCTATGGGCAAATAGCAGAAAAGCAGGGACATTTTACCTAAGGAACTGGGCACTCACTCTACCATTTATAGTTAATTTATAAACAGATTAATATTTTATAAGATAGAAGTCTCCATAACCCTGACATTCAAATGCCTCCTTATCATTGCTATGAAGTGGGAGCAAGAGCCAATTATTTGTGTTGCTTATTTTCCACAATCCTGTTTTCAAGGATACTTAACATTTATGAAGTCACTAAACTGTCCAAATCCAAAATATTTCCATATTCTCTGCATTGATCACATTGCACCACCCACACTGCCTAAAAATACCCTGCTCTCCATCACTCAATAGAACCCCAAAGGCCAACAGAAGATAATAATCCCTATATACCTTCTCTTTTGTACATCTGCAGTTTCCTAGGATCAATTAGATTGAAGAAGACTAGAGATGGGAAATGAAAGAAATAAAATTCAGGCCACACAACCTTATCTTAATCCCACAAATAGCACTCACAAGCAACAACTGGTGAGAAAAGATTTCAACCATGGAAGCCTTTCCTGCCCTGAACTCAAGTTAATTATTATCCATAATCCGTCATTAAGCTATCATTCAAGAATGTTTCCCTCCTTTTCTCAGTGGAAATACATAGATGATAGTCTTAACTTATCTCAGGGCACAGGTCAGTATCCATGGACCGAGGGAAAGGCAGATCTAAATATACTTATGGTAGAAATCATCTCTTGTTCCAGAAAGATTTTTTTTCTAATCATCAAAATTGGGGGTGGTATTATGGTGCAGAGGGTTAAGCCACCGCCTATGACACCAACATCCCATACACGTGCCAGTTTGAGTTCCAGCTGCTCCATTTCCAATCCAGCTCCCTGGTAATGCCCCTGGGAAAGCAGTGGAAGATGGTCCAGGTACTTTGGCCCCTGCACTCATGTGAGAGACCCAGATGGAGCTCCTGACTCCTGGCTTCAGCCTGCTAAACCCTGACTATTGTGGCCATTTGGGTAGTGAACCAATGGATGAAAGATCTCTATCTCTGACTCTCCCTCTAGCTCTGCCTTGCAAATAAAAAAAATAAATCTTTAAAAATAAGTAATCAGAAATAAATAAAACATTTTATAAATTTTCAGAAATGCTCAGATATTTCTCTTGGCACCTGATTCCATTCAGTGCCCCTAATTTAGAAGTCTGAGTGGTTGATGGCCTTATGTGATAGTCTCTGCAAACATGACAGCCTTTTCAAATGAACCTTGCTATTGTCTTGTTATTAACTGCAAATATTCTTCACTATCCTAACATATATAAAACCTAGACAGATCCAGAAAACTAAGGCTCAAAAATGTCAAGGTATTTCTTTTTTTTCCACAGAAGGGGTTGAGGTGGGAAAGGTTGACTAGGTTAGCAGTCTGGCAGAGACGAAGGCAATGAGTAGAAAATGGCAGCCAACTCTCTACCAAAGGGCTAGCAATGTCTGTGGCTCAGCCGCTTCAGAAGAAGAAACCAAGCCCCCTCTCCTTTCTTACAGGAATGCCTACTCTCAAAGAACAGACTGCCTTCAGAAATACAGTTTTCAAAGATAATACCTAGGGGCTGCCTGCATCCCATATTGGTGTTCCTGATTTGATTCCTGCTTTCTCCATTTCTAATCCAGATTCCTGCTAATGCACACCTTGGAAGGCAGCAGATAATGTCTCAAGTGCTTCAGTCTCAGACATCCACATGGCAAACTCAGACGGAGTTCTAGGCTCCCAGCTTCTGCCTATTAGAACCCAGTTGAGATGGACAATTTGGGAGTGAACTAGCAATTGGAAGAGCTCTCTCTCTCTCTCTCTCTCTCTCAAATAAAATGAAAATAAATAAAAATGGGTTAGGGAGGTGGTGTTGTGGCATGGTGGGTTTGACTGTCATCTGTGACACCAGCATTCCATATGACAGCCAGTTTGTGTCCCAGCTGCTCCACTTCCAGTCCAGCTCCCTGCTAATGGACTGCAAAAAGCAGCGGAAGACAGCTCAAGTGCTTAGGCCCCTGCCACCCATGGGGGAGACCCAGATGAAGCTCCTGGTTCCTGGCTTTGGCCTGGCTCAGCCCTGGCTATTGTGTCCATCTGGAAAGTGAACCAGCAGATGGAAACACACTCTCTCTCCTTCTCTCTCTCTCTCTCTCTCTCTCTCTCTCTCTCTCTGTGTGTGTGTGTGTAACTCTAGCTTTCAAACAAATAAATCTTTTAAATAAGTTTTAAAGCACAGACTCTACATCTAGATCAAGCACATCAGCATCAACAACATTCCTAGTGGGATGTGAGCTCCCAGTGCTCCTTCATGTAAGAAAGGCCAATGGTCTTTTGTTGCTCTTCAAGAATGGGGCAATCTTAACCCTTCAACACTGACTGTTCACCACTACCACCAAATGACACCTTGTTTAAAAGTGCATCTCCAAGTGCCTGTAACAGGTACTCATGCAAGGCTGGTGTCTATTCTCTTCTCCCAGTGGCACTGCTTTCTCCTTTACAACTAAAATCAACAGTATGCTGGGAAAAAATTTATCTGCATTCTTAAGGCTTTAAAAAAATCAAAAGAAATAGGAGGTAAGGAACTATATAAATGAAGAGACAAGAGAGAAGTGGAGGAGGGGAGAAAGGCATGAGGGAAAGAGTGGAAGGGGAGGTGGCAGGGAGACGCATGGTGAACTTGATGGGTTTGTTATTTCCAAAAGCATGTTCATTCCAGTAAAATAATGGATGAGGAAAACATTTTCATTTTCTTTTCTGACAGCTGGAGCATAAACAGTCGCTGCAATATCAGAAATTATTGGACATTTTGAGCATTCTTGCCAGTGAGAAATCAGCATTCCAGCCAGTTTGAAATAGCAGCCCCAAAGTGCCCTAGAAATTTTGTTTTTCAAAGAAAGGCATGTCAGCTGCTGGACAAAAAGTGATGTATACTGTCTACTGGGCAGCATTCTGGCCAGACACCAAATTTGGAGAGTGTCTCCCTGTACTCTGGGTTCTAGCGCGGTCATCCTTTACAGCCGGTGCTGCCCCCATGAATGAGACTCTATTCCAAAGAAGACCAAAAATGAAAGCAGCGTTTAAGACCCATCAGCCCAAAACAAAAGAATTCTAACTTGTCACCTCTAAAATACTTCAAGAGGCTGGAATAGAAGTACTTTTGAATCAGCTGCAATCTAATACATAAATGTAACTACTCCAATCACCTGCTTCTGAAAAAAGCAGCAATCTAAATAAAAAAGTCAGAAAGGTAGGGGCCAGCCTTGTGGTGCAGTGGGTTAAGCCACACCTATGACACCAGCATCGCATATGGGAGCGCAGCTCCAGGGGAATGCAGCAGGAAATGGCCCAAGTTCTTGGGTCCCTGCCACCCAAATGGGAGATCTGGATGGAGTTCCTGGCTCCTGGCTCTGGCCTGGCCCAACCCCTATTGCTGCAAGCACTTCAGAGTGAACCAGTAGATGCAAGATTTCTTCTCTCTCTCTCTCTCTTTCTGTCACTCTGCAATTCAAAGAAATAAATCTTTTTTTAAAAACTGCTATGACAAATATTTGGCCCAAATGGATTTTTTAAATGTACTGCTGACAGTAGAGACTCCTGATCTTGTACTAAAAAGCTACCAGCAAATATTTGAGACTGATCTGCATGCACTAACACTAATCAGCAGGAAGCATTACTGCCCCCTGAAGCAGTATCCCTGTGTGATACCCTCTCTGCCTGAGTCAAAATTTACCCACTCTACATTTTTAAAAAAGATTTATTTATTCATTTGGAAGGCAGAGTTACAGAGAGTGAGAGAGGGAGAGGGAGAAAGAGAGACAGAATCTTCCATCCACTGGCTTATTCCCATATGGCCACAATGGCTGTAGTTATGCTGAGCCAAAACCAGGAGCCCAGAACTCCATCCAGTCTCCCATAAAGGTTGTAGGGGCTAATTTCTTGGGTCATCTTCTGCTGTCTCCCCAGGCACATTAGCAGGGAGCTGGATCAGAAGTAGAGCAGTAGGAATTCAAACTGGCACCCATATGGGATGCCAGCATCACAGGCAGTGGTTACCACAGCTTCACAACACTGGCAGCAATTCTACACTTTTTTTCCATGAAATACCTATGAACTTCTCCATAGAAAAAAGATCCATGAAATTTCTCCATTTTTATAATCCTTAAACCCATCTGAGGACAATGACTGTTAAAAGAGATATTCTACAAACACAAAAATTTCACACCACCTAGAGTTTCTGTGTATTACACCTTGGTAGCCATTGACTATTTCCTATTCCTCACAGGAATGTCCATGTGTATCTTTAATAGTCTCTGAAGATGTAACAGAAACAACATATCCCTATCTTGAATATGTGTAAATCATCAGAATCCTTAGCAGTAAACAAGAAGTAGCATGGACAGGGGCTGGGAGAAATGGTGAAAGTCCCATGGATGTCGCTGTACCAGAGCACACTTTGAAGAACTGGGTTTCAACAGTGAAGCAGAAGGGGAAAATTGGCATGAGTTAAAAAAAAACAGTGATTTCTCTATCCATTTCCTTGGCTGTTACTGAATGGTGTACTGTTGGGAATGAAGTTTATTTTCTTTGACTGACTTTCTGATTAATAATATTGTAGTACAGTGATTATTCTTTTATAAAGAATTGAAATTGAAATATCCTAATACATACATTTGAACTATACTCATCTCCAATTTGGTGATTTTAACACTAAAATTTGCCAACACTGAGATGATACTAAACAGAAAGCCCTTAAAGATACAAGAAATGGAGGTACAAAAATCACATGGGGGCTGGTGCTGTGGTGCTGCCAGTTAAAGCCAAGACCTGCAACACCGGTATCTCACGTAGGAGCCAGTTCGAGTCCCAGCTGCTCCATTTCTGATCCAGCTCCCTGCTAATGTACCTGGGAAAGCAGTGGATGATGGCCCAAGTCCTTTGGCCCCTGCACCCACGTGGGAAACCTGGAAGAAGCCCCAGCCCCTGGTTTCAGCCTGGCCTAGCCCAGTCATTGCAGTCATTTTGGGAGTAAACCAACAGATGTAAGTGCTCTCTGTTTCTCTCTCTGTCTCTAATTCTGCCTTTCAAATAAATATATCTTTTTTAAAAAAAGTCACATGAAATCTATGATGTCATAAATGTATGTCCATGCAAAGCCCATGGACTAGAGCTGGCACTGTGGCATGGTGAGTTAAGCAGCCCCCTGCTATGCCAGGATCTTATATAGAGTGCTGGTTCAAATCCAAGCTGTTCTGCTTCTGATCCAACTCCTTGCTAATGCACCTAGGAAAATAGTATATGGTGGTCTAACTGCCTGGGTACCTGCCACCCACGTGGGAGACCTGGATGGAGTTCTCGGCTCCTGGATTCTACCTGGCCCAGCCCAGATCATTGTGGCCATTTGAGGAGTGAACCAGGTAGCATATGGAAGACTTCTCTTTGTCTCTTCCTCTCTGTTACTCTGCCTTTCACATAAATAAAATAAATGTCAAAGATATGGACCATTTGACTTGATAACTGGAAAATTATAACCAAGCATACTTCTTTACTTAATGTATGCTAAACTGATCTTCTGTATATAAAGAGAAAATGAATCTTGATGTGAAAGGAAGGGGAGAGGGAGTGGGAGAGGGGAGGGTTGCGGGTGGGAGGGACGTTATGGAGGGGAAGCCATTGTAATCCATAAGCCGTACTTTGGAAATTTATATTCATTAAATAAAAGTTAAAAAAAAAAACCAAGCATACTGTGTCTCTTTATAATTACCTGGAACTTTTTGTATATTATTGATATCTCAAACAAAAATTTAAAAATGTGTTCAGAGACTAAAAGCATTGATAGCCAATACACAGTTAAACATTATAAGTTTTATTTATTTATTTATTTATTTTTTGACAGGCAGAGTGGACAGTGAGAGAGAGACAGAGAGAAAGGTCTTCCTTTTGCCGTTGGTTCACCCTCCAATGGCCGCCACGGCTGGCGCACTGTGGCCAGCGCACCGCGCTGATCTGATGGCAGGAGCCAGGTGCTTCTCCTGGTCTCCCATGGGGTGCAGGGCCCAAGCACTTGGGCCATCCTCCACTGCCTTCCCTGGCCACAGCAGAGAGCTGGCCTGGAAGAGGGGCAGCCGGGAAAGAATCCGGCACCCTGACCGGGACTAGAACCCGGTGTTCTGGTGCCGCTAGGTGGAGGATTAGCCTATTGAGCCGCGGCGCCGGCTAATCATTATAAGTAAAATTCATTGAACTAAGCTATTTTTCCCATAACGAATTATGATGGAATATTTACCTGAAAAATAACTTACATGTCTCATTAACCTCAGAGGTAATAAAAGAAGGGCAAAACGAATAGCAGCCCAAGCTTAACTAACAGAATAGCAATGCGTAAAAGAGGTATCACATTCTCTCCCTAAAATCATCACAGTCTGTTAACTTAAAAGTAGAACTAACAGCAATTTGATGCCAAAGACAATTTATAGAGTAAATTCAAAACTGGCCATGTGAGAATCAAGTACGCTAAATATCAAAAAAGTACTTCTGAACCCACCATCCTCTCATTTCATTTGTTCTCAGGATGACTGACTAAATGAGACACATTGGTGATGCCATGTTTATTTGTATTAACTTCTACAAATTTATTGCTTTTTATCATTTGACAAAAAGTATGAAAGTTTACATTAGTATGCTTAGACTAACTTCTCACCTTCTTCCCTTCCCATATCTTTCACTTCAATTATAGCATGTCTCCAATCCAAGGCTATTGTTCTTTCCTGTTCTCTGACCATAATCTCTACATTGCTTTCAATTTTAGTCTTTCAGTTAACTAGGTTGGCAGGAAAAGGCAGTTTTTAAAAATGAACTATTTCCTAAACAGAACAAACATATCTTCCATGAACTGAAAACACAAATGCTTATTGCTAGTCCTTTGACTGGGACTTACTCTGAAAATTCATTTTAATAAGGACTTTCAATGCTGATATTTCTCATTTTCAAAATTATTTGTTGAGTTGATACTTGAATGATAGACTAATTGGATCTCAAATTCTTTATCCTACTTTATTTCCTTGAAGATTTGACGGAACTTGTTTTCTGGAGAAATCTAATATATCTAATTTAACTCACGATATGTTTTCATCTGGGTATCTTTTTAAAGATTTATTTAATTGAGAGGCAGAGTTACAGGGAGAAAGAGGGAGAGACAGAGAGAGAGTGAGAGAGAGGCCTTCCATCTGCTGGCTCATTCCCCAAATGACTGCAACAGCCAGAGCTGGGCGGATCTGAAGCCACAAGCTTCCTCCTGTTCTCCCATGTGGGTGTGGGGCCCAACAGTTGGGCCATCTTCTACTGCTTTCTCAGGCTATCAGCAGGTAGCCAGATTGGAAGTGGAGCAGCCAGGACTTGAACCAGCACCTGTATGGATATATTTTCATATGTAAAGGTCAGAACTCACAAAAATAATCAATTATAGATTGAAAAGTGGAGAAAGAAGATGTGTAAAAGAAAAATGTACTAATTTCATTATTTTCCCTGCCTTTACAATAATTAAATAGCAACTTAAAAAAATAGAAAAAATAGTTTTCCACATGAGTACTGAAATATGGTCTACTATTAAATATAAATTAATAAATACTAATACATTAATACATTCAAATATCAGAACATTATACCAAGTTTAATTCCAGGAATTAAAGGAAGACTTAAGAAATCTAAAAATATAGGGGCCAGCCTTTTTGGCATAGCGGTTTAAGCTACTGCCTACAATGCCGATATCCCATATGTGCATCGGTTCCCAGCTACTCCAGTGCCAATTCAGCTCCCTGCTGATGGCGTGGGAAAGCAGTGGAGGAAGGCCCAAGTGCTTGGGCCCCTTCCATGCATGTAGCAGACATAGGAGAACCTTCTGGCTCCTGGCTTCAGTATGGCCCAGCCCTGGTCACTGTGGTCACTTGGGGAATGAACTAGCAGATGAAAGATCTCTGTTTCTCCCTCTCTCTTTCAAATAAATCTAAAATATATGTGACTATATATATAATGTATAAAAACTATATATAACTCAGTTCATCCCATTTACAAATCAAAACCAAAAAAGATCATTAAAATATGTTAATGTTGCTATTTGCTAAAATTCAACAAGCAGCCCCTAAAAAATAAGACTGAGTAAATACTTCTTGAATCAGAAATATTCAAAGACATGTATTGCTATCATTTTTCTTTAACACTCCACAAATGTTTTAACCATGTCATTGAAATAGATATAAAAGGTGGTAAGGATTAAAACAATCATCATTTGCAAACTGCAAATCTAGAAAACTTAAAACAATCAGCTCAATTCAATCAATTACTTGGGGGAAATCAATTCAGCAAAATTAACAACACTTTATATATACAACTAAAAAACAAATTTAAAAGACCTCTATTACTTTTTTTTTGGACAGGCAGAGTGGACAGTGAGAGAGAGAGAGACAGAGAGAAAGGTCTTCCTTTGCCGTTGTTGGTTCACCCCCCAGTGGTTGCTGCTGCCAGCACACCACGCTGATCCGAAGCCAGGAGCAGGTGCTTCTCCTGGTCTCCCATGTGGGTGCAGGGCCCAAGCACTTGGGCCATCCTCCACTGCCCTCCCAGGCCACAGCAGAGAGCTGGCCTGGAAGAGGGGCAACCGGAACAGAATCTGGCACCCCGACCGGGACTAGAACCCGGGGTGTCGGCGTTGCAGGTGGAGGATTAGCCTAGTGAGCTGCAGCACCGGCCAAGACCTCTATTACTTATAACAGCAACAAGAAAAACAAAATTCCTCGCAATAAATAGAAGATGTGGCAAAATCTGTACAAAGAAATTCTGAAATGCTATGGTGCCGAATATGAACAAATGGGAATTATATGTGTTTTGTTTGGGTGGGGGGCAACAAACCAGCAAAATGAAATTCCAATTTATTGTTGGAGAACACTATTTCACACATACATCCAACAGGACAAAATAAATAAACAGCAACTTCATAGAACAAAAAGGGTAAGTGGTAAATCAAAATTTTATCTCTAGTCTTAACTGTCTCATACAAACCAAATACAGCACATCTAACCACATACACAAAGTTTCTAGAGTGCCTGGAATAACCTTTGTTATATTTTTTCCTGTTTTTTACAATTTTTTTTTCCTCCTGAGGGCACAGAATGACCATGGTCACACACACGGAGAACACGCCACAGGCTGCCTTGGCCGAGATAAAGGATGGCCAACTGCTAATGCGCACAAAAATACAACTTACTTAATCAAAAACACAAATAAATCCTCCTAGTGGAGGATGGCCCAAATGCTTGGGCCCTGCACCCGCATGGGAGACCAGGAGAAGCACCTGGCTCCTGGTTTTGGATCGCATGGTCTCAGTGCGCTCGCTGTAGTGGCCATTTGGGGGGTGAACCAATGGAAAAGGAAGACCTTTCTCTCTGTCTCTCTCTCTCACTGTCCACACTGCCTGTCAAAAAAAAAAATGTACTCTTATTTTTCCAAAAGAGCAAAACCTTTTAAGTTTCGGTTCTGTATCCTTCATACTTTGCAGAACACTCAACTCTCCGGGTGCAGAACTCTTGTCACCGGGGCAGGGCAAAGGCATTACCGGTAGTGGTGGGTGGGCTTCTTGGCGGAAGCTGATTCAGTTCCCACTCCCAGACAGGAAGTGGAAGGCAGGGAGGCCACAGCCCTTTTTCCCAGTCTGGCTGTGCCTTTCCTGGCTAGTCAGTCATCCTGATTACTTCTGTAGCTGCCTCAGCTCCTCACCTACATCTCCACGCTCTTCCTTCTCTACTTTCTTCATCTACTGCATCTGTCGGCCCCTGTGCCCACTTCCCTCACTAGCAGTCATTAGCAGGGGCATCACTTCTGTTCTCTGCCTCCTCCTTTAAGTTTTCGGGGGTAACCTTATCTGGTGTCCAGAGCCATGTGTGACAGGGTGGCTGGCCCACGCCAGTGATCTGGAGCCAGGGATAAAGCTAGGGGGCTCCACCGAGGTGGATGCATGGGATGAACAGTGCAGCAGACATGGCTTTTCAGAGCAGCCAGTGGGGCAGGAATTCTGACAAAGATGGCATTTTGCAAGTGTTGTTGGAAATGCTGATTAATTAACTAATGTATGGCATGAGGACTAGAAAAAATAATGATGGTACCCTACCTTAGTCTGCACTTCTATATTTTAGATCACATTTAAATATGAAAAACAAAATCACCAAATTATTAGAACAAAAACACTGGACAGTGTTTCTCACACTGATATTGAGAAAAAAGCCTGAAGGCATTATATGACTAACACTTTTACATCAAATCAATTTCAAACACAAAAAACAAAACCTGAAGTTAAAGTACACATGACAAGCTGGCAGATTCACCTGCATAGCACAAAACACCTAACAAGTCCTACAGATTTGTAATACATAAGGAACTCCTGCTTATACAGATTGATTATCCATTATCTGAAATGTTTGGAATCAGAAGTATTCAATTCTGGAATTTTTTGGATTTCAAAATATTTGCATAGACATAATGATGTATCTTGGGAATAAGACCATAGTCTAAATATGAAATTCATGTGCTGTGATACCAAGAAATTTAAAAATGTCCATATTTTAAAAACTTTATGTTCCTGAAGAAGTGAATAGGTGGTTTGTTTTCACAGCATAGCCTAACCAATTCTGCCTATCAGGAAAAGGTGTGGAGTTGTTACACAGTTTGAGTATCCTTTATTTGAAATGCTTGAGTCCAGACATGTTTCAGATTTTGAGTTTTTCCCGATTCTGGAATATTTCCATATATATATATAATGAGATATCTTGATGATGGGATTCAAATCTAAACACAAGGTTTATGCCTACTTTATACACATAGCCTGAAAGTAATATTATTGAATATTTTAGTGAGCCTGTATTTTGACTGCAACTTGTCACATTAGATCAAGCATGAAACTTTCACTTGTAGTACACTGGCATTCCAAAATTTCAGACTTTGGAGTATTTGTATTTTGAATTAGAAAAGCTAAACCTGTAGTAATATATTTCATATCTGTCAGATCAATTTGGTACTATTTGCCAAAAATAGAAGTGTACTCAGCCTTTGATCCAATAATTCTATTGCTAAGGACTGGCACTGTGGCATTGTGGATGAAGCCGCCACCTGCAGCACCAGCATCCCACATGGGTGCCCGTTACAGTCCTTACTGCTGTACATCCGATCCAGCTCCCTGCTGATGCACCTGGGAAAGCAGTGAAAAATAGCCCAAGGCCCCCCTGCACCACATGGGAGGCCCAGGAGAAGCTCCTGGCTCCTGGCTGCGGCCTGGTCTACCCCAGCGGTTGTGGCCATTTGGGGAATGAACCAGCAGATGGAGGACCTCTCTCTCTGTAACTCTACTTTTCAAATAAATAAAAATCTTTTCTTTAAAAAAAGAATTTATCTAGACAATTCCTTTTGGAGCTAACTTTGTAGCAGGGAAATAAATACAAATGTGATTAAGGTTATGAAAACATACAGGATTCTCTGAAGTGAGCCACTATAAGTAACAGGAATATGGAATAACTCTCCAATGAGATGAGGCAGACAAAACAATGGAAATTGATCTTAAACACTTAACCTCTGATTTTTTCTCCCTCTTTCTGTCTCTCTCTCCCCCTCACCTCCCAACTTCTTTCTTTGCCCTCTTCCTTCTCTACCTCCCTCCGCCTTCCCTTCCTTCCTTTCCATCTTCAGATGAAGCTAATAAAATCAAGAATAATAAATATGAAAATAATAACTAAAATAAAAAATCAATATTTGGTAGGCAAATAAATTTTTTGTATTTAATTTAAAAACTATGGATCCTAAGACTTGGAGAAAAATATACCTTGACACCATTTAAGGTCACACTGATGAAGAAAGGAGAAAAAGGAATGCTTTTCAACAGTCTTTACTATAAAATGAGAAGAGAAATGCAATCATGTTAACCTCTGTCCTTTACTACACTTTAAAATATGTGTACATGTATACACACAGCCATTACGATAATCCAACAGAAACCTGCATCATTACTGGAGAAGTTCATCCTCCTAGTCCCGCAGTAGCAGTTGGTTACACCCTAACATTAGCACTCACAATGGAAGATTCTGATGGCTTCTTAGAGAATTTACCTAAATCTTCTAAGAAAGATGTCACAGATTAGAAAGACACGATAGTCTGAAGAAGTGAAATAATTCACTAAAGCCCACAGGATTTTATCTTAAAAATCACATCTAAAGAATACTGTCTTACTTCAACACTCTTTTGTAAATAATTTTGATATATAAGAACTGTATTTTTAAAAAGTCTCACCCATGGATTACTGATGCCATAAACAGGAGTGTCAATTTGTAAAGTCAACAACAGGAGTCACTGTGCACTTACTCCTCACGTAGGATCTCTGTCCTTAACGTGCTGTACACTGAGGCTTAATGCTATAACGAGTACTCAAACAGTATATTTCACTTTGTGTTTCTATGGGGGTGCAAACGATTGAAATCTTTACTTAATGTACACTAAACTGATCTTCTGTAAAAAAAAAAAAGAAATTAAAAAAAAACATGACAATAGGTCTGATCTGATTTCATCATCATTTAAAAAAAAATCATCTATTATTTTTCACTTTATGTTTCTGTGCGGGAGCAAACTGTTGAAATCCTTACTTAAGGTATACTAAGCTGATCTTCTGTATATTAAGATAATCGAAAATGAATCTTGATGTGAATGGAAGGGGAGAGGGAGTGGGAAAGGGGAGGGTTGTGGGTGGGAGGGACGGTATGGGGGGGGAAGCCATTGTAACCCATGAGTCGTACTTTGGAAATTTATATTCATTAAATAAAAGATAAAAAAAAAAAAGTCTCACCCATGAGAAAATAGTTAATGGTATTTATTCTTTGAGATTTTATGAGAAATGTTTCTAATGATCTCCTTATAATGTACATGTATTTAGTTACTATGCCTCAAATTATTTGCTTTATTTAAACACATAATTAAGGTAATAATTATTAAGATAATAATTATTGCCGGCGCCGTGGCTCAATAGGCTAATCCTCCACCTTGCGGCGCCGGCACACCGGGTTCTAGTCCCGGTTGGGGCGCTGGATTCTGTCCCGGTTGCCCCTCTTCCAGGCCAGCTCTCTGCTATGGCCAGGGAGTGCAGTGGAGGATGGCCCAGGTGCTTGGGCCCTGCACCCCATGGGAGACCAGGAAAAGCACCTGGCTCCTGGCTCCTGCCAGGATCAGCGCGGTGCGCCGGCTGCAGCGGCGGCCATTGGAGGGTGAACCAACGGCAAAAGGAAGACCTTTCTCTCTCTGTCTCTCTCTCTCACTGTCCACTCTGCCTGTCAAAAAAAAAAAAAAAAAAGATAATAATTATTAAGGTAATAAAAATTATTACCTTAATTATGCGTTTAAATAAAGTAAATAATTTATTAATAATTACTCTTATTTTCCACACAATGATATTTATTTTTTATCTATTTTTGTTTTGTTTTCCCTATTAATCTACGGGAGCTAAGAGTTGTAGTTAGGCAACTTAAAAGTATACAAAGGATGAGTGTACAGTTAGATCAGATTAGGGGACCAGCGGTGTGGTGTAGCAGGTAAAGCCACCGCCTGCAGCAACGGCATCCCATATGGGCACCTGTTTGAGTCCTGGTCGCTCCACTTCCGGTCCAGCTCTCTGCTTTGGCCTGGGAAAGAAGTAGAAGATGGCCCATGTCCTTGGGCCCCTGCACCCATGTGGGAGACCTAGAAGAAGCTCATGGCCACTGGCTTGAGATCAGTGTAGCTCTGGCCATTGCGGCCAACTAAGGAGTGAACCAATGGATGGAAGACCTCTCTCTTGTGTGCTCTTTCCCTGCCTCTCCTTCTCTCTGTGTAACTATTTCAAATAAATAAATTAAAAAAAAAAACAGCTTTTAACCTCAAACCTTTCTCTATTTGCTGTACCTTTGCTCTTAAATTATCTTTAACATCTTCACTGGGAAACAAGGAAGAGACAGAAACATAGGGAACTAAATTGTGTTACTTGTTTTTAAAAGCCAAAACCAAAGGCATTTAAGTTATGAGCTGTTATACATTATCTGTCCTCTACTTTTACAGAAACATCTAAAGAATACAGAAGGAATATGTATAAAAAATCTGTCCAAATTAACAATAAAACATCATCCACTTTAAAAAAAAGAGATAAATTGTTTACTCTTTTAAAAATACACAAACTGGCCAGCTTTGTGGCACAACTGATTAGGTGGCCACTTGAGATGCCCCTGTCTCAACTCAGAATGCTGGTTTAAGTGCCAGCTACTCCAGTTCTGGTCCAGCCCCCTGCTGATGCACTTGGGAAGCAGCAGGTAATGTCCCATTAGTGAAATAATTCATAATCTGTCAGTTGTACCAATTCCTGCTGATGACATTCAATACAGATAGTTAATACTTAAAGCCCATTTTTTTTATTAAATCTTATGCAACTTATTGATCAAGAATATGTATAGGGGCCGGCGCCGCGGCTCACTAGGCTAATCCTCCGCCTTACGGCGCTGGCACACCAGGTTCTAGTCCCGGTCGGGGCGCCGGATTCTGTCCCGGTTGCCCCTCTTCCAGGCCAGCTCTCTGCTGTGGCCCGGGAGTGCAGTGGAGGATGGCCCAAGTCCTTGGGCCCTGCACCCCATGGGAGACCAGGAGAAGTACCTGGCTCCTGCCATCAGATCAGTGCGGTGCGCTGGCCGCAGCGCGTCGGCCGCGGCAGCCATTGGAGGGTGAACCAACGGCAAAGGAAGACCTTTCTGTCTCTCTCTCTCACTGTCCACTCTGCCTGTCAATAAAAAAAAAAAAAAAAAAAAAAAATATGTATAGGGATATCCCTGGCAAATAAAACTGAGTCATGTAACTTGGTCCCTAAAGCAAAGTGGTGATATAAATTCAAATTAAAGGTTTATTCAGAGGCAGGGGTGTTTGGCACAGAGGTTAAGATACTGGGATGCTTGCATCCACTGTCAGGGTGCCTGGGTTTGGGGCCCAGCTCAACTTTCAATTCCAGCTTTCTGCTACAGCATACCCTGGGAGGCAGCAGTTGATGGCACAAGTTCCTGGGTACCTGCTGCCCAGATAGGAGACAGAATCAAGTTCCAGATCCCTGGCTTCAGCCTAGCCCATCCCTGGCTGTTGGGCATTTGGGGAATGAACTGGCAGGAGAAGATCTGTCTCTGTTTCTGCTTAACTAAGTTATAAATAAAAGTTTTAAAAATAAAGTTTACTGAACTACCTTTCAGACTAAAATTAAGAAGTTAATGATATAATAATGAAATATGGGTCTAAGGCCACCAAAAATTCAACTACTTTGGGAAAATAGAATTGTTGGTCCTGGGAAAATAATAAAAAAAAAGCACAATGAAATCAAGAAAACCCTAGAATAATAGAATCTATGTTAAGATCTCAACTTTGATAAATTTAGGTAAGCAAAATCTAATTGATTTAATGGGGGAAATATTTGGGTATACATTGGAATAATTTAATTCTATAATCTGAAAAAAATGGTATAAGCTATATATGTTAAAATTCTCAAACGTGGTGAACTTACTTTCATTCATTACTATATGATTATGAGGTGCCTAGCATAAAGCTAATTGGCACCTAAAAAGTACTCAATAAATATTTAATTGAGAGGATAAATTTCAAGACTATTTAAATTTTAAAATAAATGTTGTAATTATGCCAAAACTTTCAATCATAAATTCTATCAGCTGTAATTATTTGGAAATATTAAATTACTAGTTTAGCAATAACACTTAAGGAAGTATATGGGGGAATAGTTGTGCTCCCCTAAGCAAGCTGAAATATTGGTATTTTGAAACTGAATGAAAAACACATTTGGAACCATTTGTCTATTACCTAAAGCTGTTCTTAAGATCAATGTGTAATTAATTATATTAAAGGTTATAAAAATATCTATCAAAATTTTAAAAAATACAAAAGCTTGTAATATAGGAAAAGCTTTATTACATAGCTTCCAGGTTAGTAGTCTATTTACTTACTTTAGTTTTCTAACCATTAAGGTATAAAAGTTCTCACCATTTTAGTTTTCAAAAGTAATTTTTGGGGCCAGTGCTGTGGCATAGTGGGTTAAAGCCCTGGCCTGAAGTGCCGGCATCCCACGTGGGTGCCGGTTCTAGTCCTGGGTGCCCCTCTTCCAATCCAGCTCTCTGCTATGGCCTGGGGAAGCAGTAGAAGATGTCCCAAGTCCTTGGGCCCCTGCACCCATGTGGGAGGCCCAGAAGAAGCTCCTGGCTCCTGGCTTCAGATAGGCGCAGCTCTGGCCAATGTGGCCATCTGGGGAGTGAACCAACGGATGGAAGACTCTCTCTCTCCCCTTCCCTCCCTCTCCTCTCTCTGTGTAACTCTGACTTTCAAGTAAATAAAATAAATCTTTAAAGAAAAAGTAATTTTCAAATAGTTTGTTGGTATACCTAGTGCTACCAACATGGTAAGGCAATTTGCAAATAAATAGCAAAATAAATGGCGAATTAAAACATCCACACTAAGCCTGACCTCCGCTTTCACTGAACCTTTTCTTCATAAGAAAACTAAAAATGCTCTCAATAGCGTTTGTTTTGCTTGACAGCATAATTGAGTAGTAACCAAAGTAGTCATTTGTGGTTTTTTTATAAAAAGCATCTATTCAATCAGTGTGCCTGGCACACATTTTGTGCCCAATAAGTACTTGCTGAATAAACTATTCCAGTAGTGCTAGACTTGGGTCAAGCCAACCAAATTCTCATAGACTTTAAGGAAACAGCATGCAGAGAGAATGAAAAATGCAGTTTGAGAGACTCAGGAGGTGAGCAAAGCTAATTGGCCCAGCCTTTCTACTATTAGATGATACACTAACCACTCTCCTCCTGCATGCCCATTTACCAAACCTAACAACAAGTCGTTATCAGCAGTTTGTGGGCTCCTGGTGTTGTGGTGGGCTATCAAAAATTTCTGGAAGCAATGTCTTTTTCCAGAGTTCTGTAATAGACTGCATTTTTCCACGAGATATTTTCCCACAGTTTTCACCTTCTTTCATAAAGTTCTATGTAGGCCAGCGCCAAGGCTCACTAGGCTAATCCTCAGCCTTGCCATGCTGGCACACCTGGTTCTAGTCCCGGTCGGGGCGCCGGATTCTGTCCCGGCTGCCCCTCTTCCAGGCCATCTCTCTGCTGTGGCCAGGGAGTGCAGTGGAGGATGGCCCAAGTGCTTGGGCCCTGCACCCCATGGGAGACCAGGAGAAGCACCTGGCTCCTGCCTTCGGATCAGCATGGACTTTACAGATAATAAACACTTTCTGTAATTCATGTGGTCCAGGATACAGAATCTAAGGTGCAAGATAAACAACAGCTCTTCCACAAACTCTCAGAATCAGAAGTAGATGCACAGTGTAGAAAAGGGATGGGGTAGGAAAACCTATAGCATATCCGAGGAACAGTGAGTGGGATGGGTTTCCTGGGACAGCAAGTGCAGGAAGGGATAGTTACACTGAAAGCCTTGATAGTATTTATTTATCAATGTATTTTAAGGAATTTAAGTGTTTCTAAATTTTTATATAACCTAATTTGAATTCTTGATACTAAAAGACATTAAGTTAAGTTGTACTTACTGCCAGAAATGTTATTGATTGCATCTGGGGAAATAATTTGCATTAATTCTCCAAACTGTTCATTCTTCTCACAGTTTTCTTTAAAAGATTGGAAAAGCAAAATGCAGGGTTCCTTTCCATTTTAACTGAACAGCAGCTTTCGCAAAACATGAAAGGCAACAGGAGACTGAAATTTTACCTTCCCACAGGGGGTTACAGGAAATGACTTCAAATAAAAACACATCTATAAAGCACATCTAAAAGTGAAGATGGTCAATCCAGTCTCCAAAGGGACTTTAGAAGATGATTGGTAATATGTTATAGTTCTCTAAACATATTATATTAAACAGAAAAAACAAGACATATGAAAAGTTTCTGAGGAGTTGAGCCTAGCAGTCAAAACACCCACATTCCACATGAGAGTACCTAGTAGCTTCAGCTCCTGCCACCACACACAGTAAGAGGCAGACAGTAACAGCTCAAGTAATTGGGCTCCTGTCACCCACACAGGAAGCCTGGATTGAGTTCTTCATTCCCAGCTTTGGCCTCAGCCCAGGCCTGACCACCATGGGCATTTGGAGAGTGAACCTGAAGATGGGAGTTTTCTGTCTTTTTCTTGTATATCTTTCAAATGAATAGATTTTTTTAAAATTCAGAATGCTGTTTAAATGACAATAATTTGAGGATAACTTTTTTGGTAAGATCATCCCATTCAACATTTGAAAAATGCTAAATTATGAGCACTATGGTCCAAGAAAGTAAATTGGGAAAATATCTTTTTCCTTGCAGTTATCTAGAAATGAAGTCAAATTATCTATAAAGCAATATTACTAAAGTAGACCATACTGAACTGATTTCTCCCAACCATTCTCCATCCTGACCATCTTGCTTTTCCCACAAGAAGCAGTCCAGGAGTTAACTTATTACTATTTCTTTTCATTCAAATGTTCTATTTTAAATTCTTTCCTTAAACAAAGGGCCGTTCTATCCTTTTGTTATTGTGTGCTCCTTTTGAATAGTTTCCAGGAATAACAACTGATGGTGAAAAAAATATTTGCTCTTAACATCCTTTGTATAAAGTTATTGGATGATGGTAGTTTTCATGATTAACAACCCTAGCATACCACAGGCCACACATGGTGTGTTAAATGTTTCCATGACAATAGACATCTTTGGGCATGCACATGATGGATTTTAGGAGAAAATGTAGCTGTAGAGGAGACAGTGTTACTTTTTGTTGAGAATATTTTCACATCACCAAAGGGACAAAAAAACAATGAGAATACATCACATAAGGCAGCTTTACCCTGCAGTTTTAATGCTGCATAAATGTTTATTCATTCCAGGGCATCACTGAGAAATATTTTTGGAAATCTTTCCTTCGAAACTTAATTACCATGGATGTATAAAAGTAAATAACAGGGACTGGCGCTGTGGTGTAGGGGGTAAAGCTGCTGTCTGCAGTGCCTGCATCCAATATGGGTGCTGGTTCATGTTCCGGCTGCTCCACATCCAATCCAGCACTCTGCTACGGCCTGGGAAAGCAGTAGAAGATGGCCCAAGTCCTTGGCCCCTGCACCCATGTGGGAGACCCAGAAGAAGCTCCTAGCTTTGGATTGGTGCAGCTCTGGCCATTGCAGCCAATTGGGGAGTGAACCAGCGGATGGAAGACCCCCCCCCCCCCCGCCTTCTCTCTCTGTGTAACTTTGTAAAACAAATAAATAAGTCTTTTTTCAAAAAAAGATAACTAGTGTATGGTGAAGTCAGAGCTTGCCCAAGGCAATCTAACCAGACATACCAGCATTAATCATATCTTTGAATACTATTTGCATCATATTTTCCATGGCATTCTGTTCATAAGGTCACTTTGGCTATCACATCATGAGTTTATTATCCTGTGGGTACCTTGTCTCTTAGGGATAAATTCTTTCTTTCCTGGAACATGCATAAATAGTCTTAAGGCTTCTAATGCAACAAGACAACCAGCAGCTGCCTCCTAGGCCTCTCCTAACACTGGCTCTATAGGGATCCAGCTTTGGGATAAGAAATTACACCTACTGCCATGTAGTGAGGAAGCCAAAGTGAGCCAAGTAGAGACACGGCCTAGAGGAATAAATGGTTACCTTCCGTCAACTTAAAACAGCCTCATGAATTAAGGAACCATCAGCCCCACTCACCATCAGACTATACACACAAGGGACTCCAAGTAAGAACCTCCCTTCCATCCCCATAATCATGAGAAATTAATATTATATAATCCACAATGTTTCACGATGGCTTGTTACATGGGATGAAAAATTGCAATGAATTTCTTTCTGCACCGAGGATTGCACTGTTTTTCAATATAGGACCTTCTAATTTATTGTGTTTAATGCTAGACCTGGGACTTACTCTGTGATTCAATGATGCTGACAAATGTTTATGAGCACCAACTATCTGTTAGGGGTTCCTAACACCCTGTTGAACAAAACAAAATATTTTGCCATCTCAGAGAGCTTATGTTCTAATGAGGTTTAAAACAATAAAGGCAAAACAATTAGAAATACAAGAGTACTTCCCAAAGTTTATGGAAACTGATGTTTACAAGTTTATTTTGGTGCAGTTTTTTTTTTTTTAAATCCATGCATGTGAACTTCAAAAAGCTCATGGAAATTCCCCTCATGAAACACCCTCATGACCAACAGCATGAGAGAAAGCTCTGAACTCTGTATTGATGGGAAGGTATAGCACCAGGTATGGAAGATCAGAAAGCCAGGGCTGATGGGAGGCAGGCAATGAGAGGAGCACAGCTCAATGAGATGACATCTCAGCAAAGACTGGAAGGAGGTGAAAGAATCCAAAGAGTATCAGAAGAGTCATTACAAAGGTGCTGAGGGCTGCTTGTGAATGCATTGTTCAAGGAACAGCAGACAAGCATGGTCAGCTGGAGTAAGGCAAAGATCTCAAAGTTAGAGGGCAGTGGGGAGCCAGATTATGGATGCTTGTGAGGTTGTTATGCTTATGACTGGTATTCCTCTGAGAAAAAAGTAGGATTGTTGAAAATCAGGGTTGACAACAGCAGATCTGACAATCTAAAAAAGTTTTCACCTACCATGTTCACATGAAAAGAAGGTGTATTACTCAATTTTGCATCAGAAGATCAGAGGCAACTAACTTTATAAGGGGAAATGTTTTTTCAGCTCACAGATTGGAGGTTCAAATCAAAGATTGAGGGAGAAGTATGGCACAGGCAGAATGTATGTGGAGGAACAGCTGGCTGGCAAGTGGGGAGGCTGAAAGCAGTTAGGCCCAATTCAGTCATAACCACCATCTCACAAGAACTGTTCTCTGAGGACACACCCCTAATGGCCTAAGGATGTCTCTCTAAGTCCACCTTTTAAGACACCATAATTGAATTAAGTTGCCACCCTCTGATTACAATTAATATATGGCTTTAAGTTTCAATGTCTGCATGATGTTGGGGGGCAAGGCATATTCAAATTATAGCAGAAGGCAATGACTAGAGCAATGAAATACACAGAAACCTGCTAAACTACTGCAAGGGAAGGATGATGGGGTGTGAAGCAGACTGACAGGTGTTCAGCTGATGAAGTGGTCTGGGTATACCAGTAGAGCCAAAAGGATTTCCCAATGCATTGGCTAAGGGAAGTGAAAGAAGAGGAAACAGCAACAGGAAGGTAGAGTTGCCATCAACTGAAAAGGAGAAAGATACTGGGTGGAACAGAACAGAATTGGTGACAAGTCCAGAAGGCAGAAATATCTACTAGATGTTCAAATGTGTACTTCAACTATGCAGATGGATACAAAATTTTAAAGATCCTAAGAAAGGTCTGGAAGAGAAGCAACTCCTGGCATCACTGGTATAGAGAGTTTTTTTTTTAATTTATGCAAAATAAAAGCACTTCTGAATATGCAGAGAGGGAACATTTCAACATGGAAGGGTTACTTGGTAACAGATGAGGATACATGCTGTCTGCTATTTCTACCTTCCTGGAGGGTAAATTATGGACCTGAGAAACAATTTTCCCACCTCTGGCCCAATCTTCCTTTTGAATCTTGCATTGTTGAAGATCTACTTTCATACTGCTTTCCAAACTCCCATTTATCAGAATTCCCTGATCCGTTATTAGTGCAAAATCTTGTGTGAAAATGAGCTTAACACTCAATAGTACAAAGTAGATTTTGTCTGACATTGGATAAAGCTGAGTGGATCTGGAGGTGTGGTACGAAGGGTTAAACTGCATTTGGGACACCAGCTTCCCATATGGGCCTTTCAGTTTGAATCCTGGCTCTTCTGTTTCCGTTCCCGGCTAATGCATCTAGGAGGGCAGAAGACGACAACCCCAATGCTTGGACATTTGCCACCCATGTGGTAAACCTGGATTGAATTCTTTGCTCCTAGCTTTGGCCTAGCCTGGCTGTTGTGGCCATCTGGAGAGTGAACCAGTGGATAACAGACCACACTTTATCGTGTGTGTGTGTGTGTGTGTGTGTGTGTATCTATCTACATACACACACTATACATGTATATAAAATTCAAGAAATCATTCTTGAGGCTGATATTGTGGCATAGCTGGTAAAGCCACCACCTTCAGTGCCAACATTCCCATGTGGACCTGGGAAAGTAGTAGTGGATGGCTCAAATACTTCGATGTCTGTTTCCATGTGGGAGACCTGAAAGAAACTCCTGGTTTCGGAACAGCACAGCTCTGGCATTGTGGACATCTGGGGACCAAACCAGTGGATGGAAGACTCACTCTCTGCCTCTGCCTCTCCATAACTCTGCCTTTCAAATAAATAAAAAGAAACCATTCTCCATGCATGTCTCCAGATATAGACAGACAACAAATTACAAAAACAGTTACAAACATTCATGCAAACATAAAGACAGGACACATAAAGCTTTGTAAGCAAGAAATGAAACCCAGTGTATTAGAAAGTTAATTCTACTTGTAAGGAAAGAAACGCAGATCAAGTAAAAGTTGACATAAAAGCTTTGTATTACATATTTATTCTATAAAGACTTTCATCATGGACTGAGGTCTCTGTGCCACACATTTTCACAATTAAAGTATTCAGAGATAAAAAGAAAATGATAATTACAAAAAGCCATAACATTAGGTTTGACAAAGGTGTATCTGGGCCAAACAGACAAATTAAAACTGAAATTACATTTCGGCCTGAATAAAAAATGACAACTTTGCATAAGAATCTATCCCGTAGGAACAAAACAGCAAAGTTTAAAAATTTACATGTTGGCATATATAAAACTAGTCCAGGTCAAATTAATGGGAAATCTAGAGGGCCAAAATATTAAAGTCATATGCATTGTATTTAAAAATCATTAATCCTAGATTTTTAAAAAGGGAAGTTTCATGAATTAGTACTTACTAGCCTTTATCATTTCAGTGTCTCATGAATACAGACTCAGGTATTTCTGAATTCAGCATTAAACACAGATGGTTTTGATAACTTCTAAGGAGCAAGAGACAGCAGGAACAGAAATCAGCACAAGACCTAGAGAACAGGCAGAAGGTAACAGAGAATCCTATTCCTTTCAACCTATCTATGCTGAATTCCTACTTCCCTAGCCACCCCAAACCAGAAAGCCTCTCTCCACAATCAACAGGCAGATACTTCTATGATCCTGGAAACTATCTGCAATACTGCTCCTCAGCTGGTCTAGCACTGAGGCACAGGTTAACCACAGCCTGTGATGCTGGCATCCCACATGGGCACTGGTTTGACCCCATAATGGGGTCAAGTCCATAATGGTTCAAGTCCCAGCTGTTCTACCGCTGACCCGACCTCCAGCTAATGCACCCAGCAAGGAAGCAGATGGCTCAGTATTTGAGCCTTCCCCGCAATGTGGGAGATCTGGATTGAGTTCCAGGCTCATAGTTTTGCTCTGACCAGCCCTGAAATGGCAAACATTTAGGGAGTGAACCAGTCAATGGAAGACTCCCTGGCCCCCATCATTCTGTAACTATCTGTAACTATGCCTTTTAAAAAATTTTAAAGAATGTTTTTCAGAAGTTAACCATTAAGTTCAAAAAATTTTATTCATTACCTCACATCCTACCCAAAATACCCCAGAGAAACATAATTTTACTAGTATTGCTTCGCTTTTTTGGCTATCAGCTACCAAAAAAAAAAAAAATTATGGAACAGGCCACAACCTTTCAGAAGCTGCCAAGTGTCAAGTTGTTTCTGACACATTGTCGTACAAACTTTGAAGTAAAGACTAAACAGAAAATCCAGTGCTAACTGTAAGGAAAAGGGTGCATGCAGTGCAGTGCCTCTGCACACTGGGCACCAAATGTAGGGAAAAGGATGCAGATCAACAGCAGTTGGAATACAAACTCATAGCTAGGTCAAATTTAGTCAAAGAAAATAAACTCTCAGAGTTGGACCAAATGCCAGCGAGCACACAGACTGAACACATGGCAGATGGCCCAGACCCCAGTAAGCTGGGCCTTTTTATATCTTAAGTGGGCTGGGGGTGGGGAGCCATAGGCAAAGGGGAGCATTCCATAGAAGTTTTTCAAGTTTTGCCTCCTGGCTTTGAAACCTGGGGAACAATGAGAATAATAGAATGAGAGGTGAAATTGGCCCCTTGAAAGAAGGCAGGAGTAACCAGAACTTAAAATGGCTGAGGCTTGTATACTTGTTTCCTCAATCCAGATTCTGAGTATAGATAAGGAGGTGGGGCATCAGTTTCTTTCTGGATACTTCCTGCTGATATGTGGTGTAGACATGGGAAGGGGTATCTATACACTGGATTGGATTGATTGGAGAAGGAAAGCAAGCAGCCTTGTGTTGCTCCTGCATGATGGCTCCAGATCTAGAAGTCATGCCCTCCTCCAAGGGCTTTTGAATCATGTTAAAATGAACATGGTAGGAATAGGAGCACTGTGACTATGAGGATAAATGGAGAAATTTTAAAAAATTGCCCCAGTGGGAAAGATGGCCAAAATGAGGACAATGGAGGATATAGGACAGAAAGAGGCCTGTCCAATTAGTGGGAAGACAGTTGTATGCCTGACTGCTCCCATTTTGTTTAGGGTGTCTAACAAGCAGATCAGTACACAGGGAGTAAAACAGAGGACAGAGTCATTATTAGAGTATCAAAGAGAGGTGGGAGTTTTCCTATTTAGAGGTAGGCAGAAACTGACAGAAGGGGCTTGATAATAATCAGGTAGGCTTTAAGGCCTGGCCCAGGTATGTTGTGAGGCCCAGACCTATCTATCTCTTCACAGGTAGCACTGGATGAGACACAGTTGTTGTGGATTCGTTTCTTGGAGGAGGAGCATGCTGGGGGCAAGAGGCGCGGAGTCACCACACAGACCCCGGGAGTCAGGTGAAAGCAGGCCAGAGGCAAGCAGCCTGCAGACTCGTTTATTTCAGTTGCTACAGCAGCTTATATAGCCAAGGCAGCCAATCTGGTCAAGGGGCGGTCTATGCCCTAACCAATCACACCCTGTTGCCAGGCAGTTTCTGAAGCCATCCAATCACAGTCTGTTGCTAGGCAGTTTCTGTTGCCAGCGGCCATCTTGGCATGGCTTTCTCATTCCACCACATTTCCCCTTTTTTGTTTATTTTTGAGCAATGGGAGACATGATTCTTGGCCATACTATTGTTGACCCCATTTCCATGTGGTCTCTGTACGCAGCCGTGCCTGTCTTAGGTTGTCCCCCAGGGGATCTTACCCATCATTGACTAACCAGTGCTCAAAATGGGAGACCACAGGAGTGCTTTCTCAGATGGGGGTAGGAATGAGGAACAATGGTAATCAGGAATGGCGTGACTGCACACAGGCTGTGGGCCATTTGAGTGGCTGACCAGAGCTAGTGGAGTATAATAGAAAGTGTTGTTGGAGTACGTTTGGGACTATGACTTAATGACTGTGCCTCATCTTTGAACTCACTTTGTGTTCTGATATCACTTGCCAAGTCTTTAAATTCAGAATCCAGGTCTCTGTTTTCAGCATCTACTGCCAATCCAGTGGCTTCCTCTTCATAAGGGAGGTGTGAAGCTCTGTGGGGGAAGACACCCCATTGACAGCCATTACCTAGCTGGCTGGGGAGGAGGGCTGGCCTGAATAGGAGGTTAGTATCGAATAGGTAGCCTCTGTGCAGCATTGCCTTGATTGGTACTGACCCTAAGCTGTCCTACTGATGGCAGTGGTTACTTTGGAAGCTGGGCAGAGGGAAGGGCTTTGTAGCCTGGGGCCAACAGGGTCTGTGATTATGACCCAGGAGTCCTCCAACCCCTGGGGCAGTTCCATTTCCAGTGTCCTGGCTCCTGGCAGAGCTGACAGGGCTCTTCATGACAGCTGCTTGCCCAATGCCCTGACTCCTCATTTCCTAAACAGGTGCCATCTGGGGGGGGGGCATAAACTGGCCTTATTGGGTCTCCTTGATGGCAGATCACCATGTAAAGCAGCCATTAATTGGCCTACCACCTATCCTTACATTGTTCCTGCTGCCTCATTCACTCCTCTTTCTTCTGGTTTCTGTTAAAATAGAACACAGAAGCAGTCTTTAGGAATGTCTGCCAAGGGGTTGCTCAATCCCTTCCCTAATTTTGGTGGCCTAAATGAGATACTTATGGTCACAGGCATGTTACAACAATATTCTTCCTGTGAGGCAAGATGATGCCCATGAGGAAAGCTATGTCCTTCTATGTAAGATCAAAAGATAAGACCACCTTATCCAAATTGTCTTCTATAAGATCTGAAGATCAAACTACACCCTGATGGAGAGTCCTGCAGAATAGAATTAGTTTCCCATCTTGAAGAGACTAGAGAAACAAGGGAACAAGTCAGGCATCCCAGATTGCTTACTGTCAGTAACAAAATCAAGTGAAAACTTAACAATTTAGGCTGTCAAATAACTTACAAAAACATTTATCAAAAGGTCTAATGCCTTCTACCAATTTTAAGAGTACATGTAGTTGGAAGTATTTCTTGACTATCTAACACAAGTACAAGCCAATTGAAACAGAGCTGTTAGTAAATTCTCCCATGTAGGGCCCGGCGCCATGGCTCACTTGGTTAATCCTCTGCCTGTGGCACTGGCATCCCATATGAGCCGGCATGGGGTTCTAGTCCTGGTTGCTCCTCTTCCAGTCTAGCTCTCTGCTGTGGCTCAGGAGGGCAGCGGAGGATGGCCCAAGTGCTTGGGACGCTGCACCCTCATGGGAAACCAGGAGGAAGCACCTGGCTCCTGGCTTTGGATCGGCACAGTGCCAGCCGTAGTGGCCATTTGGGGGGTGAACCAATGGAAGAAAGACACTTCTCTCTGTCTCTCTCTGTGTGTCTGTAACTCTACCTGTCAAATAAATCTTAAAAAAACTCTCCCATGTAGATATACAATATGTACACAGATATAACACATTACAGGAGAGAACAACAAAACACTTCCAGTTATTAGAAGAGAGAATTAGGCTGCCAGTACACAATGGAGGGGAACATATAGAAGATGATCAGGGGCATTGTTTGCAGCAATGTTGTTCAGGAATTACTGCTATTCTTGAGTTTTTCCTTGATAGCTCTGCTTAGAGATGGCTGAAACAGAGGTTTTGTCTTTGTGTGAGACAGAATTTAGATGTGATACAGAGTAGCAGTGCGAGATGCAGCTCCATTATGTTAGGTTTAGGATTTTAGGGTTCATAGGAGGAGAGGAGACAGCTAGTTTTAGAGAAAACTATTTTAGGGAGGACAGAATGGGGGGGGATGGTAAGGAGAGAGTAGGGGCTTGAGCTCCCTGGGATAGAGGGCCAGGTGGGGTGTGTGGGTATGGTGTTGAAGTCAGGCTTCACTGCACTTGAACAGCCTTTCTTTCCTTTTTTATAGAAAACTTTTATTTAATAAAAATAAATTTTGAAACTAAAACTTTTGGATTATAGTGATTCTTCCCCCCATAACCACCCTCCTACCTGCAAAACATCCCATCTCCTACTCCCTCTTCCATCCCATTCTTCATTAAGATTCATTTTAATTATCTCTGTGTACAGAAGATCAACTCTATACTAAGTAACAATTTCAACAGTTTGCACCCACACAGACACACAAAGTATAAAGTACTCTTTGAAGACTAGTTTTACCATTAATTTTCAACACATTAAGGACAGAATTCCTACATGGGAGCAAGTGAACAAGGAGCCTGTTGTTGATTTAACAATTGACACTTTTATTTATGACATCAGTAATCACCCAAGGCTCTTGTCATGAGCTGCTAAGGCTATGGAAGCCTCTTGAGTTCTCAAAGTCCAACCTTAGTTAGGCAAGGCCGTAATCAAATTGGAAGTTCTCTCCTCCCTTCAGAAAAAGGCACCTCCTTCTTTGATGGCCCCTTCTTTCCACCGGGATCTCACTCACAGAGATCTTTCATTTAGGTCATTTTTTGCCACAGAATCTTCCTTTTCCATGGCTGAAATACTCTCATGGGCTGTTTAGCCAGATCTGAATGCCTTAAGGGCTGATTCTGAGGCCAGAGTACTGGTTAAGGCATTTCCATTCTATGAGCCTTCTGTGTATCCTGCTTCCCATATTGGATCATTCTCTCCTTTTTAATTCTATCAATTATTATTAGCAGGACACTGTTCTTATTTATGTGATCTCTTTGACACTACAATGTGACTAGTTTTGATATGCTAAAATCAGTATTTTCCCTATTTGATTGATCAGTTACATTGAACCATTGATTTTTGGCTATACCCCTCCCAATACGGAACAAGGTTCGATTGTTCCTTACCCATTGTACAAACCCTGCTGTTTTAATTCCATTATCATGAGTACATAAACAATTTAAAACGACCAGTGCACCAACAGAGGCGGTGACATAAGTTTGGCTTGATGTGAGCCGGCAAGCTTCATTCATTTTCAGGGGGATCCCGATCAGTAATGTTATCATGATGAAGATCAAGGGGCTGCTTCGTGACATTGTCTGTTTGCTGCACCAGTCACTCAGGTAACCACCATACTTCATTGTCTTTCTGTGAGAATATAGAAACATGTCCACATCCCCAGGGTCAGGTCCATACCATTGAGCAGTTAGAGGGTCTTGTTGTCTTTTGGTTTCAGGATGCCAGTGATGATCGGCTGCAGATTTCCCTTGATTATCCAGTATTAAAAAATTTAAGATGAAAAGAGCATGTGATAGCCATTTTTGTGGGGAATTTGCTGTGACCCCATATTACCCCTTTTTTATTTTTTGCAAATGATTTTTTAATGTGGCATGTGCACGTTCCACAATACCTTGTCCCTGGGGATTATAAGGAATCCTGGTGATATGAGAGATGTGGAAGTTAGTACAGAAGTGCTTAAAAGAGTTGGAAGTATACACTGGCCATTATCAGTTTTTATTTGTATAGGGGTTCCTAAAACAGCAAAGGCCTGAAGGCAATAAGAAATGACATGTTTGGCAGCCTCACCCAATTGTGGGGTGGCGAAAACAAAACCTGAACATGTATCTAAAGAGACATGTATGTATTTTAGCTTACCAAATTCAGGGAAATGGGTGACATCCATCTGCCAAAGCTGATTAGGTGTAAATCCTCTAGATTTACACCATAGTGAGGGATGGGGAGAAATGTAACACAGGAAGGGTAGGATTTTACAATTTATCTTGCCTGTTCCTGGGTGATTCCATGTCTTAGTCCTACGGTCTGGGCATTAAGGTGATGTAAATCATGACCATGGAATGCTTCTTAGACTTTGTCAGTCCCTCTTTAAAGGGTCTGGCTTCTGTGCCAGAGACTGGAGCAGCTAGAAAGAAACACGTTTATAACTGAAGTTTAGCATCATTTCACATCTTGGCACCACTTTTAATCTAAACAGCCCGATTGGTTATTATCTCTGCAAGATGAAAGATGTATCTTTTGACATCTCCAGAGGCCCCTCTGGAGATATCAAAAGTCCAGATAATTTAGAACTTTGACTTTCAGAAAGTCTGTTAAAGGTGCCAAGAGATCTTAGATTATCTGGTCAAAACGGAATTTCTCAACATCCTGAAATGATAGTCATTCACTTAGGTCGATTTTAACACTTTTAGACCAGATCTGATAATGCTTTTCATCAATCTGAACTTAACAGAGACAGTGGAGTACTTTGGCAGAACATGAATTCTAGGTTACTTGTTGTCGAATAAACCAGAAATAAAAACCTTGGACATAGGAATTAGCACATGAAATTATCATATAACTCAAAACTATTTAACAGAGTCAAAAAGAGCTTACAGGACCTAACTCTAGAAATGGCAGAGTAACCAATTAAGCAGACATTGTTAAAAAGAGATGTTACAGTTTTTGCAAGAACAGATTTTAAGATTTACAATTGAGACAATTTCCAGATATTTACTAACATTAGTACACATTTTTTAAAAACCCCATTGTTGTAAAAGAAGATCAGACTTCAACTTTAGGTCAGTATAATTTTGGCATTAACACTCAATTTATAAAAAAAAAACCCTGTAAACAATGTTTTAAAATCATAAACTTTTAAAAACTTTTCATGACTTGCTCACACCTTCTGAAACTTACACCCATAGTTACTTTTACATAGTCTTGAATTGTCATGTATGGACAACCTATGAGAATACATGCTAAAAAAAAAAAGAAGAAAAAAAAGAGAATACATGCTAACAAACTCAAACAGTCTCTTATCGAATTTAAGATGTTAAAAGTACACATAATACAATTTCCCAAGCTTTACTTAGCACTGAAACCTAGATGACTTAAGACCCTGAGTTATTAATGAATACTGTTAGGAAACTGGTGCAGTTTTAGCCAGGTGGCCGCATGGCCCAGCTACCTGAGCCAGGCTCCACCCCCATCCTAATGGGATTCGCTGCTCCTGCTTCCCTTCCCACCCTCAGGTGTGAAGTTTTAAAAGGGCCTGTTCCTGCACATGTGCTCTCTTGGCTCTTGGCCCTTCTCTCCTGCTCTCTCTTGGTCCTTCTCTCCTGCACTCTCTTGGCCTCTCTTGGCTTCTCTCCGCCTCTCATCTCTCTTCTCCCTCCTCTGTCTCTCTCTCTTACAGTCTCCTTCTCTCTTTTTCCTTCGCCGCCCCTTCACTCCGGTCTGTAGGGTGTTCCCCAATAAATCCTTTCCCTTACTCCAGAGTCCGCTGTGCTTTGTGACGGCTAACATTAAGATATAACAAATACTGTTAGAGTCGAATTAGAGTTGAATTGCTCTTGCCACCCCAAAAACGCTCCAAGAGACCTTCTCTCATGTAATTAACAAAGGGTAAAGTTTATTGATGTTCCGACATGTCAGGGCCCCCGTCCCAGTACAGGCGAGCGGCCTCGAATAGTCTTGGGTTGGGGTTTTTATACACGTTTAAACAAAGAAAATCAATCATTGCGTAGAGCAGACAGTGGTATAGAGTAAACAATTGATACAAGTTAAGTGATTTTACAATCAGTTGATTTATGAACACAGGGAGTATCAAAAAGCCTCCTATTGCCAAAAGGGAGGGCCACACAAGATTGCAGGAACTGCCTTGATGATACCTAGGAATGCAGCCGAATGGTGATAAGGGACACCTGGTGGGGTCAGGGTTCCAGGAGGCAAAGAGATATATGGTGACTTCTTCTATCTTACTTAGGTGAAACTAAGGTTAAGCTCACATTGGGGTAATTTACTGACCAATTAACTTTATAGAGAATGGCTATGCAGAGCAAGTCTAACAAGGTCAGGAAAGTTCACCAGAGGAGGCTGGGGGGGGTGGGGGAAGCGGCTTTTAACTTTTTAACCCTTCAATACCACACCATTATCTGAATTAAAAGTCAAAATTACTTTTCCATGCTTTTAAGTAACATAAGGTTAACACCTCCTGAGCAGCAAACACAGTCACTAGTGCATCTTTACAACTTTGAAAAGATCTTCATCCTTAAGAGAAACAAGTTTAAAGCATATCAAAGACATGTAAAACTGAGCAAGCAAACCAAGCAAACTGAAGGGCTTTTGCATTAACCCAATTTTCTGAACCAATCTTACTTTAATTAACAACATAAAGGCTTGTATACACAGAATTTACTCTAGTTTTTATAAGACCATTTAGCTGGAAAGCAAAAACATGAATACAACATAGGTCTGACATCATTTACAGCATTTTAATACACTTCGCATAATTTAAATTGACTCAAACAGTTGTACTTTAACAAATTTAGAGTTTCATCCTTTGAGAGTTTCAGGGATCCAACTGGAAGCCCCGAAGTTGGAAGACTCAGTTTAGAACTGTCAGAGAGTCAAACTGTTTTAGCCAAAAATTAGTATGTTTAACCTGAGCATTTTAACCAAGGCTGTGGGCTAGATCTGATCAGTTAGGTAATCACTCAAACATTAAAAACAGACAAATAACGTAAACAACTTCACACTGCAGTTTTCCCAATCAAGACTCTCTACTGGCAATAGAAAAATGCAAAACCTTCAAGACACATGAAAGCTCTCATCAGATAAGTTAGCTACAGTAGCACAGAAAAGAGCTGATCGTCAGCGTATGAGCCCATTGCTTAGGTTTCCATTAACTGGGAAGAGAAAAGCCCATCCATCAGGGTGGAAAGGGTTAATGGATTAAGGTTCTTGCTCCCTTAGGAAAGGCCAGAAGTAGCCAAAGCATTTCCTCTGCCCCCCTCCCAGTGAGGAGCAGTATTGAATTGGAAATAGAGAGAAAAAAAAAGCAGCCCTGGGGAGCTCTTTTCCAAGAGATATCTTGCTATGCCTGCATGGGTGAAGCAGGCCACATTGACTGGAATAGAGTGCAGAGAAAGACCGTGGTCCCCCATTCACAGGGAAGACTGCACATGCCAGGGCCTAGCAGGACTGGCCGTGGGGTTGGGTATCGGCAGGATTGATTATCCTCCCCATCACTGCTTCTGGCTTTCTCAATTTTCTCATGTAGGAAGCCAAGAGCTCCTTTTAGCAAGGTTTTGTCTCTTTTGTAGGACCCCAAAAGCGGTGTCCTCTTGTGACGACCCCAGAAACACAGACTCCAGACCAGACGATGCAATAGAGCAGGAGGTAATTTTATTTCATTTGCGCAAATGGGCCCTCTGCTGCTGCAAGCAGCGAGAAAGAGAGAGGAGCCCCGAGCAGCTATCTCACACAGCTTTTAAGGGGCAAAACCACAAAATTAACATACCATAGGGTGGCGTAAGTTTATTGGGTAACTACAAGGGGAGGAGGTCGTCGAGGAGGAGGAGAAACGGGGGCGGGGGCTACGTGCCCTACGTGTCTAAGCTTGGACAAGGGGAGGTTGTCCTTGAAGAGCAGAAAGGGATGGCTACGTGCCCTACGTGCCTCGCGGTTTCTTTGTTAAGCTTGAACAAGCACAGGGGAGGGGGCTTAGGTGCATACCAGGATGTTCTGTCGCCCTTATCTCTGGGTAGTAGCCCTTATCTCTGGGTAGTAGCTATCTGCTTTCTCTGTGAACTTAGTTTACTCCCCATTTCCCAGGACTGTTTTATTAAGGCCATTTTTTTATGGCGGCTCTTGGCTCCTTTCACTTTGTTGGGTCAAAATATCCTTTACTAACAACCATAAGGAGAAAGTTAACAAGGGTAGTGAATCAGGTCCATGTTTTTGTAAAAATTAAGTTTGTTGTCAAGTTCCTCCCAATGTGCCTCATCAACAAGGCCTTCTTCAATAAATTAAGGACATGCAGTTTCTATGGTTTCTATAAATTGCTCTATTGCTTTCTTTTTTAACCTTATTCCTTGCATCTGTAATAATGCCTTAACTGCCTTTACTATTGACGGTTTTCCTAATGCTTGTCCCATATTGCCTGTTCAAAAAAACCTCCACAATTTTGGTGTTGGGTACTCACCCACAAATTGTACATATCTATAGTCGTGACTCCATGAATCTCAGTTTCCTCACTGCTTCTCTAATTCTCAGGTCCCTGTTCGGGCGCCACTTGTGCTGGCCTGCAGCACAAAGAACCAGGCTTCCTGAAACAGAGAGTGGGAATGGGGACAAGGACACAAAGAATGGAGCCAAGGCAAATCCTGATCAAGGCTTGTTTATTCTAAGTTTCCAGCAGCATTTATATATAACTGGCCGAGGTAGAGAGAAGTACAAAAGATAACATACATAAACGACTCATTGGGGTCACAGAGAGTTCTCGACAGGGTGTCTCTACTTAATAGGTCATAAAAGGCTTCTAACTACCAGACTGTAAATTAGTAGTTACAAGGGTACAATAAAACACTTAAAGGATAAATGCAGGTTTCAGGTGTGATTGATCATCTGTATCTGTTTTTTATAAGAAGCTTTAACAGTGAGATAGGTTTCTTCCTGCTTTCTCCTGGAGCCCTGTTAATCTTTTGCCCGCATAGTGATATCTCCCTCCATATGTTCAAACATAAACAAAAGGCGATAGTTTTCCAGCTGCCCACAAAGGCTGAATCCTATTCGGATTCTAAGATTTCAAGCTTTTCTTCCACATCATCAAATTGGGATTAACTTTAACTTTCCCTTTTGCTGTTCAATTTAAAATTCCCTTAATCAGAGCAGCAGATCTCTTTCCCTCCATAGGAATAGTGTTTTCAAAGGCCAGCTCTTAAAATAGCTACCTACACATCTCCTGGGAGATTGTTTAAATTGCTACTTCCAAAGCTTTGCTCTTGAATGATCCAGGAAGCCTGAGACAAAACTCAGGAATCTATATAATAAAGACCACTGATGATACTGACTTTCAGAATGACTGCTCTAGATTCAAATCAAATCTTCTCTAATATAACCTCATGGCTGTTTGCTCATTTGCCTGGTTTTCCTTTCTAGACCTGATCATCAGAACAGTGCAAATGTCTAGATAGTGTGGTTTGTGCCCACACAGCCTGTTTGCATTTCAGCCCCAGACATCCTTCCTTTAGTCCTGACCTCCATCATTTGCAGCATAGCAACGGCACACCCCATTCTATGTCTCTTTGTCTAGGCAGTAGCATAAGGTTGCAAAGATATTTAAGGACCTCAGCACTCTCTGGAATGATTCTGTGCAATAAGCAGAATGAACAGATATGCTCTAAGCCCCCAGTGGAGAGATCAGTTTATATGTATTTTTTCAGATATAACAGGATCTCCCCAGGCAGGGAAGCAGCCTATGTATCAGTGCTACTGTATTTTTTTTTTAACCATAGATTCCACTTTATTTTTCCAGAGGACAACTTTTCTTCAGCCCTTAAAGATTACACTCCTTACATGGGCTTTGGTGGAGGCGGTGGGGCAGCACCAGCAGGTCTAAATCGCGGAGGTGGCGTCCGGTCCTTGCGGGCTTCACGAGATCGATTTCTGACCACCTTGCTGTGAATGGCGCAACTCACACAATAATGCAGCTTCACATACAGCTTGGGAAGCACATAGGCATCGAAAACGCTCGCTTCGGATATGTCCCTGACGGCCGCGGCCTCCACTATGTTGCGGATTACGAACTTCTTAATGGCCTTGTCCTTGGGCACGCAGCGAACGCAGTTAGTGCAGCGAATAGGCTGCACGTGGCCGCGGCCCTTTTTCGCACGGCCGTTGTTCCTTCTTTTCTTTGTCATCTTGGAACCGAGGACCTGAACTGTATTTTTGTTCTTTAGAGATCTTTTTGTATCAACATTCTCTCATCTCTTGGCACTCAAGAACAAAGGAAACCCCCCAACTGCCTCAATAGGGCAATGAAACACGCTTATCTTTCTCCCCACCTGCTGCTCAGCAGCTGTGTATTACAAGTCTGTAAATTGCCCCCACAGAAGAACTGAATAGAACCATCTGTTTAACATTTCACAAAGCTATCCTGCACAGGGACTGGAGGGTAGTGTTACACAATATGTTCCCTCATTCAGAGTGACAACAGGAGCCCCAGGGTGCAGAGCCGGGCCAGCCCTGAGGAACAGGGACATTCTCTGATTGACACAGGCTGCTCTGATTTTCACATTTTATTCATTTCTAACTTCAGTTCCTCTCTACCCGTTGCTTTGCCTCTTGCGATCCTGCTGCTTCTTCTAGTCCAATAAGCTATACTAATGCCATGCTTTGTAGAACTAGACAGAGCATCTCAGGAAATAGCTGGAGGTGATGTCATTTGAAAAGGAACTCTTCTAAATCTACATTTAGATGTAGCCTCATACATGTGAGACTTGCCCTGGCTCAGCCAGTTACCCAGACTCCAGGACCCATGAGGAACTGAGAAACTTGTAGGGGAGACAAGAGCAGTTTCATCATGGAGGAGGAGGCACAGTGAAGACAGATGTTATTTCCAAGGGAATTATATCCTATATTGGAGAGCAGAGTGAAGCCTGGATGCAAAAGAAATTTGAGGCATATTCTAGGTAAATAAGATACAGTTGTTCCAGGACACATTATAGCATAAAAGTGGTCACCAGGCCAGGAGTATCTAAACTCCTAAACAAGACTGAGTGTCTCTAACAGGCAAGGCCGTTGAGTTTAGGGCTGAGGAAACAAAGTCCTAAGATATGACCCTTCGCATAAAGGGGAAAAGGTAGTATAACAAGATAAAATACAGAGTTGTATAGTGGAAATAAATGCCACATGAGACATATGGATGTAAACATCATGGGAGTTCATAGAGAAAAAGTTTACCAAGACCTAGAAAAGTAAAAGGTGAGACTGAAGCAAGTAGAAAATGTTTATTTATATCCACTAAGTCAGTATTCTTAAGTATAAATATTATGTGAGCCACATACATTATTTGAAATTTTCTACTAGCCACATTTAAAAAGTAAAACTATGATAAAATTAATTTTAATAACACATTTTACTTCATTCAACTATTACAGACTGAATCTCCTGCAAATGCATATTGTCGCTCCCCCATTCGCGGAGGAACGACACTGGACCCTGCACTGTTCTTTCTGCCCAGCTCTTCCCGGGTTTGCTGCCGGTCCCTCACTCAAGGAGGAACGACGCTGTCCCGGGTTAGCTGCCAGCCCCTCCACCTCCGTGGAGGGGCAGCACCCCCTGCCGCTTTCCCCGCTTCCGCGGAGGAGCGGCATACCGCCAGCCGGCTCTCTCGAGGGCTGCTCAGATGTTATCCGGATGTTCCTTCAGATGTTTCTGGTGCATGTTGTCTCTCTCCTCCTTTATAGTCCTCTTCCACCAATCCCAACTCTGCTACCCACACGCCGAGCACGCTGCTCTCCTCCAATCAGGAGCAGGATCAGCTCCTGCAGCTTATCAGTCAAATTGGCGAGAGG